>NC_090705.1:41156037-41469787 GCF_040954835.1 Lepisosteus oculatus | reverse complement strand
TTCAATTTATGAACGGCCTTTGACTATTCCAAGAGCACCATCAAACTGAGTATGTTTTCTCTTTCAGGAACCCAGCGACTTGCAGGCTGATTTTCAAAGGTTTTTGTCGTGCTCGTCACAGTCAATGAGAGGCAGGACCGCCGGTTACCGTGGGAATTAAATCAGCAGGAGTCTCGCACCACCTCAGGCGGGCATGGTGGACAACTGTCTCCAGGTGGTGCAAGGCTCCTGTCCAGTTCATTCCCATGGTAACCGGCGGTGAATGACAGATGACCAGAGAGAACGTGTAACTACCAGCTCGCCCAACCGGTCAAGATTCTTTTTCACTTTTCTGACTCAAATGCGTGTGTTTGTGTGGAAGTTGAGAGAGGGATGCGGTTGTGGGAGAGAACAGCACGCGGCGCGATCAGCATTCCACTCACCCTCCCCTGGCACGTGTGCCTCCTGGAGGGCAGGCCTCACAGGGCTCGAGCCGTGAAGCAGGCGGTGAGAGGGCAGGATGGAGAGGAAGGCAGCTCCGTACACGGCCTCAGGTGTGGAGGTGTAGGCGGCCAGCGTCTCGCCCGTCTCCTCTCCATCCACCTGGAAACAGGGTGAGCTTCAGAGCCACAGAGCCACCCCAAGACAGCACCAGCCATACTGCTGGGAAACACATAACGAGGGCCTCCTATGGTGCTTACTAGGTGTCACTTAGCATCCATGATTAACTGTAGTTGGAAACCCTGTCAGCTGATCAATTATGCCTAACTAATGTGGGAAAAACAGCTGGATTTACATAAACACAAACAATATAATAACCTTGAGACAACAAAGTGTCGCTGTGATGAGTTGAAGTGAAATGAAGTGACAGGTCAAGGAATTGGATTAGTCTTTTTTTTAAATGAATAAACGTGAATCATTGTTTACAGCTGTGCCTATAATAGGCCCTTTAAATTGCTCAAATGTAACACTTCAGTCTTCAAAAATAAATTATAAGGACTGTGGCTAATGATCCTGAAATCATGTCAACACTCAATTAAAATTTTTAAAAATGATACCACGTAACTTTCACGGAAATTGGTTTCAACAAAAACATACTCAAGATAATCTTCTGATGTACATCTACAGTTATTAATTATGCTCATACATGCCAATTTAAATCTTCACAGCAGCTCAACAGAGGACTATCTTCCTCATTAGTCTTAATATTTCTCCACAGACAGGTCGCTTCATGTTTCCAATTTATCAGTTTTCTAAAACTGCATATAGTGAGATGTGGTTTAGACAGAACTTGAAAGCAGGTTGAAATATAAGCACAGACATTTTTCAGCGTGATCACTGGATAGCACACACTAACTTGGTCCAAAAGCTACTTTACTAATCCTTTTTTTTAAAACTCATATTATGTATAAAATATAAAACACTTCTTTCTGCTATGAGTTTATTTATTGTATATAAGATAAAATTAGCTTTGACATTTTCACACAGACCCACTTAAATAAAACGTCTGACACCACCTAATTTTAATTTGAATACAACAGCCCAGCACTCTTCAGTTGAACTGGTTCAACCGTAAAACCAGCAAAAGATGGAAAAACAAGAGGGTGGCAGTGCTGGAAACGCAATGGCTACAGGAAGCTGAAATTCATCTTTCCTTTAAGATTGTGAGCGAACCGCAAGTCATCTCAGAAGAAGAGAGACTGCAAACTGAAAAACCTTATTTTCTTTCATGGCACGAGCCAGCTCTTCCTTATGAAATTGTAGAGCTCACTGATACAGTAGTTGCTTTGAAGGGGTTTCCTTGATGTTGCTAGGTGTCCTGCAGTGTTCTTAGAGGACTGCTATCACACAGCCCTCTGAACACCAACCTGTGCAGTGAGGGAAAGGGTTAAGAGCACATTGTAGCTCTTAGCTTCCTGGGCAGAAAAACTGCCTGAGAAGTAACAGGAGCAGAAGATAAGGTTATGCGTCACTGAAATTGCGCTGGACTTAAAAATAAAGTTCAAGGAATAGTAGGGAGTGGATGTCTGGAGCTGTAAATAAGCTGTCTTTGTCCTGCGATATCTTTGCTTTATACTTTACTGCTCAAATATGTTAACTATTCCTTTTTGTGCTTGTTTTTGTAACTGCGTGTCTATATACAGTAAATGGGAAAAGTTCCAGCTGGGACTTTTTAATTGCCTGTTGCACCTGTGGCTCACCAACTCCTGTATGCAAACACAATAAACTCACAGCACCTTTCTCATAAAGGAACCTACCTGAGAGTGTGGGTTTCCTACAGTAGCTCTGGACAACAGTTATGGGAGTGGGCTTCAAATTTCTACCTTCAGCCCGCCATCATTGTTACTTACTCATACTACTATAACCCTAGACATACTTGAATCACAGGAGGCAAAAATCAAAGAACTAAAACCCCAAATTCTTTTGCCGAGCACTGTGATTTGCTTTTTTTGCCGAACAGCTCCATTTGGGGGGGGGGGGGGATGTTTTGCTGGTAGCTACAGGAGGTGTCAGACAGCCAACAGCTGGCGCAGCAATCCCCTGACTACAATAATCATACAACCCCCAGCACTACAAGAGCGTCTACAAGGATAATAAAAAAGGACACAATCCCTGTGCCTCCATCAGACAGTGACCTTTATCTGGCTCACATCTTGACGGAGCAGAAAGTAGGGCACAGTGAGACATAAGGCGTCATGAGACAGAGCTGGTAACCAGGATCCACGTGCACTTGCACAGCTCCTGTTGGAGAATCTGCAGCAAGCATTTAAAATGATTTTTTTACTGTTCTATTAGAATCAGACAAAATTAATTATACACAGCAACCTTGGGACTCATATCTACCTAGACTCTACAAGTCCTCTGAACAAAGTCCAATATATTTTCCCCAATACCTGTGCTGGTCAGTGGTATACACAGAAAAACAGGTGCCACATATGTATCATCAGATTTAAACCACTGGAAACAGGCATTTTTATACAGTTAATAGAACATCTGTTTCTTGATTTGTATCCCAAACAAAAGACGTTTTGTCTGAATTTGGTAAAATGTATCAAATATCCTGAAGCAGCCCCACTGAAGTTGTTGTTTTTATCACGTTATTTCTGATTTATAGTCACTAAGGACTGCTTGCAGAGTTGTGTTTATGTTTAAGTGTCTTGAATTTGTTTCCCGCACATAAATGTTATAAAACATGGACTTAAAACACACAAACAGACTAGTTTTTACAGTTAATAGCAGTGCTATTGTGGACATGTTACTTTAGCCTGTTTAATGAAAAGTACATCACATTATATTTAGTGCATTACCTGTTTAATGAGAAATAATATCTTGTTTTAGATACTGTGTGATGTACTTTAACTGGATCAGGCCAATGACTATCGAAAATTGTTGGAAGCCAGATTTATGGTCGCTAAATAATCGATCATCTACTGTATATTATTATTAATCCCATAATCAGGTGATACTTGAATTTACTAAACCAAAACTTCAACAGTTTTATGATGTGAACACAATACAGAAGGCACTAGAGGGCAGCATTTAATAAATCAAATACAAAGCAAATACAGTTAAATTCTAAATGGGAAGCAGTTTTAATCGATTAATTAATTGACCAGAAGGGAGAAATAATCTAATAAAAGATGGCACCGTGACTAAAAGCTGTATGAGCTGCACTGTCACATAAACGACACCTACCAAGTTTGTAGCTTATAGGCCAAACAGTTTTTGCATAAAGCCAGTTGAGAGGAAGGGACAGATATGGGATTAACATCAAAATGGCAGCCGGAAAATCTGAGCATTGTTCAAATTACTTCGCAAAGTCTGGAGCCCATTGTTAAAGTCCTTTCTGAAGAACAGCAGTCAATAATACGGGGAACATTTCATATTCATTACCTGATGCGTTGTGGGCATAAAGGTGTCTCTGCTATATGTGAGGAACAGAATGAAATCTACTTGGCTGCCTTACAACATGGTGATGAGGCAGCCATTTTGGTTTAGGAATCCCATTTTTACAGATCCTGTTGGTATCGATCATATAGGAATAAGTGTGTAGGAGCAGTCTGCATGACTGGCAGCGTTTCTCTAAACAATTTATGACCCTTTGTGCAATTTTTGGGTGCCATTTTTTTCTAAAAAATAAGCGTCTGTGACTGCTGAAACTTGCCAAGTTTCAATTCAATCAGTGCCGCGATTCCTAAGATGATTCTGACAGAGGTGTTGAACACGGGTTGTCAGCGGGCCAGCTTGGTGGACGCACAGTTTATGTCACAACTGTGATGGCTTATCTGTCCCGATCTAGTGTGCTGCCAAACACTACAGGGCCTGGAAACGCAAAGGGTTCAAAAGGAGAAAGAAAGAAAAAATCCACTACAGGCTTTCACCCCTTGAAGGCTAAAGATGAATGTAAAATGAATTTAAAAGGTAATGGTAAAACCCCACCTTTAAGCGGAAATCAAAGTAGCATCCTGTGCAGTCCCCAATCCAATTGGCTTGCATTGCTTTGACACCATACCACTCGGGAAGCTCAGCCAGCGCGTCCAGAAGAGGCTGTTGAACACAACACAGAGACATCACATTCCTCTCCGTCAGACCGTACTCGATAAAGAATACGTTCGGAGCGAGAGAACGCATTCTCCGTTTGGGTGAACGGTACGTACCACTTGGATTTCATGCATCGCAGCCGTAGCCACAAAAAGAATCTGAAGGACCTGTCTGAACGACTCAAACCAAACAGGGCGAACTGTGGAAGGTCAGGTCAGGCTCCAGATCGACACAGTCTCCGCATCTTTAAAGTCTCAGTCTCCGTAACGTCACTGCGTCAGCCAGCATGCCAGTTTAGCTTGGCTGGCTAACGTTCTTGACGAGGTTTTGATTCACATTTTCAGACACAGATATTATAGTATATTGTCTCAGCTGCAGTGAGTGTAATTCCCACAAACTGGGCTCTTCATCTCAAGCTAAAGCATAAGCAGGCCTTCAGAGTGCTGTGGGTGCAATCTGCCACAATAAGACAAAAACACAGGGAAAAAAAGTACACATCACTTTCACACTGCACTTCTAGCACACAACAACAAAATCCACTAATTGCCTGGAGAAAACGAATTATAGCAGCCGGCTATAGCAGTTCCTCCATTAGACTCTTGTGGAGACACCACAGGAGGATCTGGATAAAAACACAACCCTGAGGAAGCAACAGAAGTAAGATCTCGATACGCAATAAGATGTTAAAAAAGTTTTATGGGAGCAAAGCCGAAACCGGCAGCTGGAATCTACCCCCCCCAAAAAAAAGCTTAATGAAATGGAGGAAGAAGCCTTTCAACACATAACAAATGCGTGACAGATCCTGGTTTCAGTCTATCCAGCGAACTCCTGTACTTCATTTACAAGCGCGTGTACAATATCAACAGCATGAAATCCCGGGGAGCAAGCAGCTGTGATCTCCTCCCTGAATTGAGCTGTTCTGAAAAGCTGAAAAACGCCATTTGATGTCTCTGTCTCTCTCCATCACATTCCATTACCCCTTCTGGCATGAGATCCCTCCTTATGGTGTGTGAACCCAACAGCACCAACACAAGGAGAGCCAATTCCTCCAACACTGACGCTGTGGCTGCATACAGATGAGGGCTCAACTTAACAAGGACCAGAAAGCATGACAGCGCTGCTTGCCTGGAAGGTGTTGCGACTTCATGCCCAATTTTGAAAATTTCTCAGATGTCTCTTCTGATTAAACACCGTTTAATACTTAATAACAACTTTAGACAAGCTTAGCGGTCAATCCCATTTTCAACAAGCTGCTGTTTTCTGTTGCTCAAACTCCTTCGTTTCTAGCGATACTCAAGTGGTTTATCTGGGGAGAAATGCAGCAGGCGTGGCTGTTTGGGAACATAAATGACAGCAACCAGAATAAAATAAATTCTAGTTTTACTACTATAGGAATAAGGAGTACTTTGAAAATAAAAACAGAACTTGTACCTGTTCGTATCAAACTACTAATCAAACACGTGATTAAAAAATGTATAGAAACAAGCAGAGGTTAGTTCCTTGCTGAAAAACCTCTACTAATTCCTTTTTTAGCCTGTTTCCCACCAGCTCCGAGGACACAGCTCAGCATTTGAAGCTCTAGGAAATGTAAGCAAAAGCTGAATTCAGATAGGGAAGCAGATTCTCTCTCCTCCCCCCGGCCCGCTGTGCTGTGGGGGTGCCTCGCGTTGCCCCAGTGGGAGCCGCTCTTCAGTGCCGGGAGACGGGGGTCCCCTCCGGTACGGAAAGGGCTCGGAGATTCTTCGGGAATGAAAAGAGCTTCATAAACGCAATGAATTATTATGATGATTTCTGCTACCACAGTCCTCAAACACGGTCTGGAGAAGGGGAAGGGGGTGTCTTATATGATCTGGTCAGAGGTCACATTCTTCGGCTCCCATCTTCATGTCTTATTTTCGATGTTAAACGGGACACAGCTGGGCGGACTGGAACCACTGGGGTACAGCACCTCACTCAGGGGTACAGCAGCACTGCCTGCAGCAGGGACTCGAACCCTCTACCTGCCAGTCATGAGCCAAAAAAATCACTGGACCTAAAAAATCTGAAACCCAGAATGATTCCAATCTTGGATCTTTAACCTAGACCATGACCACCAACAGCCAGTTGTCGGTATACTGCACCGGAGCTTGCTGCACACCAGTGCCAGCGCAGTCACCTCGAGCTCTCGAGCCATTCTCCTCTGGGCTGGTGGATTTAACCAGCATCTGCATCCTCACGACTTCTTCTGTATAGAAATACACCGCAAACAACTGCGCATCAACACTTCAGCAGCGAAGCCCAGTGAATTCAATTTTCTAATCCAATTAGGCCTATTCTGTGCAGAACAACCCACTCCATTAAACTGGTAATGACAGCGATCCCCTGTCACTGCTCACAGACGGCTCTACAAGCCCCAAATTACAAACTTCCTGCTTCACATAAATAAATGACATGCCCGAAGTGCTGTAATGGAAATATTTAGATGAGGCATCTGAAGCACTCCGACAACCTGAATAGTTTATCAGTACGTATCATATGGGAGAGGACGGACACAGCATTTCAGAAATGGAGAGGTTTTAGTTTTGAACATCGATACTCTAAACCGTAACAAATTGAACAATGATGACAGAATGGGTGAAGCACATCTATCACGGAACTAAATGACACGAGATAAAAATGTCAGAGGATCCTTAAATCACAATTAAAACCATCCTCCCTCTATGGAATTATCATTCCCCGCATATTTATCCCCCCTTCTCCTCATGACTAAAACAGAATTGAGGAAAACTCATGCATTCCTGTTTGTTCCGAGAGCAGTCTGTGCTCTGACTGCTGGAGTAAAATGCTACAGCTGGATGTGTCTTTGTGGGAGTTCTCAGGACTAAGAGATGTGGATTGTGGCTCAAGTCTGTCGCCTGAAGTGGGAGTGAAACCCCACCAGGGGTGGAGCGCTCCTCCACGCCTGCTCTTTAAACTCTGTTCCAGCTCAGCCATCCCAGTTCCTCCAACGATTCCTCACGAAAGGGCTGTGGAAGCTTGAAACTACACACAGTCACTGTTAGACATCGATACCTCAGCTTCTCTCCAGAAAAGGCTTGACTTAGCTGAGCTACCGACTACCAAACAGGCAAGGTGGGCCAAGTTCCTAAGAAATCTTATCCCTTGATGTCCATCATGTTTTGGTTCCTTCCTGTAGCATTACATATACACAGGTTTAGAAGCCAGACTTTTAAACACAGAAAGATGTTAGTGTCTATACAGACACGAAACATTCAGCCTTTCCATCTGTATCTTTTCCTTCACGCTTGCTAATTTTCACGAATTATGCTCTTTTCTGTATTCTCAATTAGGTTCCAATCTAAGGAACCTTTTCTTCTCTTTGAGTTAATGCAATACTAAAGACAAATGGGAAAATCTGCCTTCAAAACTCTGGATAATCTAACAGTGCAGCTAAAACTGTTTTTTTTTTTTTTTTTACACCTTTGCTGTTAAAAATATCCAACACCACCACCATCATTAAGCCTATTATATAATTCAACACAATAAGAATGAAGAATAATGTTAATTAACGTAATTAACTAACTGCACTTTTGGAACATTTCAACAGGGGTAAATGGAAATAAACTCCTCATGCATTAATTTAAGCCAGCACAAGAGTTCTGCTAAATTACATGAATATTCTCATGCTCAGATATGGAAATAAAACCTAAATTATGTCATCAGTACAATGTCTTCCCAGCACATACTCAAAGAATCCCCATCTTTTAACTGATACAGAGATATTCTCATATTTTAAAATTCAAAATACAAACTGCAACCATCATTTGTGCATTGTTCAATCAAAAACGGGTGTTTTGCAAACAACAAAGTACCTTAATTACAAGTGATCTCTCAAAGACACTAACATGACAAGCCCTTGCTGCTGGAATCACTTAATTTTGTTATCATCTGCGTGAACTTCAAAGCACTAACACCACTGATACATGTCAGGAAATCAATAAGGCTTTGATTTAGCCATATCTCTCACTGTACATTGTTTAACCTTGAGGGTTATGATAAATGATCACCCTCTACCACACCAATAAAAGGGGAAAGGCAAATAATCTGAAAATGGTTCACAATGTGTTTTTTAACCCAAAACACAATTTACACTAAATTTACAAAAAAGTAAATACGATAAAGTAAACTATTTCTCAAACATGGGTCCACTCTTAGGGACTGTAATCTTTGAAACAGTTGAGTCGTGGCTTTGTCAACACAAGTCATTCATATTTATAATCGGAGAGAGGGACAGAACTGAGAGAATTACTGTGGTTACTGGCACACTGCACAAGTGGATGTCTGAGCATTCAGCAGGGAACCAGTGACCCAGCAGGTTAATACTTTAAGAGGAGGAGGAGGAGGATGTTCTGGCAAGAATTAGTACACTGTCACAGTTGACTGCATCTGAGTTAATTTCGTTTTGGGTTTGAGCTGAACCCATGCAGCAGACTTCTAGTAACAGTAGTAAATAAACAATTTCTCAGATCACATGGCTTCAAATTCAGTCTAACCTTGCCGGTCACGTGGCCTTGACCCATAAATAATGTTTTAACCTGCATCAAGAATTCGAAACCAATATAAGACACAGTACCTTCATATATCTTAATATATATACAGTATATACGAAGATGAATTTAATCACAGGTTACATACAGAAAGGCGTTAAAAAAGAAATAAATGCTATTGGATTCAATGCTCAATTAACAAATTTGTACCGACACTGAGTGATAATCAATATGTGAGCACAGGAGAATACAGTTAAAGATCTGTTATTTGATCACACCGTAAAGAAAAATCCTTATTTCTCCAATGGAGTCTAATGAGAGGGTGTCACTGAGATATCGATTCCATGAAGGCTGATCTCGATCCGTATAATCATTCTTTGACCTCCACGAGTTCTCACTCCTATGGGAAGTACTCAGGATTAATGGGTCCCTGGAAAGGACAGGTCAAAATCTGTGCTCCGCCACGCTGCTCCCCAAACCAGACTACTGTAGCTTTCCTTAACAGCCCTGACTGACACCAGACAAACAGTGGGCACTTAACCCCCCCTCGAAATGTCATGCAATCAGATATGTGTGCACACCAAACGCGTGTTTGCACCTACAAACAACTGAAAGGAAGTCGAATTAGAGACAGGTCAGCTTGACCGCTGCGGCTGACGAGGCGATCCGCTTTGCTCAAGCTCTGCCAGCCCCCTGTGCTCCGATCCGCGGACAGCTCTGACCCACCTTGGCGTAGCTGGTGGTTTTGATGAACCACTGCTTCAGCAGCTTCTGTTCCACCACGGCTCCCGAGCGCCAGGAGCGGCCGTGTTCATCCACCTGCTCGTCCGCCAGCACCGTCTGATCCACAGGGTCCCAGTTCACTAGGGCCTGCACAAGCCACAGGGCGGGGGGGAAGGCAGGGGCATGTCATCAGTCCAACATACAGCAAAGTGCTTGTGACCATCCACCCTTCCCACACAGTCAACCTCAACAACATTCGGTTCTGGTCTGTGGTCAGTATTTTTTAACATAACATCTTGCCCATCGACGTTATGTTCCAAGGAATCTCGCAGCTTGCGTCGGCAAATCGAGGTGTGTCTTTCCTGGAAGCATTTTTCCCACCCGTTTCAATAAATGTCATTTTGGAATGAACCAGTGACGAGACGGCACCTCTCGCACTAGGTCACCACACAGTTCAAAATGCATATGCAACTAAAATTTACAGGAAGAATTTAGGAACTGAGCCTTGTCAGAGGCTTCGTGGTGCACTTTGGAAGCACTCTTTGCTGCCAATTGCAGCTCAAATCTTCAATAATGAATGGGGCCTGTTCATGTTAAGATTTGCATGCAATATTTATGTAGTTTGTACAAAAATGAGAGACTCTTAAAATAAAGCTGGAGGCACTCAGAATGGGGGACTGTGACAAGAAGAGATCAGTGGATATTCTCTATACACCCAATGCGACATCTCACATGAATTTTGCTGCAAAGTTTAACTGGTGAAGACATACACATGGCCTACGTAACACTTAACTCTGCCTTCTGGAACCTCGAATTGAAGAACCGCGGCAGTTTTTTTTTTTAATATGTAGGATCCAACACTTTTAAATTCTGACTTTAACAGGTAAGCGCTACATCCCATCCTGTAAGTAGGCAGTACTAAGCTTTTATTGAATATGATTTGGGAAAATATCATACGAAAACAGAATATCAACAATCAAGTGGATTACAAGTATTTGATTTATTCAAAACTTTAGTCAGGGGAATGCCTGAACAGTCAGAGCTTGATGTTTTAATGATAAATTAAAGTAATCAAGCGGAAGAAAGCTTTCCATCTGACTGGCTTTATTTCAGAAACACACAAAAACACACCTTTCTGAGCCCTTCTGTTCAAACTGACTTAAATACATTCATCCAGGTGCTGACAAAAAAAAATGTCAGTGTAACCGAAGGAAAATGGGTTGCAGACGAACAGTGTTAAGAAGATAAAGAACCAGAAAAATTCTCTAGTGGCAATTTACCACAAAGTAAACTGAGGCAATTTACCATGTCGTGGCAGAGCATCATACAACCAGGGCCTTTAAAGTTGTCTCCGGTGTCTCCGGTTTCTCAGATGACACAGAGACATGCGTCAACGTCTCCTGAGCATTACACAGACACCATAAAGGTGTATTAACCATCAACAGTATTTCATGCACTTCGTCTCAGAACAAGGCCTTTAATGTGACAGACGATTCCAACACCACCTTTACAGCTCACTGCTTTTACACTGTCAATGTCCATGTCTGAGAGTGGTTTATTTTACTGGGACAAGGCAGAAACAGAAAATTGGGTTAATTTCATAGAAATTAAAATGATTTGGTTTCGATGATAATGACAATATTGTATAATTTCCAATTTCTGCAAGAAATTAGGCAATTAACTTGCCAATTAATCCTTGCAGCTGTAAGTAAACAGAAGTACTTTGACACAGACTCATAACACAGCAGGGTCACTCACCTCTTTCTGGTAGGCCAGCCCTGCCTCATACAGCTTGACAAACAGGTACTGTGTCCACTTATAGTAATCAGGCTGGCAAGTCGTGACTTCCTGTGGAGAAAGACAGACGGGGAATGAGCAGAGGGTTTGTATCTCCGAGAGTTTGCCTGCTGACGGAAGAACTAAACAACACGTTCTCCTTAAGGAGCAGTAAAAAGTAGAGAAGAGGAGGGATAAGAGCTTCCATTTTCACTTTGTTCCCTCAGGATTTAGATTTCACACCAATAAATTAGAACAGGTGGGAGGAAAAAATTATAAGTTCAGAATAACCACCGAGACACGTTTACTTCAGAAAATCTCTTATCTCAGGAGAGCTGGAAAAAGTATCAACTTCCCTGAGTCCTGCTCAGCAACTACAGTATTTCAAATCAATTCAGTGATTCTCTCCCTGGCCAAACCAAACTAGACTCACCCATGTAGAACACTTCGCACATCTTAGTAATTTATAAACAGAGCAGAAAAATGAATCAGTTGCCTGTAGCACACTTTAAACGCGTGCGTAACGTTTGGATCAAAACAATTAACGCGCTTAAAACCATCATGATTATCAGAACGTTTTCTATTTGGGACCGTGGTTTCAGTGGTTTTCCCACAATGAATGCCAGGAAATAGTTGGCCTTCATCTTCCCATGGCAGCACAAACAGCTAAGACTGCAGACAGTGCCAAGCAAGGCAAGAGCTTCAATTCATCCCTTTTGCAAGAGAAGGTAACCACAGGAAAATTCCCAATTAAAAGGAAAAATGTTATTCTAAAATTAAACAGGTAATGAACTACAATTATACTGATATTAGAATACACGTAATAAAGGGAAGCTCCTATGAAGGACTCTGGAATGGAAATGCAACACATGGTCGAATTAGTGTTAAAATTAGAATTTGAAATAAATGACGCTGTAAAATAACATCGTGATGGCACTAATTTATGAACCAGGCATTTTTAAATCGGGGTACACGGTGGTGAATCTGCTGCCAAGAAACGGCGAAGCTCTCAAAGAAAACAAAGCACACAAAACTGTTCTTGGGACTTCAGCCTACCGAATGCTACCTCCTCAGACATAGCTGTCTCACTTTCAAACGTGATTAAGGGAAGGGGGCAGGGGGGCTGCAGGTGTGATTGAAAAGGGGTCTCCACTCACCCTGTCCCAGTCGAAACAGAGCCCGAGACTGTCCAGCTGCTCCCTCATGTGCTCAATATTACTGGAAAAGAGAAAACAGCAGTTTCCCCAATTTGTCTTGACCCCCCAGGCTCCTTCTACTTCACTTAAAACAGTTCATGTGATAAATAAATCCTTTACAGTTCTTGACAGTCTTGACAGTTCCAAATCTTTCAATAAAGTCTGGGGTGCTAACGACATTGCACGTACAGTAAACTAGACAGTTTGGGGTTTAACAAAGATGTTTTTCTTGCTGCTAGGAGATTTTAAAAATCCCGGGTTCCAGAAAGAGCAGGGTGGTGGGGTTCTTCACTGTCTGCTGGGCCTGGAGAGAGAAACGCTGTCAGGCTGAGAGTGCCCTCAGGCCCAGCGCTGCTGCCCTGACCAGGGTGCGGTGCCCACTCTGGCGCTGGCCTCTGAATTAACGCAGGACGGCGAAGGAAGGAATCGTCTCACTCCCCAGCCGTTACAGAGGGGGGCGCAGGCGAGACCAGCTCTTTTCCTGCGGAGCGTCAGCCTCCACCGACCGGCTTAATTAGGAGTCAAGGGGCTGAGCCACGTGCTCACAGAGCACCTACCCATCTACAGGTTTCTTCAGTGAGTTAAAATCTGAAGAGGACGTTTCCAAAGCAGCAGGCGAATAAGGAAAGATAAGTAACTGCATCAGAGTGACATTCAAGAATGACACCAAAAGACGTTCAAGAACCATTTTCACCTAAATACTAATGAAACTTTGCACTTTAGGAACCACAGTAATCTTTGGTTTAATGGACGTCACTATCACTGACCAAACCTGCTGAAGGGAAATTTTCTCTGTAAAATCATAAAAATCGGATTTTCCCGACAATTACAGGGAAATGCACGAATAATAAAACTAAATACCACACAGGCTGAAAATTCAGGCATATCAGTGATGCCCCATAGGGGTAGGTCAGTTGCTTATGATGGGTGTCGTTTGTGTTCTGTGAGCTTCAGCAAATCTTCTACAGGATATTTTTGGAACATGAAATAAAGAGCTTGTATAAAAAAGGTACAGGAACACTTTTTAATGACTGTGTTGATTGCAATTGTTAAAATAATTTGACAAAAGATACAGAAAGCATTCATATAGTATATATATTATCTATCATATAATAGTGGGTGCACTGTACTGTCTTTTTTAATCCCTCCTGGGTTCCAATGTGAGGAAAAGCCTGAATTACCTTTTAGTCCACTCCTCCGGGTCAAGTCCGCGCTCTATAGCCGCATTTTCGGCTGGGAGTCCAAAAGCATCCCAGCCCATGGGGTTCAGCACCTGCAGTCACACCACACACCTCTTACTGACGACACGGACCGCCTCCCACCCCGAGATTAACCACTCCGCTTCAGCAAACAGGTTTCACAGCTCCGGCCCACTTCAAATTTGAACATTTCGCAAAAAGAAATCGAACTTTTCTGTCCAACCCAACATCCACACTGTGGTCCTCATTCAAAAAAGTGCAAAGTTCAAGTGCAATTACACACACGTTAGGAAAAAATAAGGGGTGCTCACAACTATAAAATCTTAAAGGACATGCACTGAATACGACGCATGCCCGCCACTGTGTGAGAATGGTGTGGGAAGACAGAATTGGGCAGGTTTATGGTAAGGTAATCGCACAGGATTCTCAAACCTCCCAATTCACATACTAGACGGCGCAGATGAGACGAGTGGTTTATCTGATGACACAGAGCAAACAGGGCAAGCCTCCACTTTCAGGAGAGAGGGAGAAGAGGGATCCAGACCAGAAAGACGCCACTACCCCGCGTTTGTCAAACAAGACAGTCCGCGCTCAGAACATCAAAGCAAGGTTTCTTCCTCTGAACCAATTCAGTGTAGGAGCCATACGATGTTCTAATTTTTGGTTATATTCCTTTAAAACCAGTCCTGTTAATATGGTGATGTTCTACTATTTGAAAACCACGTTGTTTTGTTTACGTACATTGCGCGTATGCCTTTAAGACGGCCCACCGCCGATGTTCATTAACCACCAGCACTAAAACCAGGCCTTCCTTAGCAACGAATCAAGGTTCTGCGCTGCTAATGAAAGACAGCTTGCGTGGCACGGACATGCGGAAGAATGCACCAATTCCTGCTGATAACAAGGGTCCAGGGAGGTGGCCTGAGTGGGGAGTCTGGTCACTACAGCAGTCCACTCGCAGCGACCCATGGGTGACTGACTGCACGGCTCTGTGTTGGTCAAGTTGTGGGAGCTACAGCACCCTCACACACCCTCGCCCTTCCAGCAGACTCGTCTCAATGGGACAATGGGGTGGCAGGATACTGTTCAACTAATTCATCCTGTAATGTAAATGTACTGTAGGAGGCTGTGGAGATCCTATGTTTAGATCTCAATATGTTCAAATGTGTTTAATTTCTTATTGATGTCATTGGGTTTAGAAGTAGATTTTTTCTTCATTGGCTTTGTCTCATGAGTAAGTCTCAAGACTGTGGTCCTTAAGATATTTTTATGACATCTAGTAGCAGCGACAAGATTGTAAGCATTTCACCTCATCTTCTAAACATTTTAATTTTTCCTTTTCAAGTTTTATTTTACACTTACATAGAATACAAAATAATATGCCTTCTTAAAACTGCCCTGACAGTCTCCGAAAGAGGTTTTCTTAAGTAAACAAATCTGGGAATTCAGGAAGAAACTGAGAACTGCACAAAACACTTATAAAATGTCAGTGTCAGTAGTTTTGACTCCTCAGAAAACTCTGTGGATTCAGACATAGAATGTTCTTCAAGGTTTAGAAATTTGCAGTAAACTAATTACAGAGCTCTGCTACATATACTACTCTACTAAACATTGTGCTATTTTACTCAAATAGAATTGTAAGTATTTTTTTTTTAAATCCCGGTTGTACATTAGCCATAACTAACATAAACCTGATTAATTACATTTTTATAAAGCTTATGAAATCATTAGTTAACAGGCCCAAGTAAATCCACTGAAAGCTCAGTTTCAGAGTAAAGACATTGAAGCTAAAAGACACAACTGGGTCGTGAAGACTTCAAGGTCTTCTTGAAGTTATAAACTGGTAGAATTTTTTGTGCCAATTTAACAAGCAACAACAACAAGTTAACAAGCACTAAATTTAAGGCACTTTGAAAGAGATGGACGTCAGAGAGGAGTTCATAGCAGTGTCTTTTTCAGAAGTATCTGTGTTCCTTCCCTTATCTTTCTGGCAGCCATTTCATAGAAATCTCAGTAAATATTGTTCTTCTGCTAACTGAGTTATAAATATCCAGTCTAAGAAGCAAGCGACTAAGAAGGAAGTGCTGTATACTGAGCACAATGACTCTAACAAAAACAAAGCTTTTGATGATGTGGAATAAATCTGTAGCCTAGGTAACTGTAAAGGACTTAATTCGGCAAGCAGAACATTAAATATTGTATTAGCAAAGCTAACGATCTTATAATTCAGTGCTGCTGTAGGCATTAGGAGATGAGATCAAATTCTTTTATTTCCAGAACAGCTACAGTATAACAAACGGTAGCCTTTTAACTTAATACTCTCATCGCTAATTCTTAAAAAACATTAAAACAGAAACATAAATGAGTAGCTAAGAACGTGTTGTTTTAAACTATCACACTTTTTACATACTTGCTGTCTCAGCCTAAATAACGGTTGACATTGCATTATATTTCTAGCAAAATCTCATCTCATTAAAAATACCGCTCCGAGATAAATGCTTGGAACTAGACAACAGACGGAGATAACTGTCTCACACTCATCTTAAAGAATAAGACTATTATACGTATGGGACTATTACAGTTACCCGATTTGTTTGTACTATAAAAAAAAAATTTCAATAAAAAAAAAGTTCAGAATGGATTGCCCTTGTATAACTGTAAGCTGTATATAAACACCATAATGCCACAATGCTGAACTCAGAAATCAGCCCACTTTCAGACGCAATAGAATCCTTCTTCTAGGACAAGGTGGAGAGGTACCTGTGCTGTCACATTACAAATCAGTAAGAGTGTGGAAACGGACTAAAAAGTCCATCTAGAAACACAAGCTTTGGACAGGACAAGACAACACACAACTGGTCTGATAAACCGGACGGCAATGATCCACATTCACAAATCTGAACTGCATTCACGCATCCTTGATTGTTAAATACTGTATAGCTTACTCTAAGGGAAGGTGTAGATATGTGTGTGTATGTTTTACAGTAATGAGGTGTATCTCACTGGACGGGTGGAATTTGCAAGTTAAACACACTCCGCCAGCAATTACTTTGTCGCAATACCCACGGTCCTTCTCAAAGCACAGCCCGTTTCTTGTTAGTTTCCAAAGCCATGGGGAATTTGCTGAAGAAGTTTGAAATGTCTCATTAGCCAATTAGAGAGCAGAGCTCAGCAGCGGCTTAAGACAGTGTCTCACAACCGCGTTCAATCTGTTGAAAGAAGTGTTCTTCATGCCCAGTCGGAAAAATCCCAAACTGATTTTGCCTTTCTGCAATTGTTCTTTGCATAACAGGCGAAATGGTTCAGCGGTTGCTTCAGAAAGTCATTTCCTTAAATACCAAGCCTCTCAAGTCCAGCCATTCAAAGATATGAATATTCTGTATATCTCTGGGAATAACTACTTGCAGCAGAAGCTTTCATTACATTATTTCAGTAAGTGCCATTCTGAAGATTGCTAACAATGCAGGCCGGATAAGACAAGAGTCCACTAACACATCTAATAAGAAACATTCGACATTATAGTTATTGTAACAGATTCATTTATATATCTAAACATTCCTAAAACTCCGGCCTGGATTAAAATTATTTGCAAAACCAGATCAGAAAGTTAAAACACGTTAAAACTAGATCAGCATAAATACTTGAACTTCTTGGCAAAGGATTGGCATTTGACCTTTTAAATGTTAAGAACAGATCAGAATTGACACAATACATTGCCAAATGGATACAGCATTCCAGGAAATAATATCAATTTTTTTCAGCTTTGGCATGATTGTATTTTAAAGGGCACATGAAATTATTTTAAAAGTATGGTACTGTAATTAGAATGCCAGGCAGATGACGGTGATCTTTATAATGAGCAAGACACTGCAGAAAAACAAAAGCTTTGCAAGATGATTTAAAGGCCACACAAAAACAGTTTCAATGATGAATCGCAGCTACCTTGGCTGAACAAATGTCAGCCTTTTGAAAGTAACGGGACTCGTTTCCTCTTTATCACCATGTCTGCTTAAAACAATAAACAATAGGGTTCAGGGAATAAGGCCAAAATACTTGCAACCGCAGAAATTAACTGAGGCAAAGAGAACACAGAATAAAACATGTCTTCTACTCTACAAAGAACTAGAATATCTCTGCTCACCTGACAATAGCTGCTGATTTGCTTGTTGGCAAAGGTTTAGATTCTGGTCAGACAGATAGATATCTATCTCGTTCATCATCCTCTGGTCTGCACACAGAGCCTCAGGTTTATGATATAAAGGTTACCTCAAAAGACTGAACCTGATTACATTATGGCCATGAATCAATAAAAATGAATGTAAGTATTTTTGAAGAATCTTAAATTAAGAACATAGAGATGAAAGATATTGAACTAAGATATAGAAGTAACTGGGCAAGAAGAAAATTAATTTGAATTTTAATATGTTATGTAGCATGACTTTTCATTTAAGATGAAAAGCTTTTAGTCCAAAAATGTATTAAAAAAACAATAATAAAAAATTTATGAGGGCATACTGTAAAAAAGCAACAATGCCAGTACAAACCACTCCACATCACATCCTACCACTAAAATACAAATTCTCTGCCTCAGACCTGAGCGTGATTTCATGCACTCTGGATATACAGTACATATGCAAACCACATTTCATACATGAAAATAGAGGAAATAAGCCAGCAGCTCAGTTTGCAGCATAAAAGGTTAAAGGCATCTTACTATTCTTGATCTGCTTGATCTATTCTTGAGCCGAAGGACAGCTTCGTTGTCCTTCCCTACTCAGAATAAAAAATGTGTTGCATACAAGGTTACATCGATTGATCACAAAACATAGAGGAAAGTCTAATTCAACAGTCAAGTGGAGAAGTAAGATTAAATAAGACAAATAAGATAACATTCAGGCAATAAACAAAACCTTTTTTAAGCCAGTTATGCAAGGGGTAAAACTCTTGAACTCTTGCAAAGGGCTCACCATGAACGAGGTTTCAAATGACACCTGTACATGAACACATTTCATTTCAAGCCAGAACTATCACTTTATCTGAAGACCCCTGCAGCACAGTCACGCAACAAGCCCCCTCCTTCCGACACGCTGCAGCAAAATTAAATAGACGTACTAAATGACAAGACTCAACCAAAGGATGAGAATTTTGGGGAAAATAAAATATACACTTGACTCTCTTGGATCTCCCACTGCGACATACAGCTATGTTCTTAACTTTTTCTTAGCTTAAAAATAAGAAAAGATACATTTGCATGCTTTGATAAGCAACAGCGCCGTTAGAGACGCGTAAACTCAAGCTTCCTTTTTTCTTTCAATCTAAAAATGGCGTCCTCTACATCACACTGTTTCGAGAAAGGTTGCCGTCCTCAAAGCACACAGTATATGACTCTACCCCTCTCTCGAACTGCTGAAGAGCGCGTTCATTTGAAATTCTGAAAGAAAACATCTTGCTCCCCTACAGTAGATTATAAACGCATTTGACAGCATAATCATTTTCCAAGTTTTTGTCATGTGTAATGCTTTCATGGAAGGGAAACATTGGGTAGACCCGCTTCAGACCTTTTTCCAATACTAAAACCGAAGTCTACTTGAACATAATATTATCTTGAAAATATTCTAAGAATGCCTTTCCAATAGACTGGAGTGCTAAGCATCCTGTGATTCAGGACCTTTCTCAGCGCACTGCTACCCCCATCTCTATAAGAAGTGTATCAAATGGGAAATCACCACCTTCCATACAGAGCAGCCCATTCAGCCCAGGGCGCACAGAAAAATAAATGGATGGAGACGTTCAAGACAGCTGCCCAGGCCACAGTGGGGTCAACTCCAGGGGGCTGGACGAGCACGAGCTGAGAGTCAGAGGGGCCTCTGGTCAGGTCAGTAGAGCTTCAGGCACTACCCTTCCTGCACCATCTTCTTCCTCCTCCTCCTCCTCCGTCAAACCGGCGCTGGAACACGCGGCAGCCCCTCAGCTCCAGCGTTGCCAGAGCACAGCCCCTTTCTTCTCCCCATTGGCGCCCCCCAGGGCACCCCAAAGCAGCTCGGCTCAAGAGCACCTGTCAGCTGAGTGACCCGCCACGACCCCCCACCACCACAGGCTCCCGGGACGGGGACCGAACGGATGTTTGAAGGGAACGCAAACCCGGCAGTCGCATTTGAATCTCCTTCGTTTTCAACAAAAAAAAGCGCTGACATTTCTGGCGTGGCTCCTTGCCCCCTTTTCTTGCCAAACATGTATTGTTGCATAAGCCGGGGGAAGTGCTTCCAGACGCTTCCTCGGACTTCCGACACTGCGAGCGCTTGTGGCCGCGTGCCCACGCAGCGTGGACCGCGCCTGGCCCATCTGGTGAGCAGCGGGGCGTAAAGTTAGGGGGCTTTACCTTGGCCTGGAGCCAGAACACGAGGCAAGTGTGAACTGGCACTATCTGTCTGGCACGACCGGGCGCCTGGAATACCGTGTTGGAGATGGGAGCACGTGGGCGGCAGAGCTGGCCGAGAGACTCTTGGAAAAAACAACGTTCTAATTCGGTCATCTACACCACAATAGAAATCCCCCCCGCCCCTCTTTCGGAAACTAGAGAAAAACTCAATTTTACAAGTTTAGTCGGAGAGCTGATATCCTCCTCAGACGAGCACCGATTAGGCTGCAGCCAAAGCAAAATCCAGGCCGGGAGGGAGGGAGAGAAAGATCAGGAGGCGAAGTTAAAGTGCTTCACGCCCAGCAGAGAGGACAGGCCTGCTCAGCCAGAGGCTGGTGGTTACCTGGATGCCCCCTATCTATCCTCTCCCTCCCTGGAAAGCAGGTCAATGATGGCTGAGAGAGCTGTCGCGCTCCCTGGGGGGAAAGGAGCTCATTAAACGCAGTCTTCACGGCTGCTACTCCAGCCTCACCTGAGCACTCCACACAGCCACCTCCTGCGTTCACTTCTGCACTAACAAACCGAAGGGAAAGGTGTGCACGCACACCCACACACACAATTACATCGTTAGCCGTGCCTCTGCAGTTCTGAACAAATTATGGCCACACTGCGACGGCACAGAGAGAAGTTTCTCTTCTTCTGGCTTTTACGGCGACAAAACAGTTACAATTCAAATAAATTATACTTATATAAAGGATCCCCCACCGGATTATCTGGAAGCACGGCTTTAGAAAATTACGTTTTTTTTTTATATAACGCGCCACTGCTTTCTTCTGTGCTTCTGAAAACACTTCAGGTCACTCATCCAGTACGTGCTCCTTCAACCATCTTAGATTCATTAGTATAAAGCAGGAGCAGGATTATCAGTGTCCCTCTGCTTGTGGGCAGCCTGCATTGGAGAATGATGCATTCCTGCCTTCCTTAACAGCGAGACAAATGAGTGGGGGAAAAACAACGATGGACACAGTTGTGTCAGCATGCCCAGAGAGGCTGGGCAGCCAGCTGACCTTGGACCCCTAGAGGGTTCTTTCTCTCCTTACAGAAGAGTTTTTGGTTCCTCTCCTCTGTTGTCTTCTGTCTCTTTCTCTTTCTGTATTGGAATGTCCTGTACTGTCACACAGCTTTGTTAAGTGCCTGGGGCCAACCTTGTTGTGTAAGGCGCTATATACAAATAAACTGAATTGAGCTGCGTTTAAAAAAAATAAAAATTCATTTTAAAAATTCACTGTACTTGAAAAAGGACACCGTAATTATCCTTATTTTAGAAAACATACAGACGGCAGTAGATTCTTTAAGGGTGCGACAAACCTGAATAGAACAGAAATGTTGCATTAATATGATAGACAGAAGGAAGGGCTGAAGCCGAGTCATGGGACAGTACTGACGTTCTCAGGACCCACCTGCTTTCCTCTCATCCTCTGGAAGTGGCCGATGGTGTCGCTGATAGTGTACACTCGAACGTGCCCCATATGCAGCTTTCCAGAGGGGTAGGGGAACATGGACAGCACATAGAACTTCTGTCGCGATTTCTGAGGAGCAAAGACAAGGAAACAGACCTGACAGTGAACCTAGGGCAAGGAAGAACCAAACCAGGCCTGTAGGACTTCATCGCTGTGATCATTGAAAGATTTTCACATGAAGACAACCAGCATTTTGACCTATTAAGTACATAATTTCTTCAGTTTAATCAGTTTAGATCTCAGGTAGAATTCACACCAAAACAAGCAACAAAGCAATGTCACCATGTGAGCAAGGCTGTGGAAAATAATTGTTCCACATTCTGGCATACAAACATTAAAAAAAGTTACTGATGCAAAGGGCACAGTTTGGCCCATCTTGGCTCCTCCTGTTTTTAGTAGTTAATCTATGCAAGTATCTCAGCCTGTCACTCTATGAAAGATTCTGGGGTGTCAAGTCAAACACCACAGCTGGGCAGCTGTTATAGACTCCTACAGTTCTTCATGGAAAAGGGCCTCTCCGGGTCTCAGATCAAAAGGCACTTTTAGATCCGAGACAGTTAAAATATGTCCTCTGATTTCTGCTTTGGAGCCAATTCTGAAATCCATTGACATAACCTTTTGAGTATTATGAATACTGAATTCAGGTCTTCTGATAGCCTTGTTTATGTTGATACCGCAGTTTAATGGGGATTTCAATGTTCACTGTGATGCATAACACTCATTAGTGTTTAAAAGGGAACCAAAACCCAGATACTTAAAACGATCCCACAAACCTATTTACAAACACTCAGAACCAGAAGAGAGTCATGAAAACCTTATTTATGAGTCCTAGTACATCCCTCGGTCTTCTGATCTTCTGAGATGATGCCTGTTCAGATGTGCAGCTCCTCAACAGAATTAATATGAGCAGCACCCACAGTGTGCATGTACAATCACGGTGATTCATAAACCTCTTTGAAAGTGATAGACAAAACCTATCCCTGCGACACTGCATTAATCATAAGAAGTCGAATGGTTTTGAATTATTCAGTTTGACTACTGCCTTCATTTACATAAGCAATGGCGATGCAACTTGGTATTTGAAACACAAACACTAAAATGTTTTCTTGAAGCAGTCCCCATAGTGAACTGTGCAATAGTCATCTAGGCTTTTCTTTATGCACGTGGGATACTCACTAGGTCTACACACTACTTTGTGACCTGAACAACAGATGAGTTCAATTAAGTGTCGAAATTTCATCAGAATGTAAAGAGAGTGTAATGACTGAATTGTCAACTGATTGACAAAATCATCTCACACGAAGGAACAAATTTAAATGAACCAAAAATAAAACCAATTAGTCAGAGTGGTGGTAATTAAGAAGCAATTACCCCAAAATTGATTCTGTCCACTTAAATCAATTCATATAATTTGAACCTTGCTTGCTTTCACACTGCATAGAAGGAAGGCTGCAGCTGAAACAGAAATCCAATCTACCAATTTCATCCCATGCTCACAGCTTCAAAAATGAAACACAGGCAAGTTTGCTTTTGTTTTCGAATAAAAATAATTTCGAGCTTTAAAGGAGAGACGTGTCCTGTGAAAGAAGAAACTAGTTTTTTTGTTTAAAAATACAATAAAGCACAGCACAACAGAGTTAGAAAGATAGTGCAAATAAGGATTAAAATAAAAAAAAGATTCAACAGCCTGTAAGACTCTTGATTTGACAAAAAGCTGTGGCTATCCTGCTGTGACCGAAGGCAGATTCAGTCCGTGGTCTGATCAAGCTGTACAGAGTCTCTCTTCTCTGTGAATTAATGTTTGGTCAACACTGTGGGCCATTCATAAACAATGAAACTTTAGCTTAACACTGCTTTGACTTTTAAACTCCTTTTATTCCAACCCACTGCGACGAGGGCTGAATGTTCAGTTCCGCTGTTGTCGCCAGGTATTGACGAGTCACAGAAGGGAACGGACGAAATGGCATTTGCACAGCAAAACAGTGAAACACTTTGTACAGCCGAGTCGGTACTGTTTAACGCTGGTCTTGAAATTTACCTACTCTCCTTTGACCTTACTGTGCAGAGTCCCTGGAGGATTGCTGGAACTGCAGCTGAGACGTATTACCATCAGGTTTCTAGGTGAGCATGTATTTTTACATGCGCACATTACTGTATTTATGATTCAGCCTGCGGCTTTTACTAAACTGAATCCAGACATTAAAGCTAATATGCCAGCAAGGTAACCTATGAGAAACATAATTGAGTGCGATATGTTTTGTGATGTGTTCTGAATGTTACATGTTGTTATGTGTTATACTGTACACGTGCAATAGAGTGATGTGCAATGTGTTTCTTATTTTTTGTAATAGAATAATGTGCAATGTTTTTCTTTTCTTCTTTTTTTGTTTGTTTGCATTCTATTTAAATGTACAGGAGTGCTGGGTGTCCGTTAAAAATTTCCCTCAGAGGGACAATAAAATCTTATCTTATAAGCTAACCTTAAGCTTCAAAGAACAAGCTTGTCACCGAAACAAAAGTGTTTGATCGGAGCTGAACGGCCTGAACAGCACGACGTCCTTGGGAAATACGCTGCGCACCAATGAAATGGGAAAGGAAATACCTTTTGTGTTACTAGTCTTCTAAAAGCAAAGCTGACACAGAGGACAAGGAGCTATTTACGTTTCCTTTGGGTGTTATATTATAATGCCCATTAAATTCTACTTTGGGCTTCGGGATCAACGCATGAAGAGTTGCTTCCCTTGAAGGAGACGTAACGGAATACGCTTTCGGCAGTAGCTGAAGGAGAGACTCGCACACTATTATTCTGTCAGATCAGGTCATTTGTGCAGATCCAACAGGAGTAATGGGGTCCTAATGAATCTATCAAGAAGGAGCCGTCATCACAGTGATTACATTAGAAGTGCGAACATTAATTCTTAAAAGCAGTTGTTTTTCTATACCTAACAAATAAACCGACAGTAAAATAAACACCCAATCATCACATTTCTCTATGTTATTTACGTGGAAGGTACAACTCCCAGTCTTTAAAAGGAGGCCTCTCTGATGACTGAGTCTCTGATGTCCCCGTATTTTGCGTCAGAGGCGCAGCCAGGATTTTGAATTTGGGGTGACAGAGGGGTGTCCTTTGGGGGTGACATGCCTATATGATATTACTTGCGTTCTGAGATAGGAAGGACTGCTAAAAGGTGAACCGCTGTTCTGCTCTGCACCCGTTGCCCTAGTAAACCCTGGTAACCAGTGTGAACTGACGCACGAGGCAAAGCTGAAAGACCGCGCGACGCTCACCTGGCCCCAGAGGAAAGATCTACATCGGTCGGCCGCATATTTGCCCACACCGACCAGTCACAGCAGGGGCCACATGTACACGTATTATTCTACTGTTCTCCGATTCAACGGCACACCTTATTGTTATCACGATTGTGCCTGTGCTGATTGAACCTTGAGGAACAACTTTACGCTAAAACTTTTTTTTTTTAACTTTCAGGGGAAAAAATCCCATTTCTCCATCCGTTTTATTTCGCCTCCCAGGACACAACGTGCCAGCTCAGGCGGGAGACTGACGCAGAGTCAAACCAGAGTGCCAGCTCAGCGCGGGGCTCGTTTGTGTTTGTGTGTTTTTTACACCGGAGCTGGGAATGAAGCCTCTGTAACTCTTCACTGTGGGGTCAGCGCGTTCTGGAGGAGCGCGGGCCGAGATGGGGGGAAAGGGAGGCGGACTCTTCCCGGGAACTGCTGTCCGGCGCATACAGGGAATGAGGTCTCCCCTCTCTCCCTCACCCCCCCGTGCCACGGCAGCAGAAGCCAGATTTCGTGGAAACGTCTTACGTCTTCGGGTGCCCGTCGGCGCCAGTGCTCCTTGATGAGTGGGTGCCACCACTGCTCCACTCTGCGGCGCGTCTCGGCCCGGTAGTCCCTCTCCCACACGCCCGTCTCGCTGTAGATGGTCCGGCGGCTCACAGGCAGGCTGGGCCCTGCGGCGAGGAGGGCCGCCCAGGCCCGGTTCAGCCCGGCCGGGCCCAGGGAGCGCCGCCCCACCTGGCACAGAGCCGCCCGCATCGCCCGCTCCCAGGCACCTGCAGCGGGGGAAACACATCCGCACACAGCGCTGAAACACCGTCTGGGAAGCGGTTCTCCTGCCCCACAATCCAGTGCAGGAACGAGGGTCGAGGACGTCAGAGCACAGGCAGAGGGCGCAGGGCAGGACACACCCCGGGTGGGACGCCAAGCTCCTACATTCTATTCCACGCAAAGAAGAAAACAAGAAGCTGAGAAGTGCGTGCAAACTGGGTCACGCACCGTACAGCTTCAGAAACCGGGTTTCTGTGATCCTGCCTGGAAGACCCCTGAGGACAGAGTCAATGCGCAGGCATGCAGGGTTAAACACAAGTCTTCCCGGCCTTGGGGATGTAAACTCTGCAGACAGCTGAGTGCGAAACCGCTCATTCAAGAATTCAGACCAGGAGAACCGCCCGTTTCACACCACCGCCAAAAAGAGAGTTTTCAAAACACACCGCGTTCATTTGCATTGTCTGAAAACGAGGAAAAAAAAAAACTAATTTCCTACATCAGTTCCACAAAGCCGCTGGATAAAACCTTCTCAAAACTCTTATTAAAGGGATTGAATGCATCTGCCAGGGCAGAGGTGCTGACTAATCGCTTGTATTCAACAGGTGTGACCTGCCTTACATAAGCAAACCCACCCACCTATTTATGTTTTGAGGAACAGAAATGCAGACACGAGGGACCTCCCCATTGTGATGAGAGCTGGGGCTGCGCACTCCCCCAGCTACTGTGCAGACAGCTATTCAAGCTTCTGTGCCTGGCTGAAAGAGCCGGGCTGTTGCTATGGATACAGTGTTACCCGTTAGCTAGCTGCATCTGAAAAGGTCCTGGAAATAATTCAGCGTGCTTATAAAATGCCTCGGTTCATCCTACAATGCATAACTCCATTTCAGCTGGAACACAATACAGACTTTGGACATCAAAGGCTCCCGAACAAGCTTGTGCTATGGGGACAGAGGATAATTAACTGCAATTTCTTTTCACGACTAATTTCCCCACGTATATTACAGAGTAGAGTTCAGAGGGGGCAACGCCTAGGTCTCTTCACACTTCTGAAGACGCTTCCACAGAGTTGATTCGAGTGGATGGTTCGAAGGTTTAGGACATTTCGAGTGATCCTACAGCAGCGGCCTGACCACTCTGCCGAAAATGGTGAAAATGAGTTTGATTGGAGAGCAGACGGGAAAACTGCGACTAATACAATCATACTGTACTCTGGAAACTGGTTAGGTCTGAAAGGGCCAAAGCAGACAGACACATATTTATAAAAAATAATATTTATAACATTAAAGGTTGTGATTACTAAAAAAAGCATGGAGGATATTTCGGTTAAACATATTTGTAACAAGGTGACAATAAAATATGTTCTATTATATTTTCTCTCATTCCACCATTGTCAGGTTGTGTTTCAGTAAGATTTGCAACACACTGGATATTCTGGTATTTATTTTCACTTGTCTCACAGAAGTCACTCCGCATGCATTCCACAGAGAAATGGCTTAGCTCTATACCCTCGAATTACCGTATCTAGAGTGAACTCTCACAAACGCAATTTGTTTCTTTGCAAACAGTATTCGTGAATTAAATGGGAGCTCAACCTGGATGGTATCCTTAAAGAGAACTCGGATAATATTTACCAGGACACAAGAGATATCCATGTTTTCTGTGCTGCGGATTACAAAATCATTAACACATTTTCTATTAAATTCAGTGATGTATAAAATAAAATAATATGCACAATATATATTTTTCAATGCAGGAGGAAAAGGACATAAAATGAACTGGGCAACAAAAAATAAAATATTTCGTACAAAAACCTACGTTATCATCAGTTATGACTTATAATAAAATAATAATAATAATAAATTATTAAATAAACAAAAATGCCTGAGAATCAGCAGCCCAGGATCTTTGGTTGCAAGACAAACTGAAAAATAAGCAGGGGCTACTTCATGCCAGACTGAAAAGTCTACCAGTGGATTATTATGGAAAAACAATGTTGAAATATTGAAACAGGGTTAACTTTAGAATTCGTTAATAATACGAAAGTGAAATGTAGTCCAGCTACCTATTATCACTACTTATCAGTTCACTCGATTTTTTACCTTGATATTGAGTCTCCAAGGAAACATCTTATTACCGAAGGTTAACAGCTGTTATAAAGCACACATGTTCTAATGCTATTGTAAAAAATAAGTTTCATTTTAAGGTAAAATGTAAAAACAAATGTACACATTTTGAATTTTAAAGCATAAATGTCACTATCACATCTTCAGATACAATTTGTATGTGCATTTCAGACAATTGTTCTCTTGATTTATGTTTTCATGTACACATCTTAATATTAAAATTAAAGTGCTCAGCATTTTTATTATACAACTATATACAACGATACAACTATAATGGTTTTGCAGTACTTACTGTACAATAAAGCAGCCGGGTCCTTGTCTTGAAGACCGGACTCTGCTTGAATCTGTGAATTTAGTACTCCATGTTAAAAAAAATAAAGGAAAGCCTTTGCTACGCCAAAACCTTAAATGCAATATTAACCAGGTATTTTCTGACACTTCATTTATGATGCATGACCCGAAAGTGAATAACCACAGTAAACGCACACTCTCAATGCATGGGGGCCGCCATCTTGTTCAAATCAAACTTTATTAATTTCTTTAAAAATTGAACACAACACAGTATAGCACAGGCTTTAACCAACAACAAAGTCAAAGGCTAAACTGATCGGCATTTTTGCGAAATACGCTGTAACAATCAATTTGAAAAGGTGAACACTATACGTATCCCTCGAAATTTCTGAGTAGAAGAAATTAATTATAGGACATACAGATATCAGATCACTTTCACAACAGTTTCCGATCAGTTTCCCAGGGATGGGAAACATAGGGATAGATACATCCATTCATTTTCTCACTGCTTTACCCAATTCGGGTCATGGAGCAGCCTACCCCAGCAAATGACTGGGGCGTGAGGCAGGACACGCCATGGACAGGACGCCAGTCCACTGCAGGGCAGAGGCAGACACTTAACACACACACACTCACACCAGGGACAGCTCTCTCAGAAGCCAATGAACCCACCAGTGTTTCTTTGGACTCTGGGAGGAAACCAGAGCACCCAGAGGAAACCCAAGCAAACACAGGGAGAACATACGAACTTCACACAGACAGCACCGCAGGAATCAAACCCAGGGCCCCAGCGCTGTGTGGCAGCAATGCTAAGTACTACTATGTAGCCCAGGATAGATGTATCTTGTTACTATTATGTAAACATCTTCTCATAATTTCAAATGTAAGAGAGGTGCGGTGGCACTGTGGCTAAGGATCTGTGGCTGGAAGGTTGCTGGTTCAAATCCCGCGTCTGGCAGAGGAATCCTACTCTGTTGGGCCCCTGAGCAAGACCCTTAACCCCAACTGCTCCAGGGGCGCTGTATAAATGGCTGACCCTGCGCTCTGACCCCAAACCTCTCTCCCTGTCTGTGTGTCTCATGGAGAGCAAGCTGGGGTATGTGACAAGACAAATTCCGAATACAAGAAATTGTTATGTGGCCAATAAATGATGTGGTTATTACAATATATGAACAGCTATCCATATATTAGGCCTTATCTATAGAAGTTAAATTATTTTTGTAGATGCATTTCATTATGCATTTATTTTCATGCACCGTGCCTTTAATCACATCTAAACCTTATTTCTACAAGCGTTAGTCTTAACTTTGCAATAGCTGCTAGTTACTGCAGCATTTCACTTCGTCCTTGTTACCTTGGCAACCCCCTCCTCTCCCCAAGCTGAATTGTTCTCAATTTCATGTGTCAGAGTCGATGTGCTGTGTGGAACAGAAAGCACAAGAAACACTACAACTGAGCTCATGAAACATTATGACACATAACCTTTATGTCAGTGGAGTTTGTAACACCACACTTATGATTTCTTTAATTAATGTAGAAAGTGAATATTGGCAAACAGGTTTGATTATCACTAAGGTTACTAGATAACTAAACTGTAATACAACTCCAGGAGAACTAAACTCTATTAATGTTATAAAACCTTTGTAATGCGTATTATTTTAATAAGATCTAAAAAACCCTAGTTGTCCGGTCTTTTTATTATTTAAACATCTTAACTTGGAACAGATCCCACAGTTATTACAGGAAATTATAACACCGCAACTTAACCTCTTCATAAAACCACGTGCCACTAATAAAAACATTAAACATTTCTTTCATGGACAAATTCTCATTTGCTTTGAATAAATTGAGGCTGAACTTGTGCATTGCATCATCTGAATAAATCATTATGATGCTAACCACAATATTGGATTTGATTATTAAAGCCAATAAGTGCTTTGAGAAGCCACCTTTAAGTATATAAAATAAAGTTTATTATTATAAAATTTTATTATTATAAAATTTCTGTGAAGTTGCAAATGACTACTGTATATGCAAGTCCATTAAGAAATTTGCTTTTTTGTAGCAAACTATTCTCTCTAAAATTGGTGGTTCCAAAGCCTGTATCAGAATTTACTGGCCTTAAGACCTCAGACACCCCACGGCATGACATACAGTGCAGGGAAAGACAATGAAAATCACAAGTGTCGCACTGTCTCTGCATGTGATTATTACAAAGAAGGTTTTAACATTTTACCATTATGATAAATTCTGTTTCTCATTTCAGCACAGAGTTGAATATTCTGTAGTGAACATCATCTTTCTGCAGAGAGCAGTATGATTTTGTTTCATTATAATCTTCTTTATTTTAAGAGCATAGCAGTACAGATCAACAAGGCCCTGAATGATCTGGCAAAAGCCTGCTCTGGTACAATGCCAAAACATTTAAGCATTGCCTTTGTTTAGGGAAAGGCTTTGTGAACGCTTTTGAAATATCTTTCTGTGACTTAATTTCTGCACAAATGTAACTTAAAGGATATTTAGCCAGTTCCTGCAAAAGAACATACAGTAGATATCAATATCACAAACTGAATTAGATACAGTAAAATGGTAATAAAGGAGGTTTCAGTGATAGTGTAATGCATTTTAAAAATTGTATCAAAACCAGAAAATTGAAGCACAACACCCACTCAGTTAAGCTGTTATTAATCAGACAATTAAATGTTTAATTGTAAATAATTCCATATAAAATACTTTTTGTACCCTTGAGAAAAATCATTCAATGTTACTGTTTTTTGGTTGGAGGGTGCTAGACACTATAAAAATCCGACAGACTTACAGTACTCACAGAATCTCAATTCACCTGAAAAACCTGCTGATATCCCTACAACTGACAAATAAGGTTAATATTATTTTTACTTTTTCATCTTCTTAAACACCTTTTTATTGGAAAGAGTGTACAAATTGATGAGATCTCTGTTTTCATCAAATTAATAGTTTAAGCATATTTCAATGGACTATAAATACTTATATCAGCATCCACATTCACCATTAATGTGATTAATTCATGCTAGAGTGCTTTTCCATGCACTGTCCTATTAAAAAGGTGAAACAGCAGCCTGGCTGGATATCGGAAGAGTATTTTAGTACTGTAAGAAATGTCCTACAGTTCAGTATACATCTGCCATACTGTTTTCAACTCCCTGCTGATCACTCTGGCTGGGCCCCTCGTTAATTATTATTATTAATTAGCACTCTGCTTTTTCTTGATAGTTTCTTAGAACAGAACACACAGCCTCTCCCCTCTCACTGTGCATGAGAAAGAGCGAAGGTCCCTCCTGCCTTCAGCTAGATCACCAAAACCAGAGATACTGTAGCTTTTAATCCCTTCGCCAAAGGAGCTGAAACTCCAGGGAGCTTCCACTGTCAATCTTATAGCTGCAAAACAGACATATTTCATATTCAGATGGTGTTAGACATGCTTCAACACAAGACACAGTGTTGTATAACCAATTCTACAGCAATTTTTCTCCGTACAAAAAAGACGGACTGATATGTTTAATATGCTGTGTGCTGCCCTAAACCTCTATCCACCACCATGTAAATAATAACGATTAATAAATAATTCCTAACACTTATATAGTGCTTTTCTGGACGCTCCACTCAAAGCACTTCACAGGTAATGGGGATCCCCTCCACCACCAGTGTGCAGCCCCACCTGGATGATGCGATGGCGGCCATAGTGCACCAGAACACTCCCCACACACCAGCTCTCAGTGGGGAGAACAGTGATGAACACAATTAATAAATGGGGATTATTTGGAGGCCATGATTGGCCTACTGTTTTAGAGAAATGCCCTGGGATTTTTAATGACCACAGAGCATCAGGACCTCAGTTTCTACTTCTCATCCAAAGGGCAGCGCCTTTTTACAGTATAGTGTACCTGTCACTATACTGGAGGATTAAGATGCCCCCTACTGGTCCCTCTAACACCTCTTCCAGCAGAAACCTTACTTTATCCCAGGGGTCTCCCATCCAGGTACTGGCCAGACTCACACTGCTGAGTTGCAGTGGGCTGCCAGTTGTGAGCTGCAGGGTGATATGGCAGCTGGCGATGTTAACTAGACTGTTTTTTAGCACAGTGGTAGTGTATTGGTGTTGATGGTGTTGATGTCGTGGGCTGGGTGTGGATTAGGTACCTTAGCACCATCATCATCACAGTAGTCATTCTCATCACACTGATTTAATTTTCTCCACTGCAACCACGATTTGTAAACAGTTTTTTTGGATTGTGTAGACATCATACTTGTGATTTTGGCCTTAAATCTGTGAAGTAGTGCTTTCGTTTCAGTTTGTAAACCACAAGGAATTTCTTCTTTTGAAGAAGACAAGACTGGACTACAGATCTTTTTGTACTTTTTTCCCCAGTTAATATTTTCTGCTGTTTGTCATTGCAAGTATCATTGAAAATAGCAATACCTATAGTGTTAAGTTGCATTTCAACAATAATTTTCTTTCTACATTTTTGGTGGCCAGAGTACAACTGTTTTATTTCTACTTGTTGAAGTTACAGATTTTTGAGAGACTTTTATTTTTTTAAAAAACAAAGAATTATCCTTAAACTTCTTTTTCCAATGCTGATATCTTACCAACTTGGAAGGAAACACTAAAAAGGAAAAGCATTAGATTCATAAGAAAAAAAGCATGGAATGTGAAATGACTTAAGCTATCAAGAGTTCATGGACTGAGCATATAATTATAGGAAAGTCAGAGGAAATTAACTCCAGACTACTCATAAACCTTTTTAGTAAAAACAGAAAATGAATCTTTTAAGCCCCCTCCTTAAAAAAAGCAGACTTTTATCTTCTGACCATTTGCATTTGTTAGAGCTCAGCAAATTGCATTTGATAGCATTAAAAATAAATGGGGAAAATTTACATATCTCTTCTGACTGCAAAGTGCATTGTTTCAAATGTATTTGATATTTGGAGGGACAGTACTTGGGTTTGCGTGGTTTAGGGAACAATACTGGCACTGCATAATGCGGCTTTGATAAACATTTGTGGAGAGAGGACAGAAATGCTTTCAGGTGTAAATTAAGGCCAAAGGCTACCTACATCACTAACTGATGAGAAAAGCCCTGTACTTCAAAGGAATTAGGCAATAAAGCCTTGGCACATTAAACCATTTAGCTGTTACAAATAACGATTCATACAGGTGTCTCGTGGTTTTGCAAGCACACAGGGGAAAATCAACAAAGCCAACTGTTCCTAAAGGTTTTGGGTTTGCATGGTGTCAGCTGAACTGTCGGACTGGTGTCAGAGGCAACAACGCCTGACAATTTGTGTTCAAATAGAATGGTTTCGATCCTCAGGAGCACAGGACTTACTCACTCAAACCTGTTTCCCCCAGAGGGGTTCGACGAGAGAAAGAAAACGGGCAGGCACACTTTTTGGCTGGCAGAGATGAATTCCGTAACATTCTTCTGATTTGTGCCAAATGTATGTTGTCTGAATCTCTTCCACTCTGTGAAGAAAAATGTCATGGATATTTAAATAAACAGGAGAAAAGAGCACCACTGTTTCTGAATGAGATGCTGGATCCTTCAGGGTTGTGCTCCAGGCACGCTGTTTACTACATGCAATTAATCAAATTCACATCTCAGAGCCCTCTTTTACACCAGTAGTTGCCTAAGAGTAACTGATGAGTACATCAGGAGCACCGTCAGTATCTGTCACGATCGTAAGTCCCTCCTCTTAAGGACGCTCCAGCTCTTTCCCGTTTTGCCTGATTTTCCTTCGCCTGACTCCTATCCAGCCCCTCCCTATAAAAGCCAGAAGCTCCTACCAGTCCGGGCTCAGCTCTGGAAGATGGACGTCCAGAAGCCCGCCTGCCAGCGAGTCCAGTAGTGGCCCGATGGCATCGGCTTCACAACGGCGTCCTGACCATCTGGGTCCGGGGCTGGGAGTGCCCGGCCCCACTCCCCTTTTTATTCCCCCGACCCTTCACCAGATCCCACTCCGGTTTTTAAACTGTGTCTCGTCTATTTTGGATGGATTACCCGGCTCCGGACTTTTGCTCCCACTCAGGATCTACAGACTCCCTTAGGACTGTCGCATGGACCACGCCCCCCCGACCCCCAGCGCACCATCCACACGCCCCCCTGTTCTTCTTCCAGCCCCGATCCCAGTCTTCTTTCCCGTGTTTGTCTCACTCCCTTCCGGATTCTGCCGTCTGCAGAGGGTCCTGAAAAACGCTTCACGACAGTATCCTCACACAGAGAACGAAACGGGAGATAGCACAGTGATTCTGCTATTGCTTCACCTGACAAAACACACACGTGTTCCGAGTATTTTACTTGGAATTTAATTCCGCTCCCATCTCTAGAAATTCCGGCTCTCCCAATTTACGGGCATCCCCTGACGTCAGTCTGGACTGAGCGCTTCTGTTTCCCAGCTTCATGGAATTTAAAAACAGTCCACCCGCTGATAAAACAAAACAACGAAAGTTAAACTCTGTAAGAAGTTAAAGGTCGATGAAGGTTACCGCGCAGCTCAGATAATCAGTTGTTTCCGCATATCTTCCAGGATTCCCATTTATTCTTTGTATCTTGTTCTTCCTGTTTTTAATCTGGCAGACTGCCACCAGAATGACCTGTCAAAGTATTTCATTATTATTACTCAACAGAAGTGGGCTCTGAACAGGTTTCCTGCCTTAGCGGGAAATAATTGTATGTGTCGCCTTTGTAACACAGTAGCCCTCCACTGTTTGGTTATAATTTGATTTAAAGTGACAGTCAAAGAAAAGCACAGGCCTGATTCATCGAAGAGATTTCTCTTCAGATATTAACCACAAGCGCAAGTCATTATCATCGGTATTAGCGGCTCAGCTTATGTTGTATTTAGAAAGCATCCAGCTTGACAAAGGCATACTAAATGACAAAATGTGCTTTAATCAGGTACTGTAAATCCAAAAATGACACAAATTCTTTATCCAGCCCATTGTTATGCTTTTTGAATTATCGTGTCGTATCTTGTAAGGATAAAGCAAATATGAATGACACGCACAATTACAGGCTGAGGGCACTCCACTGTGGATACGTGTTTGAATGCCCATCTCCGCCTTCACAAATTTGAGAAAAAGCTGAAGTAACAGATTTAAAAGAGGTAAAAAAAAAGAGAGAAGAAATGAAACATGACATTTGCACCTTAATGGAGGCGCTAAATGATCTGCAATACAGAATATGGCATTGAATCCCCATAAGTCTTATTCTGAAAATTGTGTTCTTCTTCTTTATTAGATGTGGGAATATCACAAGTGGATAATCCCAGAGTACTGGCTTCCTGGCCATTACAGTGAAATTTAAAAGACAGGCTTGATCTCAGACAGTAACTGGGGCTGGGCGGCTCTGGTCCGGGTGAATATCTAGTGTGCTCTTGAGATGCTGGGGATGCTTTTGGACTGTGGGGAGAAACCAGAGGACCTGGAGGAAACCCACACAAGCACAGGCAGAACATAAAAAGTCCACACAGACAGGACAGCGGGTCAGGGACTGAACCCAGGCCCCAAGGCAGAGAGGCAACAATGCTGACCACTGCTCCACCTCGTATGGAGTCTTAGTCCTTGTAAATAGCCACACTAGGGGCGCCTGGCTTAACTGTAGGGTGCTTGGTGAAGAGTTTAGAAGTTCACATTCTCGCAGGAGTGTAATTAGGCCTTGTGTGGTATTTAAAACATAGTGCTTTGGGGAGTCTGGGGTGTTTTTCTTTCTTGCAAGAGCTGAATAGGACGGTCTTCACTTTGAGGCCATCATGAGTCACCATGAGCTGCCTGAACTACTAAATACAACAGGGAGCAGTTATGTGGTATCATTGCTCTTCCTAAGCAAACAATAATCCAGAACCTGCTAGATGGAATACGGAGGTCATTATACCGGTAAACTTGTTGAATTCGACTCACAGATCACACACCGAGGGGACACATGGCAAATCAAATCTAACAAGTTAATACATATAAAGTAGGTTTCAGGCCATTTACGCAACCACACAAGCAAGATGGTCCTCATGGGCTCCTCTCATTGTAACCGTCTTGTGTTCTTAAACCTGACAGTTGAAACGTGAGCTTTACTGTTCTATAGAAATCCTCTAACGTTTAAGCAGTACATTTGCTATTGAAGAACTATCAAAATGTAGTTTTATCAAGTCTGTTACACATCTTTAACAATTGTAGAGCACTAGGAGAGCTCTACAACGTACAGTTCTACAGAGGCCAGATACAATAATTTATACTACTACAGTGAATATCTGCTTAGCTTTTGCCTTAAGTGATCCATGAATTTAACTGCTGCACCCAGAAAGTTAATATATCAAAGACAACGGCCAGCCTAAGGGAAAGGGTTCCCATATTTGATGCTCATGATGTATAATAAATGCTTTGTGGGACCAAAATGTGGCCATATTTGCAAAATAAAAAAGTGCTTACATGAGAAATGTTAGTACTGTTTATTGAATTAAAGAAAGGCAAGTTGTAATAATTATACAGAGTCCGTGAGCTCTTGTATTACACACTAACAGATTATTTTCAGTTTCCAGAACTTGTTTCTTGATTTCAATTGAAAAAGAAACCACTGGCTGGAAGTGAGCCAGAGTGTGAAGCTGGACGAATAAGAAGTGAAGTCTAAAGATAGAATATAAACCATTAAACTTTAAAGTCCACCATTCCACGCCAGACGTTAGTGCTTATCAGAATGGTCTTCTGAAAACAATCTTTTAGGGGTGATTAATGTCTGCTATTAAAACATTTTACACAAGGACATTAATGAGTAGGTTGAAGTCTTAAGGTCTGACTTTTAAATGAATTTTAATTCTCATCAGCAATGCCTACAGTACTTCAACATGCTGACCTGAGGAAACTTCAACAGAGCCATGAGAACAATTACAGCAAACACAGGAATCATTAACCTGGCCTGTAAACAAATAATCTTTCGTTCAGCAGGCATCACATCACACGCGTTTACATAAATAGCAAGATAACATCCGTCTCACATAAAAATGTCAACAGAATGCATGGACGTATCAGTGTAGAAATATTGAATTTAAAGCCAAGAGAGATAATTCTCTCTCTCTGTAATGCCATTAGGTGTCCCCATTCTTTTTGACTGTCACAAAGTGCACTAGTGCTTTAGAAAAAAAGACAAAAGTGAAGCAAACTAAAATAACCTCATGCACTTCTCAAATAATTGAATCTGTGTCACTTCAATCAAAGAAATGCTTATGGAGACACTCCCTGGTACATTTAAAAATACCGAGGAGAACTACAGCAGTTCGACTAGGAAGGAAGTCCAAAAGAGCACAAGTGAACATGTAGGGATGCAGGGAAACACTCAGGATGAAGAACATTAGGCTTATCTTGCTACAACGAATTGTGTGTGTGTGTGTGCCAATTGTATTTTATTCACTGAGGGGTGGACAAGACCCAGATCACAGCATCTAGATCAAAGAGTTCAGCTGCACTCAAACCTGTTCCTTTCACAGGCTGGACCTCCTGGGAACTCTGACGAGCCCTGACAGGGGTCTTGACGTCCACGTGCCCAATCTTCAGAGTACTCCGGAGGCACACTTCCTCTGTCTGTCTTGCTCTCTCTGTCCTACTCTGTCCTTCTGTCCTACTCTGTCCCTCGTTCAGTTCAGCCCAAGTTCCAACCACATCTGTTTTCTAACCACTTCTCTCAGCTCAGGGTCACAGGGAAGCAACAGGACAGACACAGACCCAGGGCTGGCTGCCCAGAAGCCAATTAACCCACCAGCATGGTTGAAACCCAGGCGAACCAGGGGAGAACATGCGAACTCCACGCAGACAGCACCCTGTTTCTTATACCGGGGCAAGAATTGAGTGTGAATTGTAAATTGGGTGTGAGTGTGTTTTTATGCCCCTGTAAGATGTGGATGTTGATGTTACTGTGCTGTGCTGACCACTGAGCACCACGCCCTCAGCCCGGCTCCGTTGCTGTGATTCATTTCTCCACCTCGGCTGGTGCAGGTGGTAGAAAAACCAGCAGTGTAAACCGGGAGATGCGTCAGAGCGCCTAGGCGTCAGGGGAAGAGGATCGGGCTGATTCCACACTGAAAAGCGGAGAGAAGAAACACACCTCTTCGGTTATAGAGCCGCCTTCTTCACACCTGAAATTCTGGTACGCAAATGTCCCAAACAGAACCTAACAGTGAGTTATATCAAATAAGAACAAATAAGACCCGAATTTAATTTACTAAAGTTAATTTTTTTTTTTTACGAATAAAAATTGTACTGAACTGAGCGTGAAGCCAATTAAAAGGTTTTAAAACGGCAGGGATGAAACGGGAAACGACATCTTAATTGTTATGAAGGAGAAGTCCCGGTTTAAATGCGTGTTGTTAAGCGATACAAAACGCTTCCATATCCCATTAAGATGATCAGACTGGGGGATCAAACATTACGCCACACAAAGTGTATAACGATTATTGTGCACATTTCAATTAAATTAGTAGAGCTTTTACCATGCGTTTCGTCTCCTTATTTATCTGTACGATGCAGTCTGTTTTGTCAGTGTAGTAAAATAAACACGGTAATGAAATCAGCCGTAGTCGAAACTACTATCCAGCGAAATAGTTCAAGTGAAACGCACAAGGTAAATGTACAGCAGGCAGGCAATGTAAAAGCGAAATGCAAAACACAATTTTATATTGATTAAGCAACATATTTGATGACATTCTAGCTTTGTATGGAACTGTCTTCAGTTCTCGTATTTATCTTCTGATTCAGCGCCGAGCAAAATATCCTTTTTTAAAAAAAACGGATGCATTATGATGCGCCCCCTTTTTTTTATGAACGTGCAAAACCTTCATTTGTCTTTGGCCATTTGAAAACTTGGCGTGGACAGAAGGCTCACGCTGTCGCCTTTCTCGTATCTCCGGCGAGCACTGCTCCACGGCTGTTACATAACCTACCACAGTCCGGGGGGTAACTCCCAGCCTCAGAACATCTGGCCGCTCGCCGGGGTGTGACGCGGCGCGCTCGCTGGGGCAGGTAGCTCGTAAATAGCGCGACAGCGCCTTTCTGATGCTGCTGCTTCGTTTGCCTTCGTTGGTGTCGGGCGTTGAAAGTCCGCTTTAGTTGAGCTTGTTGCATTTTGTACAGTAATTTCGAGCGCAAAAAAGGGGGGAGGGCGCACACCCTGGTTAGCGGTCAGTTAATTCCAGAGGCGAGAGAGAGAGAAAAGGGAAACGGGTTTACAGGAGTTACAGACAAATGACGTTTCCATTTTAAGCGGATCACCGTAGGGAGATCCTGAACTCCTCGAACGCGACGGGAGTGGCCGTGCTCGCAGCCTCGGTGCGCCCTCGCCGTCCCGCTGCTCCGCTCGCCCTGGCCGCCGTTGGGGTGGAAACCATGCGCGCAGCAGGAGGAGCACCCCCGGTGCCATGCTAAGCAAGTCGCTGCTTCTGGTGCTGGCCCTGACCGCCGCTGCCGGGCTCCTCCGACGGTGCCGCTGCTGGAGCGACGAGGACCTCCTGCTGCCCCCGATCAACTCCTCCACCCGCTTCCTGGCGAACCTGGAGGTGGACGTCAGGTACTCCAAGAGATCCGTGGAGGGCAGCGAAGCGTCCTCCGAGACGGCGCTCCAGCCCCTGTGCAACATCAGCGTGCAAAGGCTCATGCCCACCTCGCTGGTGGCCCGCTGGGACAGGCACCTGGGCTTCCAGTGCGATGTGCTCATCTACACCACCAACAACCACGGCCGGGCGTTCTTCTCCGCGGCCTTCAGCCGGGCGGTCTCACCTGTTGTCATCGAGCACCTGGGCGTCGCGGGCGGCCAGCAGGAGTTCAGGCTGTGCGTGGGCTGCGGGCTCTCCCGGAGCCGGCGGTTCGGGCAGGCCAGGTCGTACCCGCTGCAGGCCGGGGAGCCCCTGGGCTTCTGCTGCCTGGACTTCGGCCTGGACGAGCTGAAAGGCGACCACAGCTGGAGACTGAACCGCAAGCCCATCGAGTCAACTTTGGTGGCCTGTTTCATGACTTTGGTGATCATTGTGTGGAGCGTTGCTGCCCTCATCTGGCCAGTGCCCATTATTGCAGGCTTCCTTCCCAATGGCATGGAGCAGAGGAGACAGAGATAAGGCGCGCACGGGGTTCGATTTTGTTTTTAAGTTTGAACTGATCGATTCTCGATTAAAACACAGTGATGTTTGTATTAGAGACTGTAAAGGCCTTGCTACTCCGACTTGAATATTTTTATGATGGCAGAAATTATTTTATAAGTTCATTCATTTGCTTTTAGCAAGTATCCAGGGCTATTCGTTTTTTTAAGAGTGCAATGTTTCTAATTTTGTAGCCTAATGCTTTATATACAGCATATTGTTTCGTACCGATCGACAACATGTGTTGCGTAAGGTTTTAAACAGAATGGTTTGCAGATGTTTAATATGAAACATTTCAAGTAGAAGAAAATGTGCATTAAATAAACATTGTTCGGGCAAATGAGTGCGTAGAGTAACATAACCATTTCAAATAAGACCCAGATATGGTCTACCTGTATCTTACTATCTTATTATATCTTATTAATTCGAATGTATTAATTTATAACATTCCAAATATCGTAGAAATAGACCGGGCATCACAAACGTATTTCTATGTATTTCATGTGCGAAAATAATACAGAATAGAATTTAATATACGTTGTATATGCATATTTGTAATCTTCTCTTTTTATACATAATACGTTTTTTGAATTATTAAGAGGAATTCGTGAAGTCAAAACCTTCTAATATGCTTAGTGAGTAAAATTAACTAAGAACAAAATTATTTAATCATAGGGTGTTCAGACCGATTTTAGTAATACTGTATATTTGTAAAAATATCTCCACAAATTGTTCTTATAGCCTGCATCAAGATATTATTTATTTTGCAAAACATGGAAAGAAAAGTACTTCCATTCATATCTCTTTCCGGAGCATTCAAACACTACAGTAAAGTCAAAAACGTTTGCCAATTTCTCTTCAAAATAGCACCAGAAGAATGAATAAAATGTTTTCCATGTTTGTTAACAGATTTATGGAAATCGTTGAGATAGATTTCCAACGTTGAGATTTAATTTGCAACAAACAGGTTTGCTGGCATATTCAGTACTGATTCTAGGTATTTTTAAAACAAAATATCGTACTGTGAACAATGGGTACTTCACAGAAATCTAGTTAGGACCAACCAATATTTGAAGCTGCAATATGTATGTATTTCTTAAAGATACAGTTCATGACCTAATGCTGAAGAAAGTCCATACCTCATACCTGTCCGTATTCCGTGTCAACATTCAGTAACAGCGTTAGTCTTTTCACAGTAACGGTAGCCGTGTGTGCTGTTTCAAAGATGTACTCGCCCGGATATAACCATGGGAATAACCACGAACTGCTATGTACCAACATTCAGAAACACAATAAATACTTTCAATCGTATCAAAAATTGCGTTATGATGATCATTTATTTGAAATGTGAGATCGTTGTTTAAAAACAACAAAGTGTATGCACTGTGCATGTAGCCAGAGGGCACATTAGAACAGCTCAATAATTGCTATTTATTTAGCATTGCAAACAAAGAATATATTTACCAATTACACACCCAGACAGGAAATCTAAAGACACCTAATTTACAGAAAACTCAAAGCGCAATCCCGGCATTTCTTGACACACAGCGTTCGGTGTCCTTGTCGTCCGGGAAAATGAAATTGTGAAAATGAAACAGTTTTCTAAGTGGAATGGTATGATGCACTTAAACTCTGCAGTGTTTATGCTATTACATGATTCGGAACTATTCTTCAACATGTCCGACAACAATCTAGAAATTGAAAAGCAGTTTCCAGATGGCATGAATACACGTTCCTATGCCCAGCAATTCATAATTTCAGAAACACTTAACAAAGACAGAAACATAAACGATAGGCGCACTCATAAATCAGCACACTGTACTGTATTATTGCAAACAATCTCAGAGCAGTTTGCAGGGTTAACGGACTTCAGGTGTGAGATCTAAGTAGATCAATAATATGAAATATTAATTGGGAAGAGATATTATTCTCTTGTACATAATAGATTGTGTCTTCCTTCCTTGTGACCTTTCCATCACAACCTCTTCATCGTATATAACATTATTCATTTTGGTTTCATGCATGATCTTTTAATGTAATACGTTCTCCAAACATCTTCGTAACTGTTAATGTACCTTAATATAACTATATAACAATTGTATATAATATACAATGAAACTGTAGTAGAAGAAAAAATACAGGAAAGAGGATTTATTTTAATCGTAATCTCTTTCTACCATAATCTTCTTCCTGTTATGGAAACAAATGTACTCAGTACAATAGTAGAGAAAATGATACATGGAAAGTTCTGCTGTGTATTATTTTAACTCGTTTATCCTAATATTCGGTTTAAGATGCTGCAAATCAGCAAAATACATGTCATATAATACATTTTAATTGGATTTAATTGTGTTAGCACAGTAATCCCCCTTTTTGTGTTATCCTATGTGCATGTTCACTCAATGGGTACCATTTCCATTAAGTTCTCTCTACATAAATTGATGTAATTAATTCATAAATATGAACCAATGTGACAAAGATTCCAGCACACATGAGTTTGGAGCAAACAATATCCTTTTTAGCTTCAGTGTTCTGAAGAATGCAGCTTTAGGGAAATGAAGGTCTGTGCTTCACTGCTTCAATGCTTACGATTTAAAAAATGTCGCCACTTTTTTCAGCCTCATATTTGAGATGACTGGCAGGCAGCGGTGAGAGGAACAGTGACCCGAAGTCGTTATCTGGGATTGGTGCCTCAGTGCTGTGTGTTCCTTAATCCCTGTAAATGGTCTGGGGGCTCAGAGAACCCCACCGGTATAACAGAGCAGGTGTGAAGGTGCCTTATTCACTGTGCACTGCCCTGCAAAACACAGCCCACTTCTCATCCGCACCAGCTACGCCAAGGCCAGATTGGGAAAGGCACAGGCGTTCAGCAACAGAGATCTACAGACAGGCAGGACCAAAGTAAACCGTTATCAAGGTGAAAAGGCAGAAGCTGGGGAGGGAACTGCAAATGTGTCACGAAGCGCCTTTCAGCACCCTGTGCAGACGGCAGAATCCGGAAGGGAGTGAAACAAACACGGGAAAGAAGACTGGGATCGGGGCTGGAAGAAGAACAGGGGGGCGTGTCGGTAGGGAGTCCATAGGAAAATCCAGGGTGAGTAAAAGTCCAGAGCCGGGTAATCCATCCATGACAGACAAGACAGAGTTTAAAAGCCGGAGTGGGATCTGGTGCAGGGATGGGGAGATGAAAAGGGGGAATGGGGCCAGGCGCTCCCAGCCCCAGACCCACACTCCGTCATGCACTGTGGTGCAAAAACAAACATCAGTGCAACTTCATTCTCATTCCACATCATTTTGAAATGACCTGAATTACAGTACCCCGAGAAAGACGTCTCTTATCATTAGTATGTTGTTCACAGCAAATCAATTACATGCACCAAAAAATATCCACGTTCCTTTGATGTCTAGAACTGTTTTAATGACCACAAAGTTCATTATGAATCCGAGGAAAGAAAATTCTTCAGACCAAAAAAAAATGTTTTTTTTAGATATTGAGATAAACCGGAAAACGTCAGCCTGTACGTACGCTATGAAAGTTAATTCCAGCCATTTTCTAACTGCTTGTTCCTCCAGACCTGGAGTCTATCCCAGCAAGCAACAGGTGCAGGACAAGATAGACTGTGGATAGGGCACCAGTCCACTGAGGGGCACACACAAGCAAACAACATACAAACCCCACGCAGATAGCACCCGAGGCCTATTGCCAGTGAACTGCAATTGAGATTAAACCCTGGGCACCAGCAATTGAACTTCAAGGCTTCAATGCTAACCACTGCATAAACAACACCCTTTGTTTCTAGGGTAAGCTCCATGTTGCCACCACCCTTGGTCAGGAAAAAAACTGCTTTCTGGATGCATTGTTGCAGAATAAGCGTCCCTTATTGGTTTCATAGAAATCGCAACATGCTTTGCATTCCATGAGGCAGAAGTTCAAGCGGCCAATCAAGTCAACTGGTTCCAAGATAAAGGATTATGCTGGAGCGTGTGTTTTATAGAAGATGACTATACATTTTACAGAAATCCCATGGACCTCTAAATCTCATCTGTAGGCAGCTGTTCTCATCGGTCTCTGTAAACAGAAGCTAGCTGTAATGAGCCCGGTCCCACAGTGTAACTTCCAAGTACATCTAGAAGCAGATGCAGGGCTTTTCCACTGGTTCCAAATACTGCAGCTGAACAGCAGCACAGTTTTTCACACCCATCTGCTTCCTGTAACTCTTCAGTCTGTTGAAGTCTTCAATGGAAGTGCGGTGAGCAGGAGACTGCGGCAGACAAAGAGTATCACGATAGCAAAACATTGTAACAGCCTCATTAGTCACATGTGGACCAAGCGTCATATGGAATTACTGTCTCAATAGCAGACCAGTGTGTTGTGATAGTGACATCAGATAGCAAACAACTGCATTGCAATTATGACCTTGAACGTTGCAACAGTGGACATGCAAAACAGTATATCACGATAGTGATCAGTACACCACAATAGCAACAGTTGAAATAGATAACAATTGTGACAGGATAGCCTATTTTTATGTCACAACAGTAGCGAATAACACATTACGATAGCACACCAGTGTATCATGATAGCAACATCGGATGTCGTGATATTGCTTCACGATACCAACAGTGCATGTCATGATAGTGAAGGGTGTGTTGCGATACCAAAACAATACATCACAATAGCAGCATCAGATATCGTGAGAGAGACATCACATGTTGTAATAGTGAAGGACATATCAGGAAAGCAAACTACTGCATCATGATAGCACCATCAGATGTCGTGACAGTGATCAGTGCGTTGTGACAGCGACAGTCCATAACGATAACAATCACGTTGTAATAGCGACATTGTATGTTGCAATACTGGCTGGTGAGTTGCGATAGCAACACTGTATGCTACCCTAGCAAACAGTGCTTTGCAGTAATGCAAAAGAGGACAGCGTGTTTTGATATCAAACGAGTGCTTCATCATAGGGACGTCAAATGTCGCAACACTGAATGGCACTTCATTTGAACTGAAATGAAAGAATCATTCTAGAAGAATTGGAATTGTGAAGAAGTGACAACATGACAACGACAATGACAAAAACAAGGGCACTGAAATGAATAGCACTTCAGCACAGAATATCACAGAAGGAGGCAGAGTAACTGATGAAGTAACTGGCGATGGCAGCTACAGAATGAATCGTATTGAGCTGCATTTTACTTATTGAAGAAGAAACTACAAGCAGAAAACCCCACAAACAAGCAACAACTGAAAGTGGCTGCACTCAAGACATGAAAAAGCATCTCAAAGGAACGTATCAAGAGTCTGGGGGTGTCGATTGGTCACAGCCTGGAAGCAATGATTGCATGTAGTGTGACCAAATACTAACTTTACAGTTACTGTAAATGAATGTCCCAATTCTAATGTGCACCTGAAGTGGGGGAAAACAAACAAAGTCAGTATTACTGACTGGCGCTGTCTTCTCTCCCTCAGAGGAGGATCCTCTGTTTTTTCTTCTGCAGAAATCGAGACTCAATTTCTCAACAAAGGAAACTGTTCCAACATGGCTAAAAACATGCAAAACAGCATCCAGAAACCAGAAAAGGTCAAATTCTCCACTTTTTGCTTCATATTAATCTTTTGATCCGAAATACAGATTTCACTAGTAGACAGCAACAATAACCAAGTTCACCTCAGTGGCTTAGTACTTACACTTCTCAGTGTTGATGATACAGACCTTCTTGATGATGTTCAGCCCTTGAATGAGCACTATTGCACTGAATTGCTGGTTGATTGTATTATATATTGTAACAAGATACTCATTTCCATTTTGTACCAAACAAAATAATTGAAAAGATTTAAAATGTTCAAGATGCCTTTGGAATACTGTGGCTAGAACACAATTCTGTTCCAGGGAGAAGAATGTAAAGTATTGCACATATCATTTCAATAGTTATGAGACCATATTGGAGTAAATGCTCTGTTGGTGAGTTTCATCAACCTGAGTCATTTTATGCAGAAGAAAAGGTGCTTGTGGGTGGATGATACTACAGTTTTCTAAGAATTTAGGGTCCACGTTGAGGGCATTGGTTTTCTTTCTGTCAAAACATGTCTGAGTGTGTAATGCCGTAACAGGTACAGAGTGCTTGTAGTGTAATCCTCAGCTCTGTCTCATTGCAAATGAATGGATCAGCTCCTGAGGTCAAGGTTTAAGAAATCATGGACACCACATTTCCCGCTTTGGAAGAAAAGATGTTACCTGTTTTTAAATCTATGTTATGGAAATACAATTCAAAGGAAAAAATAATTCTTCGAAGATCAATCAAACTATCCTCCTTCTGGCCCGCCACTGATGATCGCCATCAGTTTTATTTCATCTCTTCAGTATGACAGATTGTTCTCTCAGCACAATATGTCTGGCATTCTAGATCTGTAACTCCCGTCTCTTCACTCAAACTGGGGAAGTTTAGATGGCTTCTTCGGCTCTAATGCCAGTCACAGGAATAGCATGGGTCTCGGAGAATGTGTGTGTTATTGAGCACTTCACATGCGAAAGTGTGATGCGCTTTCTGCAATGGGTTGATTTGTTGTTTCAGTAAATCTGCCCTCAGTAAATCTATTAACACAGAAATGGTACTGCTAGTCGTTCAAACGCCAGATGCTAATTAAATACAGATTCCGTTGATTGTTTTCGGATAGTGAAAGGGTTTAAGAGGATGCTGCAGAGATTTTATTTCTGCACCAAAGAGTCATTTGTCCTGTGTTTTTGTTTGAGGTTAAAAGTACACTACAGTAAGGTATTATGGTATAATATACACTGTGCTATTGTATTATACAGTATTATATATAATACACTGTGGTATGGGATTTTGATATATAGTACAATACAGTATGGTACAGTATTATGAAATATAATAGACTTTTATGAGATGAAAAAGGCAAAATAAGAAAGGCAGGAGAAGCCGTTCATTGCATTGGTATTTTTCCTGCACACAGCAGAGGTATAAGTATCAAAAGCACAGCGCAATATAAGCGTCACTTGCCAACAATGCTACACATTATACAAGCTATCGGCTGAATCTGGGGCCTGATTACACTGATTCTCAGAAACTGAACAATAATTTAGAACAAATCAGGGCATTCTGTCGATAAGAACCCTTCTCCTGGAGATTCCTGTTTGTGACTTCAGTGATCTTTATTTCTTTCACATTAGTGCACTGCTGAAATGATGAGGTGAGTTCAGAAACACTTAGCAACTGCGTGTTAAATAACTGTTTTACATTACAAAGCACCTCACCGTGTTCAAACAAGGATATAAGAGAATGTGCAGGTTGTAATAAACAAATTTGTTCATATAAGAATGGAATAATGTTTGTAAATAAGAGGAGGTCTCATGACTCCCTTGAAGATAATTTGAAACAGAAATAAAGACACAGCAGTGTCTGGTGTTACTAAGCTTAATATAATGAGCATCCAAAGCAATTTATCACTTACTGTATATTGATGTATGTTTTTAGAAAAATAAAGTTTATAGATTTTGGATATGGATTAAATGTTTAAGCATTATTTTGATCAATTGGCTGACTGTGATGCACCTGTGTGCATAGACACTAAAGTACCTCATCACTGATTAATTGAGTTCCTTGGGCACAGGTGACAGGAGGTGACCTCCTGAATGTAAAGCGTGGTGAAAATCAAGAGAGAAAAACAGAAACGAATCAATCTGTCGCTCGTTTCAAGAGAACGCTGCCTTTGTGCCTCTGGGACTGTCTGTTGGAGGCTCAATCAAGTCACATCAGGGGTGATGCAGTAGCAGGTGACTGTGGCGTCTAGGGCTCAGGGTTCAGTGAGCAGGAGGGTCCTGATCATGCTCTGGGGGGGAATGGGACAGAATCGCACATGCAAAGTGTGCACTGCGAGCATATAGCTTGTGTTGGATTTTACTCCCTGCCCATGACAACTGTTAATCAGCACCACACGTTTACGTATCATGTGTGCTCAGCAAAATATCAGCGCACCTGCTGCAACAAAGCTTTATTTTCCTGATATGTCCGAATACTTTGTAAATGTGTTGCAGTGGCGAGAGATAAGTCCCTTTTAATGCTCGGTGTGCTTTCCTACAGATTTTTAAATCTGATGTCTGTTGCGGTAACTGCTTTTGATGGGACATGTTTCAGCATGTGAAGAAGTTCCCAAGCCCAGAAACCAAGCCTCCTGGCAACCCTGTCTGAAGGAATGCTGGTGTCAGTGATGACACGCAGGAACTTGTACAGAGCATGAGGCCGTAACTTACTTGAGACTCACACACTTACTTAGAAATATTCAAAGCACCAGAGAAATTCCATTTATGGGGAGATACAAAATTAAAGAACATTTCTTGAAATTACTTATAAATTAATTCAAATTATTTTGAACTATATTTTCTCAGCCCATGAGAGAAAAACTGTTACCAAGTTTCCATATATATTCAGTACAACACCCTGAAGAAAATCTCCCGGAATGTTAACTAAAACAGAAAGGTATGTAACATAATGAAAAGGTACTATCAATATTTTTAGACATTTTAGATAGTTTTAGACATCAGTATTTTGAAAAATCTTTCAAAATTGTTCTCAAAATTCTCTCAAAATTTTTCATGACTGAAAAAAATACTTCTGGAATTTATGCAGAGAACATACAATAAAAGGAAAAGAGCCTCACAAACGTCCGTCATGAAGCTAATTCCCGCATGTGGACTCTTTGGTTCAGTTAATAAAAAATATCCTGTCTTAACTGACTACAGCATCTCACAGCTGACCGTCTTAGGAAAGTTGAATGGGTTGAGGAGCTAGAAGACGCAACCTTTCCTTGTGATTACCTGTACTTGAGTAGCGCCGTGCTGCCCCACACACCTACGCCAAAATACTGTACACATTTCCGGCCTGTGGATAAGGGATGAAAGGTTACGTTGGTACCAATCACAGCACGTTTTCTAAAGGATTTTCAGTAGCTTTAGATTGTAAGAATGAAATAGAGAAATGTATGTAGTACAAAGCTGTGCATGATTATCGCATTTTCAGGGAAAAGGCGACACGGGTCATTTTTACTAAACTTTCTGAGTTCATGAAACCCGAGTCAGCTGTTCTAAACCCGGAGCGAAGCGCATTTTGTGTTTGAACAGGTAAAGGGACACGCCCTGTTCTATCGATTTTCCTTCGTGAGGCAAACCAGGAAGAAAGACGCAAAGCAGGGAAAAAAAAACTTTGAGCTTTACAGGCTGTTGACAATGTGCAAACTGTAAAAGGAGTGTGGCCCAAGAAAGGAAGGGACGTCGCATGGGTATTTTGTTTTCAAGATCCCTATGAAGTAGTGCAATCATGAGACTAACTACAAGAGTCTCCGCCGCCTTGCTGCTGGAGATACTCGTCTCGCTGGGATTGCAGATCGCAGGTGAGTACAAGATACTGTATATAAATGGCAGACGTCAGAAGAGAAAGAGGGCTTTGTTACAAATGACCGGATACGTATGAAGAAGCATCATTTTCATTAACAGCAACAATAACATCTTTATATTGATACCATTGTCACCACAAGGTATAAGGATAGAACAAACACAAATGTTATCACTTAGGTGACAAGAATTAGTTATATCCGTTTATATAGAATAAATATATAACAACTTTAAAGAAGTGTTGTTCTTTGTATCTTTTTTGAAGTTGACAATTTAGAATTAGTAACAACAACGTTCCTTTGCTTTGGGGGCAGAACAGGAATGATACAAACAGAAATAAAAACCAACTCTCCAGTCGCCTCAGAGGAAAGAGGACATCACCGTCATGTGTCTCCGAATCGTTCATATTTTTAACTCGGGGATGGAGAGCCCAACTCGAGTCGTGCAGTGGTCCGCAGACTTGTTTCTGATACAGTGTACAACAGCTATTTAAATCCAGGCTCCTGTTATTACGGAAGGATGCTATAGATATTCCAGAATATGGTTCACCAGAACATAAGATCTTGAATTATTCAAATTCCACTAATCACTGCTAAGAAATCTTTGCAGTCATTTGAGCTATACTGTATTGTTGTTGTTGTTTTTTTTTGCTGAAAAAAAGTTATCTCTGCCTATGGAAATAAGCTGTTAATAAGTATTCTGTATATTCAGTGTAACAGCTGAAGAAAGGCTATCGTCAACTTTTACTAAACTAAAACGAGATAATATTAAAGATAATGGCAAATTTCTTTCCAGAATTGTAAGAATATTGTAAAATCGAATTTATTTTTCAATGATTTGGGGTTCCTGTGACACTTGGCTTTGGTAACTAATTTCAGATCCAAAATCAATCAGTAGCCTTTGTTAACACATAGAAATGCAAACTTCAGTTTAAACACACCATTTTTTTCTGATTACCTTTTATATTTTTACAGATTTTTCGATTTTGAGTGTTATACAGCATTTTCCAGGTTTATTCTATACCTTGACGAACTCCAAAACCAACTAAAAAACGATTTAACTTCAAAATTAAAGTGTAACCCCAATAGTTCTTAATGTCTAAAGTTCAGTTTTTTTCATACCCTAAAATTCAGTGTTTTGGGGACACACACATCTTGAAGAGGCACTGTTTAATACAGTAGGTTCTTAAGAAGTCTCACAAGGGGTCTTTGGACAACCTTTGTGACCTGCACTTGTGATCTGCTTTCTTCAGCTCATAGCCTGACACTCCTTTCACTTAGTTTCATATCAGTTCTGAGGGTATGGATAAAACTGGGACTATTATATAAATATGGCTTATGAACTATGACGTTAAAGATTAATTAAAGATTTAATATTTGGTTTTTATTTACACCATAACTTTTTATTTGGTGTAACAAAAACATTGAAATAACTAAAATCCCCGAATTTCTGCACTAACACTGTCTGTGTTGTGGAGTTCTGTAGCAACACCGAATAAGTGGATCACTTTGCTTTTCTCTAATGTCTGTGAATCTGCTGGATCAGGATATTTGTCAAATGTACAATTTATTTGTTGATAACGTAATTATACTGGAGGAACATTCAAAAAACCTCTTGTGTAGTTATGCAAATCCAAGCATATCAAGATGACACATACAAATTGGGAGATGCTGGGAAATGTCTACACACCTTAAAAAAGCTTTTTATTTTTCCAAAAAAGGAGAGGTACAGGGAGAAAATAGTCAACAATCAATTTGTGGCAACCAAGAATTCATCAGTGCGTAGACAAAGTAAGCATAAATACAGTGTTTTATAAATTAAGACAAACAACCTTGTCCAAGCCTATCTAGATGACACGTAAATTAAAATAATCAAAAAGTTTTGTGAAGGACAACTACTGCAGTTTTTGGAGTTGAGGGTTGATCTGATTCTGTGATTGACAAATAACAAATTGCAGACAATGACACCAACTGGCCAAATACAAACCTCCAGTCTCCAAAAACAGTTAATGGGTGCTGAAGCTCAAGTGAGCATAATGTGAAAAGACAGAAACGCCAGCACAGGTTGGGAGTTTCCTTTCCTTTTTCAATAAAGAGAGGGACGAAGCAGTGAGCTGATGTTTTTAATGGCAATGAAGCCTTCATCAGGTTATATACAAAGGAAGCACAAACGACAGCTTTATAAATAATGGATATCGATATTGGATGTGTGCGACGCAAATTTTAAGTGTGGTAGTTTGATGGATGTATCTGTGCTTATTAGCCCTACATTTCCCTCCTACTTCATTTCTATTCAGCTGCTGTCGCTGGTGAAAGGTTATATAAGTCTTAGAGCTTTAGCTTGAATCTAAATGTCAATGTGTTAGATCAAGCCTTAGCTTAGGAAAGTAACATGTAGGATAGGTGAAGCTTTCTTCATTTTTCATTGTCCACAGTGTCACACACTGTCCAAAAATTGAAGGCTCAAGCGTGGTTCAGTAAAGCTTTGTTTACACCCAGAATAGCCCAGTTGTAGTGAAACTGTTTTATCGTATCACCATATTCAATATTACAGAAATGAACAGCACAATAATTCTACGAACCTGCAGCTATGGAAAGTGATGAATATGGGCCTTGTACTGCAAGTCTAGTGTTTTTAAGCCCCGGCTGTACCCAGGTTAAACCCAAGGATCCACAATACTGGAGCTGGAGGGCTGCTGTGCTCACAGGTTTTCAGCCCAGCTGAACCCTTTCTGAGCTGAATCATTACTGCCTTTATTGGACAGGTTTTCCGCTTGTCACTGATCTCGTGGTGCTGCTGATATTTAAACAGGCCTGGCAAACATGCAGACTCACTGGCACTTCAGGGGCAGGTCTGGGGAGTCCTGGATCCACTGCGTTACTAAGCACCATTGTGCCGTGCTAAATTAACTCATCCGCATGTGGAAATCTAAAACAAGCTTCAAAACAAACTGCAAATCTGTAGCGGTTACTGTAAACTTTATTGCTCTTTCTTACAATATACTGTACAGTAAGGCCAATGTCTGGTGGACATAACATACAATGTTTGGTAAATAATGTCAATCAATCTTTAGTTCCAGTAATGAAGTGTATCTCATTATGTGAGCGCTTGTTCTGGAGCCGGTGTGTTTAACTTACTGCAGGTGAAATAGGTGTGTAGAGCTCATTTGGAAAATCCCACCGATTGTACAGCTTTCCTGAAGGGTTTGTCATGCTGCTTCACGTACCCCAAAGTATGGGACTCATACTAACATACTGAAAATGAACGGCTGCTTATTTACCTAAAGAGAAGAACCTGCAGTTGTCCATTTACAATAGTAAAGGTAATAAAATGGATCCCTCTTGATGTGCTTTTGTTGCGACAGTGGAAAACAGTTCAAATTACAGTAGATCGCTTTGATTTCTTTTCTCCTCATTAGTGATTTGCTAGTTTGTTTTTGTTTTGGTACGAGAGCTGTGAGAGACAAATATAGACTCTGTGTTACCTTGTTAAAAAGTGTAAATATCTTCAACAGCATGGTTAGCTAGCTTGTGCTGGATGCCCAGATTATTTGGCAATGTTTTTTCAGTGCTGTGCGGAGTGCTTGGGATGTTTTGTTTTGTCTTGCATTGAAAAAAGCTTGCATGTAATCACATCTCTGCATAAAAATAGCTTTTTAAGCTTTTCTTTATGGAGTGTGGATAGAAAATGTTGTTTTACTGTAGTAAACTGTTTTACTGTTGTTTTACTGTACTGTAGTACAAACACACCTATCGCACAAGCCACCTGTTATATGAAAAACTGTCAATTTATTCATCATTCAAGACTGAAACAACAAACAGATGTAAAAATTCTCAAGTGTTATGATGTTCTTTCAGGGATGCTCACTTATATTGCTGTTCCTTCTTAGTAAACATCACAAGTCACCTTGGATGTGTTTTGGACAAAGGCTGCAAGCAAATAGTTCCTTTCATTTGTAAGGGATAGGCAGATGTTAAGGCACATGCCTTGATTTGTGAGTGTAGTGAAATGTTTTAACTTTAACAGCCCGGTCTAGGTATGCAGACAGAGCTCTGAGTCCAGATGTTGCTGTACTGCCATTGCCTGTCGATCAGAACTGCTTTTGTGACCACGAGTAGTTGTGTGCTCATTGTGGGTCTCTCTGAGATGTTAAGCTCAGTGCGCTTTCAATATGGTCAGGAGCCTACACAGAATCAGCTCCTGGTTAGTCATAGAGGAAGTGTTTTGCGTAATCGGTACAGCATGTGTTCTGATGCGTGAATCATTGTGACAGGCCCATATGTTTCCTTTGTTCTTGTGTGTGTGTGTGCTGTCCCTGATGAAGGGAAGACGGGAGACTGTAGGCAGATTGTAATACGGATGAGTTCCATTTGTGTTTCCAAGTGCTCCTATCGCTTACTCTGAAGAGGTGCTACATCAAAGGTGGAGGTGCCCGCTGCTGCACCACAGTTCTTGGGCAACGGTGATGCTGAAATGAGACTCGGAGTGATGTCAGCCCCCTAGACTCTCAAGAGTGTGTAAACCCAGCGCAGTGAAGAGCTGTGCCCTCTGGGGGAGGGAGAGTGCATGGTGTCTCACGGTGCAGGCCCAGGCTCTTGCAGTGACGTTGTTCCCCATGATCCTCCTGGGCACCTGAACCCCCAGCAGTGGTGGTCTGGCCTTTTTTTTTAGTGGGTATGTTGCTTAACTGTGGCGTGCTGTTGGAGCACTTCGAGGGGCCTGGAGCCAGGTTTGAACTCCTACTCCCACTCCACCAGCAAGAGGATCTGAGAGCCCACTTTCGGAAGGGAAATTCTGAATTTTCCCACAGTGATCAATTCAGAGAAACGAGCAAGAGATTTCCTGGTAACTAGTCAATAGAAAATCAAACAGGGAATGTGTGGTTAGTTCTAGGTAAGCTGTATAATAAAAGGAACTAATGAAGGCCAGTTGCAAAGTTGCTAAGGCCAGCGTGAATTCTTCTCTGTGTGTGGGCATGTTCTGCATTCTCTTTGATTTCTAATGAGCTCCACTTCATGACGCACCTTTCAGAAACAGTAATGCACAATAAAAACGGGGAATATACCATTTTATTTTTGCAGTTAAAACAGGGACCCTAGTAGCACTGCCTCCGGCTGGTCGCCGTTCAGCTCGCGGCTCGGTCAGACCCGTGTTTGGAATGGTTGTGTTTCAGGATGCCAACAGATGACCGTGATCCCCGAGTCGGACGCCAGAATCCTCATCGGCTCCCCTCTCCCATCGCCCGATTGCAGTGTCTGCCTGTTGGGCAGCGCGGCACCTTCGGAGCGAGCGTGCTCCCCCCGCCAGGCCCTCCGACCGAAGCAGGCCGAGGCGGTGCATTTCAGCTGCCCTGAGCCACAGAATTTCTTCACTGTCGAGTTTCAAAAGGAATTCGGTGAGGAGGCTGTTTTTTATTTTCATTTTCCCCTTAGCCGTTGAATATCACACATTATGCCTCAAAGCTATGATGACAGATGCATGTACTGTGTATTAGTCTACTGTGTGTATTTTTCCATTCGCCAATCCCCTGTGTGAATATTCAGTGACTCACTTACAAATACGTTATCTTGGGTTTTTTTTTTTTATGGACTAAGTGGCATGACTGTGAATTCATATTTTTTTATACTTGGCTTATCACTGACAGATCTTTTAGTGCTGTACCTGTACAAAGCAATTACTGCAGTTTAAGTTATAGATTGTTTTTTAGGTAGATTTTAACAAAAACCTTGACCTGGGCCCCTGACCGCTAATTTAACATATGAGATAAAAACTGGGGCGTTTATTTGATTCTGATCAGGGTCACAGGAACTCTTAGACCTATTGCTAAGATTAGACTATTCGTTTCTTTGACGTATGCTGGGGAAGTTCTTTATACTTTTATTAAATCTTGGTTTCACAAATGCAATGTTTTATTTGATGAGCATGATTCCTTGCCTACACTGTTGTCCAAACTGCAGCTGCTAGGCTCCTAGGATAAAAAGAGCCCATATAACCCTTTAACTGGCATCACTGTCCTGTATTTTAGCTACACAACAGACTTGTTAACAGAAACTAAAATTCTGTTACTGACATTTAAAGCCAAACGATTGATCCTGACTGTTTGACGGAGATCTAAACTGGAATCAAACCTAACAAAGAAAGGATAAGCTGTCTTCTGTCTTAATAACCTGTTTCTGAGACCCATTTTTTACGGGAATTCAGTGTCATTTATTAAAATCTTGATTAAAGGCATACATTTATAACATGGCCATTTTAATATGATTTTATTGCATACTAGTTTTTAGATCAGTATTAATAAATACACTTTCTCCATATGTTATTTTTTATAATATAGCTAACACTTTGTTTTGTGTAATTAGACTCATTTTTATGAATTTCTGTTCAAAAACATCATCTATTTTTAATTCCCATTAATGATTCATTATCTTGTACTGGTGCACGGCGAAAACATCGCTGTCCAAGATTCACATCAATAGCTCATTGAGCACAGAATGTTATTTATATTCTAAACAGTGAGCGATTGATATGTTGAAACAGTAGTCTTAAATGATTACACAATCTAAATATGATTTTAATTACGGCAAGGAAAACAAAAGAGGCAATTGTGTTGATTAGGTATCGGCATGATTGGTGGTTGCTCATCTACAATACAAGCTGTCTGTAGAAGGAGAGGTTCTGCTACAATTAGCAGACTAGTCCAGAGAGACCAGGATACTGGTTCTGTGGGAGAAAGCCTGTGTCCTTGATGTTGGAGGATCATCACAGTGGTCCCGGAGAGTCACATTTGTCTGATCCAATTGTATTCAGGTACTGCAGTGTCTGCAGAATTCTGAACTAACCTGTGCATCAGCAGAATATAGCTTAATAGCTTTATGAAAGTGATCTGCACACTCAGGGGGAAGGTATTGAATGTCGAGGGGCAATGTTGCCACCCCCCATGGGCCAGAGAACGTCTGGGGTCTCAGGAGAGTTGTATTTACAGATGGGTACGATCGTTCCCTGGGCAGACACGAGGGAACAGTATGTGTGTAAATATCCTATTTGAAAATCTTGTCCTGTTTCTAGAGTGCAGTGAGATCTCCTGCAGCAGTGATGGCGCTTGGATGCAAAGCTCACTCTTCACAGAATTCAACAGGACCTTCACCTGGCATGTTAGAAGTCCGAAAGGGAGAACTTTCCAGCTGGATTTTTCAGGAACTGGGATGAGGCAGATCTTGCCTTCTGAGAGCTGCCCTGACCTTCACAAATACACTGTTCTGGCCCAACTCCCCAGTGGACTGGCACAGAACTGGACATACTGCAGGACCGGCTCTGATTCTCAAACAGAAGACTTGATCCAGGCTAGAGTGTCTCTCCAGCTTCCCTGGAAGCAACTGGTGGATCTTCCTGCATTCAAAATCACTAGCAGGCCTAGGACTAAAAGTAAACTCATACTCTATCTTCTCGAACTCACGCCCTACTGTGTTACTAATGAATGGATGAAAATGCTTTGAATGGTCTATATCGAATGAATATTCAATACTTTACCTTCATTTTTCATTTAGTGCTGTATTTCAATAAAATCAGTTCACATGTTCTTTGTTAGGACGATAATGCAGAAATCTGAGAGATTTTAAGTTTAGCAATCATTTGGGTCCATTATTTACGGTACATAACTGGATTTCTTAATTACTTCGGCAATGTTAAATGGTGCCTTTGTCCTGAAGGTTGTACCAGCTTCTCCTATGTTTTATTTCAGAAAGACGAGAGGTTGCTCTCACACCTGACGCCAGCACCGTCATCACCATTAGCAAATTGCCGTCGAGCTCCAACTGCAGTGTTTGTACTGGGGACAGCCCGAAGACGTGCGCCTCAAAGGCGGAGCTGAAAAGGAGTGTCAACGCGACTGTACGGTTCACCTGTGAAAATCCTCAGGATTTCTTCACCGTTGACATCAACAAAGAAATTGGTAGGCAATCAATATCTTCGCATTTATCGTTCAGGCATTTTTTTAAGAGCCAGTGTAGGAAAATGTCTTTTAGAGTTTACAAAAGCATGTGAGCTTTGTTGATTGTTTATGTTTTAATTTTCAGGGTTTTCCAGTCCACTCTTCAGTTGTAGTAACACTATTAAGTATCTGTTAAGGTGGTTTACTTTGTTCTTTTTAGCCTCATGAATGGGGATAGCATTTTATAAACTGAGGGATGTCCCCCCCCCCCCCATCATCAAAAACACTGCTCAGCACCTTCAGTGTTTAATTTAAGCCATTACGTTCTCAAACTAAACTTAAACCTGTTCTTTCTTACTGTAGCTTTCTTTTTATAGGCTTTTTAGCTTCTGTGGCGCTGGACAAGTTATTGTGAAAGCATCATTACCGTTGTCTATGGCAGTTCACCATTATCCCCTAATGCTGTTTCCTTGTTCTATCAGAATGCAATGAGACTTCCTGCAGCAGTGATGGTTCACAGATACAGAGTTCGTTCTTCCCAGACTTCAACCGGACCTTCTCTTGGGATCTTAAAGCCCCGGGGAGCCGAGCTTTCCAGATGGATTTCTCTGGAATTGGGCTACGGCAGATCTTTCCTTCGGAGAGCTGCCCGGACTTTCACAAGTACACGGTCGTGGCCTACCCTCGGATTGGACCCACCAGCATAGGAGTGTTCTGCAGGAAGGGCGTGATTTCCAGAATTCAGGTTCTGTACAAAACTAGAGTGTCTCTGCGGGTCCCGGGCAATACAACCGTGGAGCTTCATGCCTTCAAGGTTTCCACACTGTCTTCAATACGAAGTAAGCACAGACAGCTCCTGTCATCCTTCTGGCGTACGGGAATGGGTGAACTGTAAATAAGGGCGAAAATTTATACTTTATGCATCGCTCATGATGTGTTATGTTGAATCAACCTTACGTGGCATCTTAGAAGTGGGACATCAAAGACAGGCTGACAGCACAGCCCTCCCTCGCCCTCCCTCTGCTGTTGCCTTTTCATTCAGTTTGTTTCATTTATTTATTTGTATCCTGTTAAGGACCACGAGAAATTAATACACATTTCATACTGTGCTAGCAGTGTAGAACTGGCTTTTCTTACCGGGGCCCTCGTGACCCTGTACTGTCGTCATCTGACGCACTGATCTCATTATATAAGTGTCTTTGTGTATTTTAACATTATTTTAAGTGGGTATTCGCTTCACGTATGGCATACACCTGTACTTTATTCACATCCCGAAGGGAGAACTCATACAGTACTACTATGTGCTAGAAAGAAAATGTTTTCCCATTCTCAGGGCTGCATTTCTCCTTGCGAATGACGAGGTGTGTCCTTGAGCTTTAGAGCCTGTTATGTGCAGCACCACTGTCCAGGACGTTTAGAAAACATTTAACATAATGGAAGGTAAATGATACTGTAGTAGAGTGCTTTTTAATAAAAGGACTGAAAAACAAAAGTCTCAAAGAGGACAGCTTAACTGTGGCAGGAGGTGCCAGGGTACTTGGTGGAGGACAGCCACACAGAGTGAAATTCATGCCGGTTTCACGCAAGGCAAGAAACACTTTCTTCAATTCTAATGGAAAACCTTAAAATGAAAAAAAGGTCTGGGAATGGTGTCACCCCTGGTTGGGAACCACTGCTCTGCACCATTCTTCCGGTCTAAAGTGGAGTTCTGTTTTTTTTTTTTAGAAGACACCGACTTTCTATTGTAATTGTGATGCGGTAATGGTATTTACTCTTCGTGGGAGACAGTGGTGCACATGTGACGTTGAGCTCTGTGTCCTCTCTTAGGACTCGCCATAATGGAGGTGGATCTCCTCCCCATGTCAGCAGTGAGCTTCCTTTCTCCGAACTACCCCGGCACTTTTCCCGACGACGATTTAATGACGTGGAAGTTCAACGTCCCCGCCAAACACAACTCCAGCGTCAGCTTCGTCAACTACACTGAGCCGACCTGCCTGAAGAAGGAGGTCATGGTGGAGTACCAGAGAGCCCATTCGAACACCTCCTTCGGGAGGAGGCTGGGGGATAAACAGACCGTAAGCAGGCCCGGGAACTTCAATATGTCACTGCGAAACTGCGAAATGGAGCAGGCAGGTCCGGGTCTTTCACTACACTTCCAAGTTGCTGTGACTAGCAGCAGGCATCCAGGTAGGCCACGTGCACGATAGCACATGTTTGTTTTTGTCACATGATATTGTCAACTCTCATAAGATCCGGGGTTTAAATGATGAGTCGGCTATCAGAAAATGCGACATTCCATGCAGCTCCACTCTAGAGCCCAAGAACATCTGCACACAGTGACCCTCCAGGACTGCAGCTGAGCTACCCTGCCCCTAATGACAGCAGTGGGATGTTAATAGAACCAGTGCACATGATTGAATATTTTCACACACAGAAAATACTACAGCGTTCGATCTGGCTTTCCCAAGATTCTAGAGTTTTAATCCAAGTGTTGCATTCTGAAGCCAGAAGGACATTTAAAAAAATAAATAAAAATCTACAGAGTAGGTTTTGAGAGCAGCCCTGGACAGTAGCACGTTTTAAAATACAAGTAGCGGGCTGTATTGTTTTTCGGACGACGGCTACTTCCAAAGGCTGATTTTATTGAAACCCTAACGATTTATGAAACTTCAGTTTGGGCTTGGAATAGCTTTTTTTTAAATGAGGGGAATTGTATACCCGATACAAAGTAAAAACTCTGAATGCTTTTTGCCTTGTGAAGCTCCTCAGGGAATATGACATATTTCAGGTTGAGTGCCACTATGTGTGGCAGCTGCTAAATACCAAAGGGGTAGTCATTGAATGTTGCAGCCTACAGCCATAAAGCAATCAGTGAAGTAAAGGCATTTAAACCCAGTTTATTCTCGTAGAATGTTTGCAGGTTGTCATCATACTGACTAGAATGACTAAAAGTTAGGACTCCTTAGGTGATATTGTGCAAATCTAAATGTCTCTCACGCAGTGTTTTAACAAATGTAGTTTAGATGTTACCCGACCCATTGGAAAATCCCGGATTCAATGCAAAGTCACTGTGCTTCTAGTTCATCTTATTTCACCCAAAAGGAGCTCCTGATTAAGAGGCCAGAGCTCCTGATTAAGAGCCCAGAATCCCAAATAATAAGACACCTATGAAGCAGTGAAAGCAATCTCAGTGCTTTCAACTCACAAAGTCTAAAACTTCATATGTATGAAAGGTAATGAGTGTTCGTACAGGGTCAGGCCGGGTCTTTCCCTAAGCCTGTGGACCTCGTCACTTTGGGCACCACTGAGAGAAGGAGTTCTTACTCTTCCAAGAAGCAATGAAGCCTCTCTTCACAAGTGGGGCTCTGTGTTTTCTGTTAGTAACTGGAATTGCAAACAGCTACAGTCTGTTTTCGTGCCAGTGCTGTTGCCATGAAAATGAAAATGCCTGGCGAAGCAGTACAGTATCCGTGGCAGATGCCATGGATAGATTTCCAGATTCAGCTGAGCCAGTAACTACAATTTGAGCATTCGCCTGACCCAAGCTTTCAGCTAAGATTGGTTATTTTCCTCTGTGTCTTTCTTTCATTAAAATTATGCATAGGTGGGAGGTGGGGTGGGGGCTCCTTGAATGACCCTTCCTGTAAATAAGCTCAGTGCAGATTGAGCTCTGTGGCTGAGGGAATATTTTTCATTCTGACTTTCTTACCCACATATGCCAACTTTTGCTTCCTAGATTTTTCGTTTAGGGTTTCATTTAGGGTGACGCTTGCCAGGTTTGAGGTTGTTTGCCGGCCCATTTCTTGAGAAGATGTTTTGGAAAGGTTTCATTGACTATGTAGGTCAGTCGGCCATCTTGCTTTGTGCTGGAATATACTGTATATATATTTTCCAAACCTGAATCACATTCTCCCAAATAGTTTAGAAACCAGTACCCGCTGTTCAAACTGCAAACAGAAGGCCAGTCGATTTCTGAATGCATTATTGATGAAGCCAACAAGGCCTTCGTTTATGCAAGGACACGTTTCAGTTTTAATGTTCCAGAGAGGCTGCCCGTCAGAGTCGATAAATCTACAACTTGCAAAAGTACAACAAGAAAAGCAACAGTTTACAATTTCAAAAACGTTTTTAGCTACAGCTTACAATTCCTACAGGTGTGAAATTAAGACTGGAAATCTTTTTTTTCCTGATGTATACAGCACATACTGTGCTGTCCACACCATAAAACAATTGATTCTGGTAAGAACTGTGGAAATCTGTGTGTGCCTGTGCATACAACAGACTGTATGTAGTTTTGGTCAGTGTTGTTTTTTCTGTGTCTCTTTACTCCACTCCACTGCAAAGTTAGAGGTTCCAGTCTTATATGTTAGACTACATTTTCTCTACAGCAATCTCACAAGATTTTAAAATTTGAAGAATCCTGATTTTTTTCATCACCTCAAGAATAAGGATCTCATTCTCTTCTTTATTTTGGCCTTTCAGGCACTTTTAGAATATTGAATTTCACATTGCAATTCAAATAGGCTTTTCACAGTATCTGCCATTGCAATGCGCTAAGTAAATGCAAAAGAGTTTAAATGATCTAAAGGTTTACACAGTACTGGGTGAGTTTATACAATATCTGTTGTAAATACAAACAATAATAGGGAAATCTCTGGGCTTATTGGAAGGGGGTTTATGAAATAAATACTGTAGCAACAGATGTGCTGATTAATTTTGTTTAAGGTAAGCAGATTTAAAAAATCTTTCCAATGACACAGCAAAAAACGTCCTGCATCTTGCATCTATCCAAAAAGGGCTTGATGAGCTTTAGTGTTTTTGTTATGCAAACACTTCAACATGTGCGCATGTGTTTCCAATTCTAGTGCTGTGCATGGTGGACCTGCAGACAGAGAAAGGCCTGGTGGTTAAGATTGACAAGGTGGGACAGAATTCAGACTGCGAGATGAAAACCGACTCGGTTCCTACGCAAAACATCACCATGCAGTCTGGAAATAAATACAACCTTTCCTTCCTGGACTGTGGAAAGCAAGATCTCACCCTGACCATCACCAAATCCATAGGTATCCAGCAACTGTCGAGCCGTCTGTGCTGTGATAGTGTGCTTTCTCGTTCTAATTGTTTGAGTGTGATTTAGGCCTGCCTTTAACCACACCATAACCTAGTCAGTAATCCAAAATTCATAAATCAGTATATGATAGAAACTCTTGGCTTTGGCTGAAGAAACCTCTCACTAAAAGACATGTTTAACATTTGTGGTATACTGTATTTGTATGTGAGTGTTTGGAATTGATCCATTAAATCTTTTTAAATCATGCCTTAGTTGGAGGTTTTAATGTTATCCAAATTTTCCAAGACAATGTATTACATCTATAGAGTAACCAAATTGCATCTGATACTGTTAAGTGGTACGTGTCCATGCTGATAACCACAACCCTGATTTCTTCAGCAATCTGTTTCAGAGAGATTAAGTTGGATGTTATGTACCAGTGGGGCAGCACTTCAAGCACAGTGTGCTGTCTAGCAAAATAAAACTTGATTAGAACTGTAAGGGTTTCCCTCTCAGAACAGAGGCTGCTACTGTATGTAGAAATGATCGTAGCAAATATCTCATTACAGTGCAGCTGTATCTCGGTAGACTGAGAAATCACTTTGAGTGAATCTGTGCCTGTCACTGTTCCAGAATGCCACGCCTGGAAGGACTGTTCTTCTGTTCAAGGGGTGCTTCTCAGTGTGCCCACACTTGAGTCCTGTCTGCCCGTCTCCCCACAAAGCATAACCTGGCACCTGATAGCCCCACAGCACGGAGCTGTGGAACTGACACCAGGCAAGGAAAACCTGAGGCAGTCTCTGCCTGGGCAGGAATGCAACGGGAACTTCCTTTACATCATCACGGAGGAAGATGGATCAAACGTGGGGACATTCTGCCAGCAGGGAGCCATCGAGAAGGTCCAGGTCCATGCTAATCTCTCTGTTACCATGGTAGCCAGTGGCAAGGATGACCTCAGCAAAGCACTGGAGCCCCCCTTCAATGTCTCCTTCACAAAAGACCTCCCAGGTAACGTGCCAGCTGTGAGTCGCACAGTCCATAGCTCTGACCGAGGCGCTTGCTTCTGTCATTTCCTATTGAAAGGCAAAAATACATTTTCTTGACTCCAATGGAAACGAATCCCATTTATCTTTGGAATTTAAGGCAGTAATTCTCAGAAGATATCTATTCCACCACGATCTCAGAACCATTTTCTTCTAAAAAGTATACTCCAAAAGATCCTACAGGTAAAGAGATTCCCCACTGCTCAACATACATGTTCTGTTCATTTATTTAATGAACAGAAAAATGCATTTTTTCTTACCTATATATTTATTTAAATGTAGATCTAATTTAGCCTACATCTCCTTTATTCCATGGGTGTGCTAGCCTTATGTGATCATTATTAAACTTCCCAAGACCACAAGACCATACTGTAGGCCTTTCTGTACTGTTTCATATTCAAGAGGAACCTAAATCCAAGTCAAAAGTATTGCAGAGAACAATCACTGTTTATTTAGCTTGCAGAATTGCTTGCATTTTAGAATAATCTAGAGGTTATCATTCAATTGTCATCTTTTTGCATTTAAAAAACAAAACATTTTCAATACTTACAAAATCATTTGTTTAGTTACACTCTGTGGTAAAAGTGCAGTTTGTCACATGCAATGTGAGATGTCAGAATTGCAGGATCAGGATTAATGTAGCACAGAAGTTTTTGGGTCTAGTACCCATAATGAAACTGTTCACAAAATGTTCTTCTCTTCTCTCTACAGAGACCTATGTATTTACCGTCTCCCCCAAAATTGGGGTTCCAACCCTTCTAGCAACCCCTGACTGGCCCAAAGGGATGAAGGAGGCGACAACGCTGTCCTGGATCGTGTCTCTCCCACCCCGATATCGCGCGGATCTGGAATTCCTCAATGTCTCCCAGCCACACTGCTACAACAGCCACACGGAGATCAACGTGCAATTGCAGGACGCGGAGGAGGAGATGTTCAGCCGCCGGGAAGACGAGATGGCTGATTCCTACCTGAGCGTGCCCGAGAGCTTCTGGTTCAACCTGACCAACTGTCAGCCCGAGTCCCAGGACAGCGTCTTCAGCATGCAGAGCAAAATCACACTGCAGAAGAAAAAGCGTAATTATTCTCATTCAACATTACCAGCCTTTTGCTGTAAATGGAGAAGGATACCATCCACCCATTTGATCTGTTTTATGCAGTACAGGGTTACAGGGGAGCAGGAACGGACACACCCTGGACAGGACGCCAGTCCATCACAGGGCACACACACACACACCAGGGCCCATTTCCCCAGAAACCAGTTAGCCTACCAGTATGTCCTTGGCCTGTGGTAGGAGACCCATGTGAAGAATGGGAGAACATGCAAACTCCACACAGACACCAGCCACGGACTTGAACCCAGGGCTCCAGTGAGGCAGTAGTACTCACCACTGCACCATCATGATGCCCCTGAAGAAGGAAATCAGTTTCCCATCTTTCATTCTTAGCTCACAGATTTTTTTTTCAAACATTTTCTTTACAGTAGTTTGTAGTTGTGAGTAATGAATAATAAATAATGAATTTGGAAATGTGGGAAAGTGTATCAATGCGTATTGCCCTGAGGAGGCGGTTGAGGAGAAAAGCAAAATTCTAACTGTTATAAAATAGGTTTTATATCAGTTTTACTTTTCTCCAATATATAAACTTTGAGCTTAATTATCCTGCAAACTGGACATTATAAATGAATTGTGTTCATGCACATTTGTTTTTCCTGCCTTGCTCAGGGTGTGCCCAGAGTGAAGAATGTGGTCTCTAATTCACATGCTTTCTTTTCTTCTCAGAACCACTCTTGAGTATAATCCTGGGAGCTGTTGGTGTGTTATTGTTCCTGTCGTTAATCGTTTTAATTGTCATCTGTGTGATAGTAAGGTCAGTACAATCCACATTCTAGACTTTTTTTTTTACATAAAAATCTTCTGTTGGAGATCAGGGTTTGTTTCTGTTTGCTCCTTTTTGGTCATTTTAAACAATCACTTTTATTTGTCATCAGGGAAGAAAAATCCAAATGTCATATTACCTCATAAACCTGGGAGGTTTTCTTTTACCCTGTATTGCCCCTGTTTTAACCTTTTAGTAGTCCCAGGTGCCACTGATCTCCAGAGGCAATTTCGGCCTGGAAGGATGTTCATTAAACATTTTGTAATAACTTTGTGAATATAGATGGTAGAGGCCTGGTTCAGGGCTTGAATTGAAGCTAAAGCCCTTCTTTATACATTACATTTGATTTTTTTCCCAATGTAGTCCATGATTTTGGTGTTGCAGTTTCTTTAAATCTTACAATTCTACACTAAAATGGGAAGACAGTTTTCTTCTATTTAGATGCAGTGGCACCAGACTTCCTGTTATTCTTCCCCATGATGATCCATTCCTCTGCTCTCGCCATCTCTGTCTCTCGCCGCCCAGGAAGAAGAAGAAGAAGCAGAAGGAGGGGGTGCAGCAGGTGTCCATCTACAACCCCAACGGGAACTCGTTCTTCCCCGGGCGCGCCGCGTTCCCCAAGCGAAGGGCGGACAACGAGTCACACATCTACGCGGCCATCGAAGACACCATGGTGTACGGCCACCTCCTCCGAGAGCAAAGCGTGACCTCTCCTCCGGTGGACATGTACAGGACCTTCAAAGGCCCTGTGGAAGATGTGCCCCTGGCTGCTGACCTTAAAGACCTGGACCTGCAGGTGGACGTCTACAGACCTTTCATTAGCCCGGCGAAAGAAGCTCCACCCAGTGCCTCTAATGCCACTGGCCTGGGAGATAACCTGTCCTACGTGGACCACCGCATGGTGGATAATGAGCTGTACACCTTCAAGGCCAGCGGAGATCCCACATCGCTGCCTCTTCCCGACACGGAAGAGGAGGCGGAGACTCAGATGGAGAGAGAGCCATCGATGTAGTTGGATCCTTTCCAGCAGGCGTGCCCGGCGCTCTCCCAGGAGGGACCAGGACCACCCCACTTTTTGTTTTCTTAGTCAAAATGTATTTGAACACTCGTTGCTGTGGTTCTCTGGGAAGGTTTCGGAGGTCTGCAACAAGAGTTGAGAATGTCCATCGTATGCCTATGAGAATACTTTTTTTTTTTTTTTTTTTAAACGTGGGCTGTTATGTCCCAGTCAACCCTGCTGTAACACAGGCCATCTGTTACTGGGGTGTTTAAGCCGGGTTAACACCGGTCTGCCATGGAGGCTGGCATTTCTGTGCCCAGGTGAGTTGGGTATCACCTGCTTGTGTCAAGAAATGTTACTAAATTCTGAGCTGATCCTGAAAAAGAAAAATCTTGCTTAAAATTGTTAAAACAACCTTATCAGATGGGGTACTCTTATTTATTTACTCTTTGGTATTTATAGTCATCTCTCTGTGGCTCTGAATGTGTATTTGCCTTCATGTTTAATAGAAGTCTTTCTTAGTTGCTTTTGAGATGAATCTGCTTTTCAACGGACAGATTTCCTTCCTAGAATACAGCTCAGCTAGTCTCTGTGTGGTGAAGAAACTGGTCGGCTTGGATTTATTAGCATTACGACTGTACAGATGTTGTTTTTATTTCACTCTTTTTAAAGCTTGGCAGACATGATAATGCACATAAACATCTCATTATTAAATTTTCTTACTGTAATATAATCAAAACCGCTTCATAGTTCACAAAATGCTTGTTCCTTGGATCAAGAGTACTTCATAATTATTTTTAATTATTTTCAGTAAAGAACTAAGAAAAATTAAAATGGATAATATGTGCATAGATTTCCTCCTTTTTTCCTTTTCTAGTAAAGTGTGAGTGCATTGTATAAAATGTTTTCATGTTCTTGATTTCGATTCAGACGTGATTTGAATGTTGGGATAGCACTGCTAAGCACAATGGCAACCAGGAGGTTTGACAGCCTGGCTGTTGGGAAACAGTAAAAGATTCTGACAAGACATGCGTCTCCTTCACCCACAGTATACACTGTTGTAGGATGGGTAAAGGGATGGATATTGACCAAAGATATTTGGTTAATGTGTAAGATAATAAATATAACCTTGTGCTTCTCTGGAGCAGGGGCTGTTACCTGGATTTTAAAGACCTGCATGTTTCTCCATGAACTCCCCACGTAGGGACACGAAATATGTGTTTTAAGGTGTCGTATTTAAGAAGTTCTCCTCTGACGTTATTATTCCAGTGCAGCAGGGCTAAGGGGAACAGGCCGTGAGGGTTTGTAAGCCCCACGATCCTTTAACTCTCAAAGGGAGCCTGTGAAATCAATTCAGGGACCTCAGACCGTGGTCTGAGAGTGCATCTTGTCCTTTGCCATTAAATCTTTTTTTTTTTAATCTGTCCAGGTGAGACTTTTGTCAAATTCCAATTTAAACTTTTTATTTTTAGGCGATACAGGTGTGGCCTGCAGGTCTCAAGTCAGCAGCCTTCCCATTCTTTTAATAGCGGCGAAAGGCTGAAGCCCTTAAGCTGAGGAGGTCAGTCAGGAGAGGGTTGTCGTTGGCGTCCACAATCCACGAGAGTTAAAGAAGGGGTCAGCTGTCCAGCAGAGAAGGATTGACTCTTTTAACAACTGCTGTGCTAGACAATAGCTGGACTGCCAGAGCAAATTCAAGTTGATGTCAATGGGTTATTGTGTGTGTTCGGGTTTACAGATTTATGTCCTTTTTGTGTGCCTTCGTAAGCTTTTATATCATTCTGTCAACAGCAGTGAGCAGCTGTGAAAGCCTTACAGGTAAACAAAACTTGGGATCACCTGCCTCCGTTTGGAATACAACCTTAGCCGAATGCCTGTGTCTCTTTATGTTGGAAGCAGGGAAAGCTGGGATCATGTACTATCTGTATCAGTTTTCTCATCACTGTAATGACAAAGATTGCACAATTGTTTCCTAATGTCTTGGCTTTAACAGTTTTAAATGGCTGTTCTTTAAATGTTTTGGAAACAGTTCTTGATTCTTTGTTGTTAATCTACGCATTGTGCTCCAAGACTGTTTGGGATTAACAGAAGTGGTATCTTGAAAACACATGGTGTTGATGGGATTTCACATTCTTTCTGTGTAAATATATTTCCTCCATGTGTTTTTTTTCCCGTTTGTCATTCAGATTTTTTTCAGAGAGAGCTCTCTGTAATGGATATAAAAATGTAAATTTAGAGCAGTCCCTTTTTATTTTCATAAAGTATGCTGCTTTAACTTATTCTACATGCATTGTTTTTACATATCTGGATAAATAAATGAATCTATAACAAATATGAAAGATGCTGTGTGAAACTAGTGTCAAACAGAGCAGTTTGGTAAGCATCGCACATCGAAGTTGTAAAACTTCTTGCACAGTTGTATACTTAGCACACGCTGTAGACACCCTTCAAAACCGACTGTCACTGAAGACATATTGAGACTGTTAGATCATCAGTACAAAAGGTAAACTGAGTGAAATTGCATTGAAAAAAAGTTCAAATAAATGCAAATGTGAAAAGAACCATTGTATGAATTAGATGATATTAGTGAGAGAGTTCAGCCCAGTTGAGTATGGATGGGTTTAGGGGACAGAGTAAGTGATCTTATTGCGTCTGTTTTTGTCCCCGGAGTAAACAATTACAGTCAGTTTTAATCACCCGAAACGCTGTCAGGTCATCTAATACAAGCACTCGTTATGGCAGAGGGACGAGGCATGCTTCCAGTTTTTTTTTTCATATATTTTATTAAGTTATCTTCGAACAGAGATTAATGTTCATATTTTCAGTTATACTGTAGCAGGCTAGACATTTGTTAAAAACAAGAGGCTAGCTACCTGAAATTAACTTTCCACTAACAAGAACCTTTGACGTTGAAAGCCTATAGACAGTGTTTCTTTAGCTCTATGATGTCTGCAATGCCACATCGACAGATTCCCTCATGATCGTGAAGCGTTTTCTACAGGAGAATAGCTTTTTTGACTGGACAGTAGCAGTAACGCTGGTGCTGGCATCTGTGGCATTCGTTTAGCCTAAGATAAGCAAATGAAAATACGGAGGAAAGCTGGAATTCGCTCGTCAATCGATTTTACACAGGGAATGAAGGGGGGTGGGTTCGCTACTCCAAGACAAAGCACCTGTCGGATCATACTTATTCCGCAGCTTTAGAGGATAGTGTTTGAGTGACTAACGGTGGGACCGCACAGGTGGCTGCAGTCGAGAGCAGGGCCAGCTCAACCGCATCAGACGATGTTGAACTCGCAGATAAACGGCTTCTCCGCACGACAGTTCTCGTCGAACCACTTCCCGTTCGCGGGGCCCGAGAGCACGGCGCAGTTCTGGGCGCGGTCCCCGTCGGGCTGGGTGGTGATCTCGGTCTCCCAGTTCTTGTACTTGACGCTGGAGCCCGTCATGTCCAGCCAGGTGCCCTCGCTGGCCATGTCGTTGATGCCCAGCCAGATCTGCGCCTCGGGCCCGACGCTCCTCCGCATGTAGTCGTAGAGCGAGTCGTTCTCGTCGCCGTGGAGGGGCGTGCTCAGCGTGCCCCCCTTGGAGATGCAGTCCTCGCTGGCCGCATGGTACTTCTTCTTCTGGTTCACGGCCAGGAAGCACTTGCCGTGGATCTTGGTGCCTTTCAGGCAAACTGGAAGCACAGGAGAGATGATGAAAAAGCCTCCCGGCTCGTGCGCCTGTCTCTCGCGGTGTCGGGGAAAAGAAAACGGCCGGCTGTGTGAAGCTCAGTACGTATTGCGTGGTCCACCATGTGTCCCGACCTGCTATTTATTGATGATAATAATAATTGCTTACACTTATATAGCGCTTTTCTGGACACTCCACTCAAAGCACTTTACAGGTAATGGGGATCCCCTCCACCACCACCAGTGTGCAGCCCCACCTGGATGGTGCAACAGCAGCCATAGTGCGCCAGAACGCTCCCCACACACCAGCTCTCAGTGGGGAGGAGAGCAGAGTAATGAAGCCAATTTATAGAGGGGGATTATTAGGAGGCCATGATTGGTGAGGGCCAATGGAAAATTAGGCCAGGACACCGGGGTTACACCCCTACTCTTTTCGAGAAACACCCTGGGATTTTTAATGTAAAACCGAGGTCCTGACCCTCTGTGGTCATCTGGCTCGGTGTCTTCATTCGTGTTTTAGTATGTATACGATTGCCAGTTGCATACCTTCCAAGCTCCTGGCCCATACACAGTAAGAGTCTCCTTTCAACAAGGGACATGTATGAATCCGAGCTGTAAAGCCCAGAGGAAGGAGGTTCAGCTGGGCTTTACTATGTGCATGAGTGTGGGTTACCTTAGACTGAAGGACCGAGCGTAACTCTGGTAGGGGTGTGTGCGTGATGCTACCACATCATGCTCATAGTGTGAAAACTAAGAGTACGACGTCAAACTAACTGTAAAACATGAACTTAAATCATACAGCGATATCTAAAAGCCTTGTGGGTAATTGGATGTGTGCATTTCTAGGAAACAGGTTATGTTTGCATCTGTCCAGTCTTTAAAAATGCTAATTTTGTGACACAAATCGGGCTGCAAAAATCTTTCTGAAAAATATTCCTTTTTCAGCTTGTCAGAACAATGAAGTTAGATTTAAAAAATTGGTCAGTGAGACAAAAGGACTAATCCTTTGATGTGCTACTGCACAAACGTCCATTTTGACCTTTCTGATTTACCCTAGAAAGTTCATTCCTTTCTGAATATTAAAACAGAGCAAGAAAGAGAAAGGTATTTACCAACAGAAAGCAGCCTGAATCCTCTGTGTAATGCTTTGATGTTCACAGGCAATTTGAGACTGTACCTGTCTGTAAAGCCTGCTGCTCCTTCAACAGACTCAGCTCCTGCAAGATGTTATCAATCTGTTTTTTGAGCTCCTCAATCACGGCTGTATTTGTTGCATCTGGTTTAAAGTAAGAAAAGTAAAGTAAAGCAAGATGGACAAAAAAAAAACACATCAAAGACATTTTTAGCACCCGCAAGTTACAGAGATACATAATCGCTTCACAACTAGATACATTATACCACACATACATGCAGGGTGTATGTGTGTATATTGGGTGTATGTATGTAATACTTTGGCAGATTTCAGTGGAACAAAGTACATATCTCTACATAACCCCATCAAAAAGATTGAAATTAAAAAAGGGACAAAAACCAAACAAAATGTATTAATACTATATCGAGTACAGCCACCACACTCACCCCAAGATTTACTATATTCATTTAACTTAACTAGTTTCCAACAGAGTGGCTCAGTAGCATTTTAGTTTCAAATTTTTCAGTCACATTGCAGCGCACAGATATAGAAACATCTAGGAGCAGAGGAAGCTATCATTTAAATACCTTCTGAACCTTTCATTGACTACAGATTTTCCGGACACTTTCTTGGACCGTGCTGCAAATGTACAGAGTGAAAAATTCAAATTCACAAGAATTACTGTGTGTGTGTGAGACATATCAAACCCCAGTAATTTCCAAACACGTTATCTCTTTCCATACTTTACAGAATATAGCCAAGAAAACACTGCTGCTGTTCAATCGCAATGATAACATTGAGGAAGCGTCATCTTTTAATCTGTGCAGGCAATAATATTTAAAGATTGCATTCTTCTGATTATCTACATTCGCTACAATACTTTAAACATCTTATTTTTTGCAGAGTATTGGTTTTTGCTCAGAAACGACAAGAACATGTATGTAACAACAGTATGTAAGAGTATTAGAATATGGAAAGCCTGATGGTTTCCTTTCGTCTCTCTCTGCTGTCTCGGAAATCTGAAAGAACCCCGTAACATTTGTGACGCTTCTGGGTTTCTGGGGTTGCAATGTTTAAAATGTATTTAAAGAAGAATAATTCCGGGCAGAAAAAGAGAATAGCAGCCACCTACCTTTCTTCACAGGTTTTTTCTTTGGGGGGCTCTGTTGGAAAGAGGCGTGTAGGAAACACAGGACACAGAGCACCACAACAACTCCTCTGAAAGCCATGGTCAGACCTGGAAATGCACAGCGCAGCGACAGAGCGCTCCAATTTATCTTTCTTTATGCCAGAAAGTGGAAAAACACTGTAATCAAAAACTTCTGCTCAATAAATCCGTCCAGTGTGCAGAGTCCAAAAAACTATTTTATCTCAGCTGCTGCCAGACAGCATTTCACACACTTACCAAGATCACAGGCCAGGGCTGACCAGGCATGCAAGGGTGAGCAGAGCCTGACAAACTCCAAATGTTAAACAGACTCCGTTTTTAACTTCGTGGGGGTGAGGGATAAAAAGCATTGCGTATGAGAGGGACCATTATGAAGAAGTTATTTCAAAACACCAAAGGGGATCATTACTCATGCCCAGTTTGAAACGCCTGGGTAAAATAAAATTGCATGGCACCCATTCGTGAAAGTTCAAATAATGCGATTCGCTGGCCAGATTTGTAGCATATCAAGCTTTTTTTCATGATTGCTGCAATACATTTCTTGCAGTGTTGTAAGCAATCCTACTTATAGTACAGAAAAAGAAAAAATAAATTGTTTCCTAATAAGGAACACCCATGGGACAGAAAACTACCAGCCTTTTATCTGCTCATACATAAATTAAATGGATGAAATGCATTATACAATGTATTTGTTTAGTAAAGCCCTGTCAGTCCTTGGATTTGATACTTTAGTGCTCATTACTAGAGGCCTATTAATTCAATGTACTATAAAATATTCATCTGTATGCATTAAGTGGTGAAACTATCAGCATTATGTGCGAGATATCAAGAGCAAGCACCTGTCTTGTAGTTAGAAGGTGACAGATGCTATGAAAATGAAATTGTTGGGATTGACATACTACACACCTGCTTGTATCACAGGCTGGGAAATGACAAAAGACTACAGAAACAGGATTTGATACCGCAGCTGGTAGCTTAGATGTTCTGAAGTCTTAAAAGGCTTCGGCAAGACAGCAGCTGGAGACAGTTGTAGCAGGGGAAGTCATTCATTTTAAAACTGGGCTTGATTTCTGTAAATTGAAAACTTTCTTGTTGGCTTTGATGGACATACATTCTGCTTCCGAGACTATTGGGAAAACTTTTTTCGGACAAAAATCCACTACTGCTGTTACACATCTTAAGAGTGCAAATGAAAAAGAAAGATGATACTCCAAACGTGTGCATTTCCTCAGCACCGCGATAATATTTAATAAAATAGTCATTTATTTTTAACGTGAATTCATCACACGCAAATAACAAGGATCTCTTAGCTGCTTCCATTTTTAGTTCAGGAACACAAGCCTCTTCCCCGGTCACACCCTGTAGTTAAAACTTGAGATATTCTAAATTGGATAAAATTATATTGTGTTGCTTTCCAAGCACAAGCAGAAATACAGGAACAGCGTAGTTGCTCGAACTGTAATTCAGTAGATCCTAACGAATGTAACAGATGCATGAAATTCCTAATGTAAGAAATAAGAAATTGTATATAGCTAATAAAGTGGATACAGTATGTGAAAGTACTTCTGTGACCCCACCCAGCTGAGTCAATCTCAGTCTAACTGTAGGGATGAAGCTGCCCAAATGCCCCCCTTCACTATTGAGAGGAATGAGCCAGGGAGCTGCTACAAGGGTGTGGGTGGAGAGGTGGAGGAGGGGGTGTGAAAAAGATCTGCGAAGGGAAGTCCCAGAAGTGTGCGAGATGAGGATCGAGCCTTCCCCCAGAACTTCTGTTACGAACTCCATGCTCTGGTGTACTTTCCTCGTTAAATGAATCAAATCAGTTCATTACTGGTGAGAAGCAGCTTCTTGGCTTCTGGCAAACGAAAACAAGAAAAACTGAAAGGCACCAACACACACACTCGCGTGGGGTTTTTGCGCCAGGCCCATGCGGAGGTTATGAAGCAGCGGCACTGTTCCAGCTCACATCTGTTTCTTCTCAGCTGGGCTGGAGGCTCTTCAGCTGAAACGTGGCGGGTGTTGCATAATGAAAGCTGGGGCCCCGTCTAGAAAATTACGCATTGCTCTTTCTTTTCCCTACAAATCCTTTCCAAGACACACAAAATTACACTCTGACATTTAAAGATAAAAGCACGCAGCTTCCAGAAAGAACATTCTGGAATTAAGGGTACGCAGGCTCGGGAGAAGGAGGCGTTTTCAGTCTGCAGCAAACTGATTTGCCAGCAGTTACTTTGCCTGGATTGACAAAAAATTGTGGTTGAAATCCTCCATTAGAATCGGCGGTGCTGTTTGGTGCCACATTTTCATTTCTTTTAGCAGACCGAGATCCTCAGAAATCCAGCTCTTTCCTTTAGTTTGCAGCTGTTCCAACTTAAAGGAAGCATGCGTTAGATCCTGAGAGTTACAGGGCAGACAGCCGTGTGCAGCGGTGGATGGGAGCTAGCAAAAGGAAAGATAGGTTTCTGTGTCAAGCAGGTTGGTGGTCCAGTAGCTGGCACTCTTCTCTCCTGAGACCATAAACTAGCCTCAATTCCTACATTTGACACCTCAACTGTTACGAAAAATCCTATGATGTGAAAACATAGGTGTTGTCAGAACTGCACCCTGAATAACATCCATTCCTGTGCCCTCAATCTGGCATGTCCACGTGCTGAAACTGGCCAAGGAGCTTCACACTTCCCCTCTGGGTCTGTTGTGCAGCGGGGCTGCGGGTGCACAACGGCCGCTACACAATGTAGGCGACTTCGGAAATGGGTGAAGTGGGGCCCCTTCTGTAAATTCTGGGTTTGGGGGTGAAAAGCGCTACACAAATGCAAGAAGCGAATTTGCCTCTGCTGCTCGAGCTGCCTCCCACTTACACAGACGTTTGGTTACACTCTGGGGTAAGGTAGAGCCACTGTTGTCATTCTGGGGGCTTTGAGCTAAATTAAACACCAGAAGTCAACCTGCGTACACAAAACTAAAGAATTTATTAGAAAAGGTCATTTACAAAACAAGCACCGTAAAGAGGGAATTATCCCAGGAAGCCAACTTTCTGCCTCTTCTTCCCCAAGCTCTCCTCCTTCTGCAGCAGCTCCATCAGCGGGGACTGCAGAGCTTTGCCCACGCGCTTCCCTGTCTGAGGAGAAACAAGACCGCCACGTCAGCTGCTCTGTGCCAGTCACCCGTTCCAGGGTTTTGTCGTAACCTGCACGTATGCTCCGCTTCCAAATCCGTACTCACCTACAAAACCTAAGACGCCCCAGAAAGAACCTGAAGGATTTCTTCAAAATTCAGCAGTGACACGCAGAGGAGAGGGCAGAAGGAGAAACTACGTGGAAGAGCTTTTAAAACCAGGAACAGGAGGCACTTCTGCACCCAGAGGGTTGTGGGAACATGGAACAAGTTACTCTGCCCATGTTGCTGAAGCCAATATCCTGGCTTCTTCCAAGACATGGCTGGACGAGAGCCTTGGGTCTACTAACGACTAACTACCAAACAGGTTAGAGGGGCTGAATGGCCTCTTCTCCTCTTTCTTAAGAATATAAGAATACGAAAAAACGAGAAGGAATAAGAGACCAAAGTTGGTCTGATGCAAGTAACTGACTGATCCGAGAATCTTGTACAGCAGCCTTTTCCTACAGAACAACATTTCTACATTACACTCCACCCACAGACATCTAAGGGTACTCAAATGATATGAAAGAATACTGGCAACCCTGGGATAAAATGTTCAATTTCTGCCTTCATCTGATTTTAAAAAGATTCCTGTTCCTGAAAAGAAACAGACTTTCACAGTTTGCTTTAAATTATTTAAAATAAATAATAATCCAATAACATATTCAATTATACAATACATAATGTATTACACTACAATAATATATTAAATTCTTGAATTTAGTCGTTCTGAACACCGGATAAGCACCAAGAGAAATTCTTAAGCGTCACCGATCGCCAACATGATCTCAGGGAGCTGAAAGCTCACCTCTGTCATTTCAAATATGCTTTCCGGATCCAAGCTGCCTCCGCCAATCTTCCTCACACAGGTGACGGTGCCTCTGCTGGTCACTGAGAGCAGCAGGCAGGCCTTGGAGCACGCCTTCTCCTGGAGCGTAGCATCAACTATGTGTCTCTGGCCAACCTGGAGCGACAGATGCAGAGCGTCACTGATGGAGACTCAGCCGTTCAACCCCTGTGCCACAGGTTCGCTGCTTAACGGGCTGTTTACTAGCTACACCCCAATAGCTCAGTGAAGAGGGCACTCCCACATTCAGTTAACCAGCCGACAGCGCAGCACAGGTAGGAACGCTAACATTTCTGTGTCAGGGGTTCTAAGACAATATTGGACTAATATGGTGCCGCAGTCACCATTCCTCTATGGCACATCCGTCAGGGAGACACTGCGGAGCTTGAGTGACTGACCCCAGGACAGGAAGGTGCTGTCTGTACCGCGGGGGAGCAGACGGGGTTGAAACTGGAACGGATTCCCCTGGCAGGGTCACCCCCCTCGAGGCATCACAATTCCTCTGGACTCTGAACAGCTCAAACCTGCTCTGCGTTCTCAGCTCCTTTGGCCACAACCACCCCCAGCCCACCAAGATATGGTTCTCTGCGCACAGGTGTGTTTTGAGTCTTTAAATAATTTCACTCTTCAATACACACAGCTACCCACATGAGGCAGAGTTGGAGTAGATGCACATTTTGAGACACATTAAGAGAAAGAATATACTGCAGTTCAAAACCAAATTAAATGTGCTGCAATACTCAGAAAAATCCCTCTTGTGGCACTTGCGGACGGCAAAAAGTACAAAAGTCACACACCGGGAGACTTGTTAGAATTTTAAATAAAAGCTTGGCGGACTGTCAAACTCAGTTTAAATCTGGAAATGAAACAAGGAATGCAAGAATCCCATCTCATAACACAATGCTTTAAAAATTAAATTCAAAATCTCAAACCTGTGTTAAAACTGCGAATACAGACAATGTGCAATCTACTTATAAACACAGGTGAGGTTTTATCTACTTATAAAAACGCATGGACACCCCCTGCAACTCTGCCCAGTGGAAGAGATGGGCTGAGAGCATACCTTGCAAAGTGTCACGATACAGGGCACGTTCTCCACACTGAGCCTCATGCAGTCATACGGGTCATCCGAGAGCTCAATTTCCTTGGTACCTTCATCATCCTCCGAGATCTGAACTCTGGGAATTCTGTGACAGAAGACGTCCGACATTGAGTATTGCATCAAGCAGAGGAGACGACAAGGTTTCTGGAAAAAGCTCACTGAGAATAATGATTTCTTAAGACCAAGCAATAGCTTTTAAATCTCACCTGTTCCCAAGAACAAACTCAAAATGTCCTGATCAGATTTACAAATTTGGGGTGTGAACAATCAATGCAATAACATTTTCTGATTGGGCCCATTATATTCACTGTATGTATTACTGATTTTATATTGAAAAGCTCTTTTTTTATGAACTAGTTATATTAATTATTGAATACTTACTATATAGACATCTACTCAGTTTCATCTACATGAATTACGGGATATTTTTTAGCAATCATCATTTTTATAACTGTGATTAAAGCATGATATACATCAACATTTGCCAAACATTTCTGCTGCTTGATACGTTTTGGAACTTTTAAAAGAGTTGATCTGGAAATAACATGGGGAAAACCAAGATCATATTTTTAGATGTCTAATCATAGTTTGTCACATTTCTGTAAATCCTTTGGAAAAACCAGAAAATATCTTGAAAACATTACTCTCACCATTACACTTGTGTTCTGACAGTCTACTGAGTTTGTACTATAAAAATCCCCAAAACGATAAAACTGGTTCTGAGCTTTAAAACTGGTTCTGAGCTTTAGACACCCAAAATTTAAAAATGGCCCTCATTCAACCATCAAGATTAATGTAAAATGTTAATGATAAATGACTAATGTTTTGAAATCCCTCCAAATCTCGTTGTTTTTCTGAAACCTTATCATGTGGAAGCTCATTAAGAACTACATGGAACCAGTAACTTGAGAGGCTGAGGGGAAGAAATCTATTCTCAATCAATAATGGGATTGACGATTTTTCTATTTTAGAAATGTAATTTCTTTTTCATCAGTTTAAACACTGTACTCATCCAGGTGGATGCTGCACATTGGTGGTGGTGGAGGGGAGTCCCCATTACCTGTAAAGCGCTTTGAGTGGAGTGTCCAGAAAAAGCGCTATATAAGTATAAGCAATTATTATTATTATTATTATTATTATTACTCGCGTATTACAAACCTAGACTTTACATATCATTTAGGAATAGCCTAAGTATTACTATGACATGAGAGGTCAACTCATAAAAACTTATCTTTGGCACAACCATGCACGTCTTCACAAACCGCTGACATTACAACTGGAACACATGCATTGCCTTACCGTGTGTTAAAGAGGGCTGCTTTAACTGCTACAGAGATGGCATCATACAGGTTTCCATCACATTGCAGCAGCTGGAAAGCAAACATTAGAAGGAGCTTTCAGATGCAGCACCTGGCATTAGAATAAACTCTTACAACAGTTCTATTCATTTGTGCATAAAGAGGTTTTTATGAGTCTCCACCCTAAAACTCATGTTTACAGCGGCAGAAACAAGTCAAGTTTGACCACTGCAAATGCACACCACTTTAGGAATGACTGAAAAAAAAAACATCGGAATACCCTGCAAAGACGAATATTTAAATCAGGGAAAGAAATTACCAACTATAACTCCCTCTCCTTGAGAGACGAAAAATAAAGGCAGTGTATCTTTAAACCTCTTATAAAGAGGTGCAATGCTACGCACTGAATTTCCGAGGCTCTGGAGCGGACGTACTCACCAGCACATCCACATACAGAATCCAGCAGTGCTCCTTGGGGCTGATACAGAGCGCCCGCAGGTCAACGCTGTGGCGGTTGTTGAACACCTTGTACAGCGTGTTACTGATCTCGGTGCCGAGGTCTTCTCCCCCTCGCCCTTCAAACTCTGGGGTTGCGTTTGCCGAGCTGAGGAGCAAGTTTTCAAAAACACGTGAAGATTTGTAGCTCGAACCAGCCCTTAAATCCTGGAGATTTCAGGAAAAGACAAAACAGTTGCGTACAAAATGGACTTACCAATATTGCAACAACCACTATCTGCTACTATAGCATCGTTAACCTTCTATGTTCTCAAAGTGACTCTACTTTGCTTTCCCCTCTTGTCCTTTCCCAGCGTGCAAGACAAGATGTGGAGCAGAGGTTTGAAGAGACGGATTTCTCTGTGCTGGGCAGCACAGCAGTGAGGACTGACAGCTCTAGGACTCTAGGGTTGATCCTGGCCTGGGGCAGCTTCTATTTGGTTCTGCAAGCTTTGCAGGTGTTCACATTGATTGTGCCCAGGTGCTCCACTTTCCTCTGGATGCCCACAGACAAGGCGACAAGGTGTCTCTGGGTTCTATGTGTATGTGTGCAGGAGTGAGCGCGCGCCTCTCTCTCGAGACTAGCTCGCTGTCCAGGATATAATCCTGATTCTATCTAAGCAACACGGAAGTCCTCTGGGTCAGCCTCACCAGGAATAATCAGCTTTATCATCAGTGTTGGAACTGAACTCAGAATACACTCCCAACATTAGAAAATGTATTGTTGTGATTAAATATTTGTCACTTCACCCTCTGCCTAAAGAAATTCAGAGTTAATCTGAAAACCATTGATTACCGGTCCTCAGAGTGAGAGAAAACATGTCTGTTGACATTAAAAACCAAAATTCTGTTTCAAAGACTTTCAGCAAAGGCAAAAAAAATCCATTTTTAATCCTTTACCTCCACCTACTGGTTGTGTATACGAAGTGTATTCAGTGGAGTGGTTCTTAAATGACAACTGTTTTGATCCAAAATCAAAATAAACACATCCTGGTACGCCTTTGTGTCAGCACTAAGGCCTAACAGCTGACGCTTCAGAAAAGGGGTTTTCAGTCTTATAGACCACCACAGGAGACAACTGCTACCGGCTGGCTTTTCTCAACTGCACTAGTAAAACTGTGTTGTGGCTCGAAATTCCATATCTAACTGAGGAAGCTTACAGAGACAAATGTTCTCTGAAGTAAAGTTAAACTACTTGGATTACACACAGAAAAAAAACATCAGAATAATTTAGCAAAATTTCAAACTCATCATTTGCACCTGAGCTGTGCAGCAGAGAATTTGAGTATTGAATGCAACAGAGAATTTTGACATTTTCATTGAAAAGATAACTTTGGTAACACTATCAGCATTTCTTTTTTCGCTTTATCACTTAGGAATAGTCTGTGTTGATTCAAAATAAAAAGTCAAATTTGAAAGCGTCAGGTTTACCAGCTCGGATATAAAATGTGGAATCCTTCAGGATACTTGTGCAAGACTCTCTGTATGCTCTTAAAATTGAAGCAGAACTACGTATTTTCAGTTATGGTACACTCAGATTCATCCTTCTACTTATCATACACTTTTGAAGAGTTAATACTCTAGAACTTTTTAATATTCAACTGTCGTAACTGTAAGTACAGTGTAGAATTCATATTACTACTGTCACAAGACATTGTGAATTATTTTTACTTTTTAAATTTGCACTGTCAATCTGTGCAACATACAGGACCCAGTGAGAGCAGTGGTACTGTGCTGAAAACTGCTGTTTGGAATAAAAAACAACTTACCAGTCAACAAAAAACTCCAGAAACCCTTCATCTGGCACCATGGGCCTCGGTCTGCCAATCTCTGCTTTGATTCCCACAAGGATATCCGAGTACCCCTGGAGAAACCAAATAAACATCACACCGCGAAGGAGCAAGTAAAGGTTTATTCCCTTGAGAAAGCTTGGGATCCTATTTCAACTCACACTGCAAACAGGCTTATACACTGCTAAATGAAGTCTGAAGCAACATGTGATGTAGAGAATGTGGCTGAGCACAATACTCTCTTTTGTCACTCTGTCTGGATAACTCAGATCTCCGCAGTGGTGTTCTAAATGAAGTGTTATATCTTCATCAACAATTTACCCATAAGCAGCAATGAAAAACATGGAAACCTCCATATTTTTATCATGAACACACACACCCCCTTGTCACTTAGCTCATTTGTCTGAGCGCAGGGAAGACAGTGAGACGCACAGCTGCATCGTTGCCTCTAGAACGAAGGCAGACCGGATGTGTTATTTACCAGTTTAACTCTGGCGGACCCGTCGGTGTTGGACACTACATCAGTTTCAATCTCCATGTGTCTGTAATCTTCACAGCCCCGCCCATCCACTCGCAGGTCATCCTAAAAAAAATACAAAAATAAATCGTGCACGTTATTTTCCAAACAGGTTTCTAAAATCGCTTTCAGCGTGAAGTTGTTAATCGGCTACCGACTGCTTATTACCAACTGGGTTTCTACATAAGCACTGAAAACAGGTTACTCTCACGGCGAGAGAGAAGTTGGTTTGCATTTAAAGCTCCGTTTCTCCCGCTTAACAAACTCACACACCAAAATTGAACACCCACCCCCCTCCCAGCAAAACACAATTTCGTATAATTTTATAAGGTAACTCACCCGAACACCATGCACGATGTAGACCTTCTCTGCTTCGCTGATCTGCACAGTAGCCATGTTTTCTCCGCACCACGTGTGGCCGGGACAGCCGCTACCTCATCAAACTGCGACACGCCGGGGGGGGGCGCGCCAGGTCGGTCCGATTGCGCAATGCTGTGAGGATTTTTGCGGACTTGGAAAAACTGTTGCATATGCTGGCAGCCCTTTGCCTTTCAACAGCCTCCGGGGGGTAATATACCAAGAAGGACGCCTCGGAAGATTTCGCACTGGTGTGACTGAAAAAACGGGAAGGAAGGGTGTTGTTTAGCTGGAGTTCGGGGCGCAGGAAGCGTCGCCTCTTCACGCACACGGCGCACTTCCTGGTTGGTTACTTTCGCTTGCATTGGCTTGGCCAGAGCTCTCCAGATAGTACAGGGACCCTACCGACTGCACCGTCGAGCAGGGGCATGGTGATGCGGAACTGCAGCCACCTTAATCTATGGGTTAAGGAGGAGTAGGTCGGGCAAACCGGCAGTTAGTTGCGTGATAAGACACACGCACAGCGCCTTTGGTTCAGAAGGGAGGCGCGCATCGCGGTTCGCCAAGGTGCGCTGGCAGCGGGAGGCAGCGAGTGTATGAAGCTGACATTAGGTTTTCCATCGCGGGTGTTTCTGACAAGGAAACAACATCTGGCCGCCTGTGCCTTAAACGTGCAACCCCCCTTCGTCCTTTGAAAGGTGAGTGCAGACCAGTTGTTCGGCTTAAACTCGAAATCTTGCACAGTGGCGGTGGTTTGGATTCCTGTAGCTGAAACGACGGCTCGTTTAAAAAAAAAAAAAAAAAAAACATGCCACCTTTGGCCAGTCTGCGTTTCCTCCCATTATAAAATAGCGCTAGCGTTGTCTGAGATACCGCAAAATAGCCTTTGGAAGTCGAGCCCATGCCGCGAAGGTGGACGGGTTTGACGTCGGTTTCATCTCGAAGCGTAAAGGTTGGCAGTCTCGGGGAGACATCGTCGCGTCCACCCCACTCGCGCATTCCTCCCAGTTTGAAGAGGAGTGACTGCGGCGATATGGCTGGCGGTCTTTCCAGTTCGTCAGTCGGCAGCTTTTTGTCGTGTCAGGTTGGCCACCATCTGTGGTGCGATGGAGTGTGTATCACCATAGCAGATCCATGTTACAAGTAATGTAGAAAGTGTAACAGAGATATCGTACAGTGTGTTTACCCCCAGAACCCTTATGGAATGCCACTACAGCAGACGTCATTTTAATGTGTTTATCTTGTGCTGGGAGTCTTCACATTGCTGTGATATAGGCTGATGTTGCTAACGTCTTCCACAATGCTAAACGTCCACAATGCTAACTAGTTTTTAAACTTGAGTGCTATTTTCTTACTGTAATTTGTTTGTGAATAATATTCACGATGCATTCAGTAGTAGTCCCACGAACTTACAGGATAACAAGATTTACCCTCCACTTGGTGTTTTAAAAGTATAGATTTTTTACAAATAAGTATAGGGGTGCAATGAAAATGTACCACTTTCATAACGGTAGCGCACTGGGCTTGTGCACTATATTATTCACATCTTAATTAAGAGTTGAGATGATTTGTTGATTGAGTAGTATTCGTTGAGAGGGCGAAATACTATCAAGTCGTTTGATTTAGTAAAAGGCCTGCTGTTTAGTATTTGTGAAGAGTTAAAAGAATCAAGATGAGCTGGCAACCTGTATAAACGTGATTTAATTAACGCAAGAACAGTGAGATATATGACCCTGCCCTGCTGGAGAAGTGAAGATCCTCTGGTTGCCGTCTGCATGATTGAAGGCTGTAGGAAGAGCTGATCCGCAGGAGAATGGGGCTGGCAGCTCACTAGTTGAGAGAAACCAGGAAACTGGCTCTGTGAGGGACAGCCTACAGCCCGAGAGGCAGGGGGGCACCACGCTGGCCGGGACTGTGGCGTCCCATTGCGGGACTGTCTTCAGGTTGGGGGGGCTCCGTCACTGGAGGAAATCCTGGAGGACGTTGCAAGCATATCGGCAGATGTTGTAGCTCCACACGTGCACGAAAAAGATCCGCGAGTGTGAAGGCTGTTCAGGCATCGTCTCCCGAAGGTGCCAAAGAACACGCGAGGTGGCAGCCGAGGGGGTGTTAAGAGTGTCTTACTCACCTGGCGGTTTCACTCTTGACAAACCCGATGGAGGGGTGCCCACATGGTGAGCTTCGTGTTGAGTGTTGCTCCGGCCAGGTGTGACCAGCTGACTTCCAGCTGCTGGAAGCAGCTGCAGAGGTGTGTCGGATCATCCCACAGCGGACTGTGCAGAGGCTGATCAGGTCCGTGCATCATTTGCTCAGGACAGTTGTTCCCACTGCTTCCTTTGCAATATTTTCATTTTGACTTTGTGGCATTTTCTCACCTTTTAGTCTGAAAAACCTTTTGCATTTCTTTGATCCCATCACATTTTCTGTGGTTTGTGACTAGATCAGTTTTAGAGCTGTGTTGCGTTTCTTTTGCCCATCGTTACAAAATTGTGCTGCACAGTTTAAGGTTTGTTCCCCAACGCTACATTTTCCTGCACACGGCACACTTAATGCATGCCAGAGAAAACGCTCTGCAGTGGTTTTGAGAATTTTGTATGTATAGCAATGTGTCCATGTGGTCAGCATTATGTATAGTAAATTTCAAAGTACATTATTGAATACAGGGAAACATTTGCACAATTGCACATTGTGAATTTATAGATTTTGTTTAATTTGAAAAGTTGCCTATAATGCTGTTGGATTATTTGCATTATTAATCTTCACTGTAATTGTAGAAGAGCCGTGTTTCCGGGACAGTGACATTGATAGTCGCACAAGGCCTGTGGTCTTGCAGGGAAAAAAAGCTTTTGTGTGTGTGAAGTACTTGGTAACTTGGTTCATTAGCCAAAGGGAATAGTGCTTGGAGTCTCTCAAAGCCTGAAGAAGCCAGCCTCGCACAGACTGCTGTCTGCTAATTAATCATTTCTAGATGATGTATAACTCTTATTATTCGTAATGATTGTTTGGCATTAGCCGGGATTCTGACATTTAAGGAACTGAGTTACTTTTATGAGGAGCATTTGAGAGTTCTGCTGCTGGCTTTGAAACGTCCGCAGTTCTACTATAGCAACTTAGTAATATTACTTATTAATCACGTTTTTTACAATGTGGTGGTCAGTACCGCACTCTCTCCCCCTTCTTTGTGACGAGGTTGATCGTAGGAATTCATGTTTCACGTTACAATTCTTTTGACGATCAAGATATAGTTTCAGCCTGATTTAAGAAATTCTGCTCTGACACTGCATCTGTTGGCTGTATTTTTTAATGTTGCTGGTTGCTCTGTCATCTTCATTTTAAGTTTTTCCCCCTTTGAATTATTGAGCTTATTTTAAATTATTGTTTAAAATCATCAATTATTGAAAAGAATCTGCCTCTTCTGTTGGTAAGAAAGAATTCCAACCCATCTGATGAATGCATTAGTTTTTTATTTGGTTTTGAATTAGAATGTGATCTTATTTTGTTGTCGTTTTTTTTTGTTGCAGTACCATTGTTGTACGTATAATAGTGTTTCTTCTTTTGTGACTGTGGCCTGAGAAATAATTTACCTTTCTGTCTATTACATTTGTCCCTTTGGTGAAAGTGACATTGTAGTCTGGCATTTCTAGTTCTTAGTGTTTACCTACTATCGTAGTCTAGTTCTTAGTCATATACCCTTCCCTTTGTGTGTACAGTACACAAATATGTCCCTTGTAGGTTCACAGAAAGGCACCTACAGTACCTTTACAATCTGGCTGCTTTTTAAAGAGGGAGATATAGAATATCATAACAAAGTTCAATAGTTCAATTTCTATATGTTACTAGAATGAGAAAGAATGTTCGTTTTGCATATCGGTTTTATTTTTGATGAATTGGTCATTAATGACTGACCCTGGTTCACTCAAGTGACTTTGACGCTTTCATAAGCATGAAGTCGCCTCATTAGTGAGAGGGCTGATTGGGCACAGGCGACGAGCTGATTTAACCTTGTGAACGTCCGTTGTTATGAAGAAATCCCAAGTGACGCAAAGGCAAAGGTGTTGCAGGAACAGACCAGCCTCTTTCACAATAAATCGCGGTTTGCGTTGCCCACCCTGATGTATATTGGCGAGCATGGTGCGCACAGGCAGAATGATGCACTTGATTGCTGGTCCCGGTGTGATGCCATTGGTGGTGATTTTTTTAACAGCCTGACTGCATGCTGCTTCACTGCTCATGTTCTGGGATGCCACTTGCAGTCCTTCCTGTGGGCTCATCCTGGTGCAACGATATGACAGCTGAGTGGCCTTCCTGGGAGACGAGTGTGACAGTTCAGTCCAGGTTATTCTGTCGTATGCACAAGGGCAGTGGAGTGCTCTTTCGCATGTGTGCTCCAATGCAAAGACATTAAGGAAAGGCCAAGCCTAAACACAGAACGCCAGCAGCAACAGCAGCAAAGGTAACGCACACTCAGCTGAAATAGGCCCCCTTTTTCTTCCCCAGATTTAGTTCTGCCATTTTGAGACCGGTCTTTGCAAAAATGCAGCCGATCCGGGAAAATCAGGATCCTGTCTCTCAACAAACGAAAAGAAAAAAAGTGAAAGAAATTGATTGTCCTGATCATAAAATGGCCAGGCACAGATGTAGCCTGATAGCGGAGACAGCGGGCAGGGTGACCTTTCGGAGTGCTGTGCACAGCTCGTTGGCTTCTGAACCGGGCTTGGTTTTGCACAAACGATGCCAACACAATGATGCTGGCGAGTGTAAAGCTCAAGGTAATCAATCACAAAGGCCATTCGGTAAAAATCCTGTTTTTAAATCAGGCCCTTATCAGCGTAATTTGAACGCAGTGATCTAGCTGGATTCCTCAACAAAGCAATCCTCGGGTCATTTCCAAATATGGCACAGCGGGACGTGTTTATTCAGAGGGCCTGCAGGATGTGTGAAGATCACTCTTGAGGCTTGCTGTAAGCCCCAGGTGTTTATTTTCGGGTTCCACTGATTTTGAAAGAAAGCAGGCAGTCCAGCCCTTTGTTCAGCAGAGGGATCTGCCCTGGTGATAGTACAGCAGAGACCTGCCTTTCCAGTAGTAAGGAGATCACTCAGCAGTGGCCCTGCTAAAGGTTCGCCGTGCTGGCCAACAGAGTCTGTGACGGAGTGGATTAAAGAAGAGCTTTTGTGGTTGCTGGCCATTGCGTTATTTATTTAAAAACGATGTGTTTGTTTTTCTCGTGGGGAAACCAGTGATGTGTACTGGCAGGACTGTCGGGGAGGGGGCGGGGCACTGGTGGGTGTTTTGACGTCATGATGGCGTTAGTGTTAGTGATTCTAAGAGAACAGGGGATGGTCCCCCTCTGCTCTCACTTAGTGTGTTCTCTTTGGGGGGGCATTCGGTCTCTCTGCATTCATTCATTCAGCAGCTGCTGCGTGCTCTTTATTGATTCAAGATGAATTCCACCACTGGCTTTGTTTGACTAGTGTTTCAATTTTGTCAGGGTGCATGTGCAGGATAAATACTTTGCAAGGCACCAGACAGCAAACATGCTGCTGTTTAGATGTACTGCAAAGGGGACACATGGGTGTTCCCATAGCACAGTCTCATTTGAAGCAACAGGATGTTTATAGATTCGCTAGTGGCAAACTCCTTTTCTGCAGAAACCTTGACAAGGAGGGTGTGTAAGGCACAGTGAAGGAGTTCTTCAATTTCTGTTTCGTGGTCAGGGGCATATTTGAAAATATTTCAGACATCGAATGGCTTTTGTTTAGGTTCTGCAGTGTTTAACTATGTAAATGAGTCTCCAGAACTGTCTGCACGTTTGCCTCTCAGCCTCTTTTCTCCCCAGAGAAACAACCCATGTGGTCATCGAGCTTTTGGATGCAGTTTCAAGCTCACTGAATTTAGTCTAATAGAAATTTAAATTATTAAAAGGCCTCATTTTAACTTTGGCCCAGTGAGCAACCCTCATATCCTACCTAGAGAAAACAGGCACAGACTTCATTAAAAATCATTTGACTGTGTTTGCCTCACATTTGAATAAATCTTGCCATAGAAAAATGACTAAATTGAAAAATGAGAGAAAAGTTCTCTGGAGCATGCTTGGCGGTTCGTCCTTTCTGACTAAATGAAAATTTGCCGATTAGTGTTCTGAATTTCTTATGCAGAGATCGAGGTGGACTTGTACTTCTGCTGGCAGTTGACCGATACACTTACTAGCTCTGAGACTCTGATAATAGTAGGCTGATATTCTGGCCGTTGGTTTGGCTGAGAAGATGTTGCTGTCAAATCCCATGGCGACAAGCTTGACTTCTTTCATGCTTTCCTCTAAGCCATACAGTTCTGAAACACCGGCTGATCAGGAGGGGGGTGTGTGCAGGGTCACTCTCTCCTTGCCTAGTTCTTCTCCTGCTGGAAGAAGCCCTGTCTCTGTCTGGGCGAATGGAGTCAGTGTGAGGACATCTCCAGGCTGCTCCTGCTGCCCTCTGTCCTGCGTTAGAGCTGACACGTTGGCCCCAGTTGTGTTAAGCAAAAGACAACATATTGCACATGGCCATTGAGGAAGGTTGTGTTCAGGGGGACATCAGTATGTTTTTTGTACACTTCTCATTGGTGGGGGAAAAAAAGAAAGTTTCACTCACACTCCACGCAAGCTACTGTCCCATGCTATTTATTTGTAAGTTGAATGCTGAAACTTCATAAGGTTTGTGAGACCAAGTTGGTTTGTCAGATCACACCCCTCATTAAACACGTGGTTACAGAGAGTGCCTCTCCCTGTGCCATTCTGAGCTCCTAGGGCCTGTGGATCAGTTTTCCTTAACATGGCCGAAGTGTTTGTTTGCTAACCTCTCGGCTGTGGTGCTGCCAAGCAACAAATGTTCTTCCCAGTTCGGCGATATCTACGGGCCTTCTTTCACCTGTGTTTGCCTTGGCCTTGGCAGCCTCTTTGTCATTCCGCTACATTTACCTCAATGCAGATGACATACTGATTTATTTAGACGGTCTCTGACTGTTTTCAATATTTTCCACATCCTGTCAGGATGTGAGATCAGTTGGCCAAAAGTCCACATTGTTGCCATTTAATTTTGCAGGGGGAATAGAGAGAGTCCATTTCTGACTGTACTGCTGGCTGGACACTTGTGATGTATTGGTTTTGAAGTTTAATCTTCTTTATATGCCACCACAGTAAAAGTTAACAATATTTTCAAGCAAGTAGATGTTGAAGTGAATCGAGAGACTTATTTCCCCTGTTCAGTGAAGACGCACATTTCCATAATAATAGAGATTTTCCCCACTTGAGTTTTTTTTAGTTCAGTATTTCACTCGTTTTCCCCCCTTAGGCTATGGTAAATTGCATTTTCAAAAGCAACCATATGTTAAATTCTCTATTTTAAATTGTGAAACCCTTTCAATTTAAGATGCTAACCTTTGTTTTGCATCTGCTATTTGTTTATTTTAACACTTTTGTATCTTGGGATCTTATAAATTGGATATTATAAATTCTTCTTCCAAAAATCCTACCAGTTGAATGGTTCACTTGCATTTCCTGCATTTGTTAAATCTATCGATACCTTTGCTGTACAATTCACCTTGAACATACCAATACTCACAAAACATAAAAAGGTTACAACTGATTGGGATGAACTCGATGCTTTCATTATGGGCTTCTCTTGAGAGGTTGAGAGGCATCTTTATTATGGAAGATAATACTTTCATTTGTATTCACTTCCTATTTCATTATCAGATACTCTGTAAGTTTCAAGAACATGGTGAGAACCAATTATTTTATTAGGATTCAGCCAAGTAACTCTGTCCTTCCTCTTTGTGGAACTTTCCAGGGAGGAAAAAGGTAGTGTTCCCAGCTGCTGAAAGGAAGATATCAACAGCATTCAGATTACAATAAAATGCAAACCATGTGGGAGAACTCTTTTATGCCCTGTAAGTTTGAAGTCTCTATAGATTGAATAAAAGAAGTGTTTGAATGTTACCTGTATGTAGAATCCCTGTTTTTCATGTCTTAACACTGAACTCTGTCCTTTTCTGGTGCTTCGGGGCTTTTCTACAGTATCTATATATTATCTATATTATTTCCCTCAAGGTCAGGTCGCCTACAATAACTGTTGAGCGTCTCGGCCGATCTTCTCCGATGCTGGAAGCCAAGCAAGGGTGGGCATGGGCAGTCTGGGATAGGAAGAAAACCAGTTTGTTGTTGTCAGTGGTGTTAATGGGCCAGTAGGTAGTGTTCGTACCCTGGGCCCGAACGTCCTTAAAAAACAGTGGTCCAGTGTGGGGAACGGAGACAGTGTTTTGTCCTTCTGACGAAATGTTAATGAAGTCTAAGTAGCCATGTGTCTGTCGCTAAGAGTGGGAAATACTAACCCCAGTGTGGTGGGTACTCGGAGTTTGCACAGTCTCGCCAACCCAAAGCCCTTCCTGTTGAAGAAGCTGCTCACTTCTCTTCCTGATCTGCTGCCTCTTGTGAATGGAAAAAGTGCCGCGTACATGCACTGAGTGAATTAACTCGGTGATGACAAGTAAAACAATGAATTTGCTTTGGTCTTTCTTTCTTGGAGAAGCATTCTTTGGCCAAGGAAAACTAGATGTTTTGCGCTGTGCAAAACCGATTTGAATTAGTTGAATAACTCAAGATGATGGCACGTGTGCCTGGAGTGTTAGTCACAGCATATTGATAATCCTGCGCTGCGGTCAAATAATACCGGCCTCTTTGAACTGTGGAACCTTTTTCCCACACAGGGGAGTCCTTAGCCGTTCAGCCACTGGGAACCATTGTTACATGAGATCTGTCCTCAAGGAAGAGGATTGCGCAAGCAAGACAGGCCTCAGACTCACCCCATGAAGGAAACAGAAGGGAGTTGAGAGCAGCTTTGAAGTTAGAGGCTGCATTCATTTCCTTCACCTGCTTTGGCTGTGCCAGAACAGTCTCCACCCACCACCACATTTTTTATATGAATGCAGGAATTCAAATTTTAATATGACAGTCCTTTTAGTAAGGAGAAACTTACAGAACAGTGTACACTGTATCGCAAGAGTTTTTTTAAACTGGTGGTAACAAAAAGAGTTGCCCCTCTGATGTTCTCAGTGAGTGCAAAGCAAGATTTAAGCCAAGGAAAGGAGCCGTTTTCGTTCCGTATTTTAATCTCGTTTGAGAGATTGTTTGAGCGGTTCATAAAATGAGATTTTTATTCTATTTTATCTTATTTTTATTATATTCGTCTCCGTACATATAATGATTTTTTTTTGAATGCCCCGTTGGTTCAATGAAAAAGCCTCATCACTTGAAAAGGGCTAAATTGCACTACCTTCTCTGGGAAATAGAATGGCTGGAACAGGTTTCACTGCTGCGTCCTGTACTGACATGGGGGGAAAACGTGCTTGCTGTTCTGCCAACCCACAGGCTCATGAGCTGCAGTCAGGACGCACGGGTGTCGAGACCTATCTATTCCACAGGCGGTGTTGAAGTAGTGACTGAATTGTGGAGTCACCTTTATTCTGAAGCCCTTACCTAAAAATACCTCCCCTGTCTCCATAGTACAGCGCTGCTGCTGCAAAGCGAGGGTGGCGGATAGATCGGATTTGCACATAAGTGGGAATGTACTGTAGCCCCCTTCCCTGTGCGTATTCCCAGCTGGCTCGCTTGCACGGTCGTGTTGGATTTTGATGCTTGGCCTGGAAACTGGTGAAGGAACAGGGGGCCGCGCGCGCGTGCGAGCAGGCGAGCGGTGCACAGTCCCGGCGGGTCGGCTGGCGTCTGCTGATGGGCTGGGCTCTGTGCTCTTGTGCAGCGTGGCCATGGCGCACCTGTCGTAGGATGCGGAGCCCGGCGCACCGGTGCAGGGACATCGAGAGGCAAGCCGGCTACCTGCGGCCCGAGCACTGCGCGCCTCCACCGCCCCGCGCCAGGACCGCCGGCATGTGGTTCATCCGGGACGGCTGCGGCATCGTCTGCGGCGTCATCACCTGGCTGCTGGTCGTCTACGCCGAGTTCGTGGTGGTCTTCGTCATGCTGCTGCCCTCCAAGAGCCTGGCCTACAGCCTGTTCAACGGGGCGCTCTTCAACGGCCTGGCCTTCCTTGCCCTCGCCTCACACTGCAGGGCCATGCTGACCGACCCGGTGAGTAGGCCCGGTTCGGCCCCACTGTGCTGGCCTTCAGAGGACTGACCCGGTGAGTAGGCCCCGTTCTGCCCCACTGTGCTGGCCTTCAGAGGACTGACCCGGTGAGTAGGCCCGGTTCTGCCCCACTGTGCTGGCCTTCAGAGGACTGACCCGGTGAGTAGGCCCAGTTCTGCCCCACAATGCTGGCCTTCAGAGGACTGACCCAGTGAGTAGGCCCCGTTCTGCCCCACTGTGCTGGCCTTCAGAGGACTGACCATGTGAGTAGGCCCAGTTCTGCCCCACAATGCTGGCCTTCAGAGGACTGACCCGGTGAGTAGGCCCCGTTCTGCCCCACTGTGCTGGCCTTCAGAAGACTGACCCGGTGAGTAGGCCCGGTTCTGCCCCACTGTGCTGGCCTTCAGAGGACTGACCCGGTGAGTAGGCCCGGTTCTGCCCCGCTCTGTCTGTGGCTGCACACATTTATCGGGCCTCTTGTACGTACCGTACGTACTGCACGTACTGGCATCTGTACCAGCGTGTTCCCCCTGGCCCGGGGCTGTGTGTGCAGCTGTTTGGTAGACTGACTCGTTCGCTGCTGTGGCGTGGTCCAGACGTGCTCCGGCCCTGTTCAGCAGCCGCTCGTTTTGCTGTGCTGCAGGGGGCCGTGCCAAAAGGAAACGCCACCAAGGAGTTCATCGAGAGCTTGCAGCTGAAGCCCGGGCAGGTGGTGTACAAGTGTCCCAAGTGCTGCAGCATCAAACCGGACAGGGCGCACCACTGCAGGTAGGAGCGCGACTCCAGGATTTACAGAGCTGCACAGACCCCTACAGAGCTGCTCGCTACTTTTGTGAAGTCTGTTTGCGTTAAGCAATTGCAGAGCATTGTCTGTATGTGGAAGTTGTACTTTGCACACATTTACTTTCACTGTGTGTTTTTTCCAGGCGGGAAGCCACTGGAGTTTTTCCCACTGTTTTCTTTCCTTACCAAAGATCTGAAACAGCCTTAACCCCTTATAAGGATTTTAAAATCGTACCACGACTTTGCCCAAGAACGTCGTTGTCTGCAATTAAAAAATAAAAGTGCTTGTGCATTAGCACACAAGCCACCATTTAGAATAATGATCCCTTTGAAGAAGGGTGTTTTGTTGTTTAGTTTGTCAATCCCAGTGCATTTATGTAAACATGTGTTACAGTGTAAGTCTTCCCAAACCGAAGGATTTGAGCAGGTCCTGTCATTTTAAATCCTGTTGCCATTTCTCTGTCCCTGATGAGCTCCCTGTAGGGCTGGGCCTCAGCAAGTGGCCTCTTGCTGTCTTTCCTTTAGATTGGAGAGGCAGCTGTAGAAGTGCTGTTTATTTGAAAGGCAGCAGTAATGAATACACTAAAGCAAAGCTTGGCTTTTGTCTGAAAGATATTTATTTCCCTCAAGGTTTTTATGTCCACATAGATAACATTAAGCGTTCTAGTCTATATCCACAAACATATAGCATATAGCAAACAATAACTGGCAGACATTTTTTTTCATACTCTTAAACAGAAAAGGTCACAAAGTTTGTTAAAATATCGCTGCAGCTCATACCAGCAGTTTCACAGATCCTGATTAGCACGGATCTTGTATTTACTGATGTTATTTTAGGTAAACAGCTGGAGTAATATCACTAATATTGACCTGTGAAACCAATAATGTTTCTGACACTTACAGAGCTGTATTCTTATATTAGATTCCAGTGGACGCGAAGTCCAGTCAGTGTTGGCAGAGCACCTTGTTGTCTGGATTAGCAGAGCTCTGTTGCTGCACTTAATCAAATTGACTGAGATAATCTGCGCCATACTTAATGGTTGGTGTTGCTGTAGTTAAATGTGTTCTGGCAAGAATAATGTGGCCCAGTATTCTCAGAATATTTGGATGGAAGCAGTTCAATAAAAGAGAAGCCGTCTGTGAAAAAGGGGTATTCCTTTGGGTTTATGGTAAATCGATACGTTTTCACAGGGGTTACAGAACCGATATTAGAATTGATGTGGAAGCTGTGCCAGGAGCTCCACCAAAATGCGCTCGCGTGCCTCCGAGGTTGGGGTTTGTGGGCCAGCCCGCACTTCCACTTCGGGTGGAAGCAGAAAGAAACCGCCACACCAGTCAGCTCCTGCCGGGTGCAACAGATGTCCTCTTCAACCGTCCCTGTGATTAGTCCCCATTAATTAGCAGTCCGTTATGCTTTATAGGCCTGTGAGGCTGCCCTGCAGAGGCTGCAGTCTTTTAGGGGAGCTGTAGATGAAGTACAGGTTGTACCCAGACTGCTTGGTGTCCTCTACTAAGCTCCACTTTGCATTCGTCTCCTCCTCAGTGTCTGCAAGAGGTGCATTCGGAAGATGGACCACCACTGCCCCTGGGTCAATAACTGCGTAGGGGAAAACAACCAGAAGTACTTTGTCCTATTTACGGTGAGTGTGTCCTGTGGTGTAGCCCCAAATACCCCACTCTTTTGTATGTGAAAAAGACCTTCCTGCACAAGGAAGGCCAGCGCCCATCTATTACTATAGAGCCTGGAATCATCTCAGAGGAGCACACAAGGAGCTCCAATGGCATCACAGCCTCCTGGGACATGACCTGTATCATCGGGTTCTTGGCTGGGGTCAGGCCTGTTCTCCATCGCCTTCTCTGAATTTATGAATGAATTATGAGCCCTAGAAAGCACGCACACAGGCATGAATATTTTAGTGACAGTTCTTTATGGCTGCCATTCCTGGCTTTGTTGCGGTATTAGCATTGGGTAAAGCATAATGGATTGTGCCATACTGTGGCATGTAATTACTTCATTTCCTGAAAGCAGAAAACTTCCAATAAGCACGGAGGGCAGATATTAAGAGTACGCTACGGTACAGTTTGTTTGTTTTTTTCTCCCAGCACAAGAAGTCATCTTTTGATTTGTTGCATAGGATTTGAGCCCAGTTGCCGATGCCTTTGTCATCACTATATGAAGATGTTGAAGTGTAAAGGGGCGCTTTTCTGTTTTCAACTAAGTGAAAACCTTTTTAACAAACTTTGCTGCAAGTGTACCGGAGAGGAACGTGAACTGGACGGAGAGGAAAGCGCCCCCCTGTTCAGCCTTGATCTGGTCTTTGCCCACAGTCTCCATGTCGCAGTAGAAGCACGTGGTGTTTCTGTACGAGAGCTGCAGCTCTCCAAGCCACGCTGAAGCAGTCTTTACTTTGCCTGCTTCATCAAAGAACACGTGAACAGCAGTGATTTGAAACAGCTGTACGAATGTCAACAAACTGCACTTCGCCATCTCCGAGGCTCAGCATCTTCACTGCGAGGCACAGAGACCAGGACACGACCTGAATCTTTTAATCACTTTAGCCTTTTTCAAACCATTTGGAGTAGTGTTAGTACTAGTCACAGGAGTAGGGGTATTCCTTCATTTAAAAAAAAAATAATGATCTCAGTTTTGGATGTTGAGGTAATCTTTTCTCTGTTTTGCAGATGTATATAGCACTAATATCCCTGCATGCCCTGATGATGGTAGCTTTTCACTTTCTGTATTGCTTCGAAGAAGACTGGACAAGTAAGTGAAGAGTTTTTAAACTTTCAGCACCTCCAAGAGCTGTGTCACAGACCACAGCTGGCTGCGTCTGGTTAGGTGAACTGCTTAAGATTTAGTTTTATTTCCTGACCTCCTTGAACACCGTCTTGCCTTCCTTTTTGTATGTGTGCATTTTACATGCTTGTGATAATTGAGCCACTTTTGTTTGTCTTTTCAACACTGTATATGATTTTATGTAGTGAAAGAGAATTATTTCAAAACAATTTGAACCCATGGTAATGTACTGATGTGATAGTTTCCAATTAGTTTAGTATGTTTTTTTAAGCAATATTAAAAAAAAATTACTAGGAACTATACAAAGTTTCGGTTCCATAAATACTTCAGGTAAAAAAAAATCAGGCAGTCTCCCGTTTTACAGCATCAGCCTTTCGGTTTGATGTTAGTAGCCTTGAATCAGTTTAGTTTGTTTCTTGAGCCATATTTTAAATATTTAGAAAGTTAAAAAAATGTGATTTTGACACCATAAATACTTCAGGTTGAAAACAGTTTATCAGATGGTCTCCCATCTTGGGGCATCAGCTTTTTGGGTTGACACACAAAAAAACTTTGAAAGCTTCGACACTCCAGGTTTCTCTGTTGCTGGTTGTTGTTGGAAGCATTCGGATCTCTTTTTCACTGTGGTTTGCATGAAATAAGTTTTGGCAGCACAAACTAACATTTTATTTCTTCACAATTGGCATTATTATTGCTGTGCTTTTAATAGGAGTTTAAGAAAGGTTAATTGTGCAGCATTGCCATCAATAACAATTACATACACTCAGCCATAGTGCTGAAGTTTGACTGTATTCCCTTATGGCCAAAGTGTAGTTAATTTATTAGAAAACAACATCTCCTCTAGCCTCTGTATTTATGAATAAAGTGCTCATTGGGCTGCTGCATATACTGGATTTTATCCAGGTATGTTTTTTTTCTGTCTGCTGAGCGATGTGCTGCTTTCTGTAATAAGAAACTGTGTCACCGGATCTGTGCCGCCCGTTTGTATTCATGTCTTTCTTAACCCTGCCTTTGACAAAGCAAGGCTGGCTGTCCGGTTTCTGCAGTCTGGCTGGTGGGCCGTCAGTGAGACTTGCGTTTCGATTCGGCTGCAAACCGAGAGCTGTGTGTTTGAAGTTCGGGTGCCTGGAATCTGCATCTTCTGTGTTTACCTTCGTGTTTAGTTTTCATCGTGATTAAATAGATGTTAAATAATTCTAGTTCATTTTGCTCAAAAACATCCCGAACTCGGGGCGTTTTTCTACAACGGGATCCATGCAGTCGATGCAGATTGTGTTTGAAAGGGAGGTCAGTTGCTCTGAAATAAACGCAGAACATGCGGAAAGCAGTCGCCCTGTGGTGTGTGTTCCTGCTCTGCAGAGCTCCCCAGTGTAAACGTCTTGTGTGTTCTCCCCAGAGTGCAGTACCTTCTCACCTCCAGCGACTGTCATCCTGCTCATCCTCTTGTGTTTTGAGGGGCTCCTTTTCCTCATTTTCACATCTGTGATGTTTGGGACCCAAATCCATTCAATCTGTACCGATGAAACAGTAAGTGAGCGCTTTTCCCTCTCACCGGTCTCCTCCTCCCACTCTCCACTCCACACATGCTGCCCCTGTATCCCTCACTGCAGGTCAGGAAAGAAACTGCATTATCTTTTTCATCTGGCTTCAGCACTGCTGTGTCCTCTGACAACCTCGCCAAGCAGACAAGCACTCGAGAACAACAGAAAACAGCAGATCTGGGATTTTCTTGTCTAGATGAAACTAAGTGACCAAATCACCATGGAGGTTGCATTCTGCACTCTTCATTTTGGGGGGTTTATAATGGGGATTTTGCAGCCATACTCAGTACTGTCTGTGATTTAGGATCCCAGAGAAGGCATAATTTAATCAACCGGCACTGGCAAAATGTAGTCGGATAGCTTTTGTCTCCTAGGCTACTGTAGCTCCTCGGTGCATCACTGAATAAAACTGCAGAATCTTTTTCCCCACCGCGCCTGAACTGAAGGAACCACAGTTCTAGCATGGTTTGTGTGTCGGCATAGGTTTGTCAGAGGAGGAGGCAATGCTGAATAAGTTGAAACGCCCTGGGTTTATTTAGCATTAAAAAAAAATGACAGATAATTTATTTTTTACACTAAAAAAAGTCAGCAAAGCTGGTAAACAAAAAATATCTGTGCAGGTCGAGCAGTATCTGCACACCAAAATGTCAAATGAGATTTTTAGCATTTTAGAAAGAAAAAAGAGGTTTCTGTCTAAGAATGAAATGTTGTGTGAAATCTCCAATGTTCTGTATAGCTGTGGTTCTTGAAAGCAGCTCTTCTTTTCTAAGGTAGCCTGCACTTGTTTTCTTTATTATCTAAGGTGCAAGGGAGAGACATAATGTGATGAAGAAGGAAGTACCTTAAGATATAGTACATCAGTACAGGGGTTAAGCATACAAGAGATCATTCAGCACTTCGATCTTACAATTGTGGTGATATTCTTTCATCAGAGAGCTATGAAAATGATTATCTTGCTTCAGTACTTCATAAGATGAACTTCATTCACAAAAGATTTTATGTGTTGAGGTGCGCTATAATCTGTAGGGTTATCATCACATGAGACGCTTTTGTTAATGTGGCCTTAAATGTCTTAAACTGAAAAGTAAAAGCAAATTATTATATCACACAGTTTTTGAGTATGTTTATCTGTAGTTTCCAGACTTCTGGAGCCTAATTTCCTGATTTGAAATGACAGGAAAAGCCATTGTAGGATTGAGAGACAAAACTGTGTTTCTGTTCTTAAAAATAGTAGTATTTATTCAAACCAGATAAGGGCGCTGCTTATTAACAGTACAAGGCACCAAGAAATGCTGTGCTCTGTATACGTAGATTATAGAAGTGTATGATTTTAATAAAGTGTCCTATTCATCTCTGTTACAAGACAGCTTCTTCCACATTTTCAAATCTGTAAGCACAGATGTTTATAACAGTAATACTTTAGAGAAATTTCACTTTTGGGAGGGCTGGTAACTTCAGAGAGACTCAAAGGAGCACACCTTAATGTCAGTGTAACAAAAAGAGAACCTTGCTTTGAAATTTGTGTGTTCCACATTAAAGATCATAATCCGGGATCACATTTACCTCAACATGCACTCAGCACTGAATAGCTGCTCTAGTTTGAATAGTTTCTAATACTTAAGTACATTATTGTTTTCCCCTGTTTCTTCCAGAATCTATATGTCTTATAATACAAGCAATGTAATATTCCTCTAATCTTCCTAGTTTCGGCTTTCTTCAATGGCAGATGGCTTTTATTTGAAGTCTACACCTACTCTATAAGAAACCCTCAGCAGGCAGATGAAAAAACAGTTTACATAAAATGTAGTTGTATGGTACCATGGAAATATGTTATTTAATTTGTAGACTGTTTTAAGAATGTTAATCTTTTTCTAAAATGGAACAGCGTATCCTTCTAAAACCTGTAGTTGTTACTCATCCCACTTAGTGAACTGTTTTTTGTTTATTTCTTACCATTTTAAAACACTTTCCTATTTATTAGGAGAGACATCAGTAAAATTAGACGATTTGTTTATGGTGCAAATTTTGTGAGAACGTTTTTCTGTTGTGATGGTTTGATTTCATTTGCTTAACATGTCAAATGAAAGCAATGAGATGATCTGATAGCTGTACAAAAACATAACTGTACATGTATTCTGGCCAAGGCCAGAGGTTGGTATTAGCACACTTAATGTGCAGCATATAAGGAGTGAGACGGAGCTGGATCACCTGACTTATCTTCTGAAACTTGGTCTGAAGCACTGCAAGGGTGTTTTGTATCAGGCCCTGTATAGCTCTTATTTCTCCCTGGGCTGGAAGGCAAGCTGGTCCCAGCAGTGTCCTCTGAACATCAGCAAGCCAGATCAGAACCTGTGGGCGTGAAGTGCTGCTAAGCGTCACTGTGAGCGTGACGGGCGGTGCAAGACGGCCTGCAGACCACCAGCGCCCTCACGATGTGGGGCTGAGTGGCAAGTAGTGGGCGCGCAGCCTCCTCCGGCACACTGGGGAGAACAGGCAGAAGCACAGCAGGAGGCCATGCGGGTCCAAGCTGTCATCTAATACAGACTTGGGAGACTGTTCCCAAGGCCGCCTAAACATGGCTCTTGCTCGTCAGCTCCAAGTTGTTTTTATGTTCATCATTCCCGAGTGTTGAAGGCTGGCGCAGCTTGTAGAGGTGATGAGACAAACCCCCTGGCTTCCTGGATACTTGGACTGTGAGCTACTTTCCTGGGACGTTTATGTAAGTAAATAGCTCAAAGTCTGGCAGTCGTCTTAAATGACAGAGGCCAGGCGAGGTGAATCTTTGGATTAATTACTAATCCAGTGCTGTTTGTCTTGTGTCCTTCATATAGGACACTGGGGGGTTATTTTTTGCATCTTGCGGCTGAGAGAGACATTGGTACATCGCCCGGCTGGAACCAGACAGCTCCTTGGCCTCGGGCCTCCTTTGGCCATTTGTTTTAGAGGCGTTGTTTGTGTTCGGCTTGAAACGCTGACGTGTGCTGAGGTCACTGCCACACACGCGGCCTGACGATCCCAGCGCCCCAGTTTGACAGAAGGCGCCGATTCAAGTCCTCTGAGCTGAATCTGCCCACCATGACCAGCGAGATCTGAGCGACGCGCCTCTGAAAGAGCACGGTCTGCAGAAGGCATGCACGGAGGCGTGCTAGGAGCTCTGGCCTGTGTTTTAGTCCTTGAGAGAGGCTTTCGAGACTGATGATGGAATCAACAAAAACTTGTTTTTGACCCACTTGGTGATTCTGACCGATCAGATGTTTGAACATAGGATGAGGCTCTCTTTGCAGACCTACAGTATGTGCTGGCAAAATAATACAAGTAAAAAAGCCAGTAACATCCGTGCAGTAGTCTAGTGGAAGCTTAGTTTTGTGTTAGAAAGCAGTGATTTCTATTGCACAAAACACATTTCTGCTAGAATGGTTGGTCTGCTTTGGAAATTAATCGCCAAGTGTAACAACATCATATATTAATGGTTTATTGATCTGAGGATAATGAGAATACCCAGAGACTTTCCAGCAGGGCTTTTTTTACAGAAATAAAGGTGGACTTTTCGGCCCGAGTTCGTTTGCTAAAATCAGTTTTCTCGCCCAGTGGATCTGCTCGATCAACACCGGAGTGGATCTGGAGTCCTGCTCTTTGTGTTGTAGAATACATATTCATCTGTAACATCTTGCACTTTGGTCTGAGCTCATGTTCAGATTGGAGGGGAACTGATTGAGACTGATATCTTGAACTAGGCATCCCCAACCAAGAAAGGTGTAGAGCCCCCTTCACTGATATAAAAGAAATAGAAACAGCCTGGTTTTTGCCTTGCTTTCAACCTCAGCGTTTTAACTTTTTGAAAGGTAGTTCCGTGAGTCACAGCTGCAGGGTTTTAACAAGTGTTTCGTTGTTTCCACCACTGGAGCCAGTGAAAGCAGAGTGTAATGCCAGCACACAGAAGAGAAGGGAATCCCAGGCACTTTTAGTGCAAGGAAGCTGTATTTTCTGAACTAAGTCCTTCTTCAACTGCCTGAATTTTACAGGAATTACTATTCACTTTGGGCAGATGAGCACACATAATTTACTGTAATCTACAATTATAATTTGCTATTGTCTGCATTTATCTACTTATCTTTAAGATATTAGTAATATAACCATTCAACAAATCAAAGAACTCTCTTTTGTAGTTTACTTAAGTACCTTTGCTAAACAAGGATAGGTATTTGAAGATTTCTAACAAAACATTGGTTTATCTTGCTGAAGTTATTTCCCATTTAAATAATTCAAAAGGGGTATTTATGTCCATTTACGTTTCTAGTGTTACAACATAAATAAAAGTAATAAGTTGCCTTTATTCTCAGTTTGATGAATGAAATGGGGGTCTCAAAGTTGTTCCTGTCAGAATCACTTTAATGATTATCTGGAGTTGTGGGATTATACTGTACAGTATCTGACTTCACTGAAATGCTGTGCCTAAAAAACTCATACATGATGCTTGCTGCCTAATTATAATTGTAATGGTTTCTACTGCCTGTTTAACTCTTACTAAACTATTTTTCTTTCTTATTCTCAGCTTCTTTTTTTCTGCAACATCAAAAAAAATCTCAAAGCAGCCCATCTGTAGACATTAGCAGTGTCACTGAAAATGTTCCTCATTTACTATGTTGAATTAGTCGCTCTGTTCTGTTCCTTAAACGCAAAGCTTTCTGTTTAAAAACCGATCCAACAGCAGATGTATTCACGCATGGGTTTCAGACATTTGAGAAACTGTTCTATTTTTGTCTGCATCGTATTTAGTCAATGTTTGTGCGGAGATCTGGTGCCACCAGGCGCTGTGTTAGAACAGTTCTCTCTGCTTTCAGCCGAGTTTACTCAAGCAAAGTCGTTAACTTCTCTACCTTTACTGAAGCTTTGGTTGTTCTTGTTTTCAGGGGATAGAGCAGTTGAAAAAGGAAGAGCGAAGATGGGCTAAAAAAACTAAGTGGATGAACATGAAGGCGGTGTTCGGACACCCCTTCTCTATAGCCTGGCTTAGCCCCTTCGCCACCCCCGATCACGGCAAGGCAGACCCCTATCAGTATGTTGTGTGAGATGGATGAAGTGGGCCGTCCCCAGCGCACGCCGTGGAACACGATTGTAAACCGCACTCAAAGAACACCTCTTCAGTCTCCTGCCTTTTTTTTCCCCCTCCAGTTTCGATGGTTTGGTTTTCTTTCGCGTCGAGCAGTTGCAGAGAAAAAGAACCGCCTTCCTCATCTGCGTTCTGAGATCCTGAGTCTTCTGCCTCGCCTCGGCTGTTAACGTATTAACTGAAATCGCTTCTCCTCCCTGTTCGCACCGGTGCAATCTGAATCTTTCGTTTCTGGATGTGCTTTTATTCTTTACCTGCCTGGCGGTACCATGAGCTGAGATTGCCATTGTATTTTCAGCCACCACCCACTGCTGAACCTCCTGCTCTGTGCTTGAAGAAAAGCCTTGGAGTCTGTTCAGTCAGTTCAGGCCATGTGGACTGGTACTGTAAACTGTATGAAAACTTGCTGTACAAGAAAGTTTGAAAGTGTATATTATTCCGTTTTAAATACCTTTTTATGTAGTGGAGAGAATATATCATGTCCTTTAGAAGATGGTTTCACCATCTGCAGGAGAGCGTAACATAATATTACCTGCAACTGAAATCCCTGAAGAGTGAAAAATAAGGCAGTCACGCTGATACCATCATCATAATTAGTGGGTATGTGATTGTCTCTCTCTTATTTTTCATTTTTATCCTAAAGGCAACTTCCAATTATGGAAGTCAGCTGTCCTTAGCCCATGTGCGCCAGTGTTTAAATTGTCCGTATGATTATTTTTGCTCGAACACCTTTTATGAGTAATTTTAACTTTGGCTGATAAGAAAAACAGGGATGTCCAGGGATTCTGTGAAATATATTCAACTTCTAAACAAGGCATAAAAAGACATTACTTTTGGATCATTGTATAAATACGGGTTCATGTGTCCTCTTTTTCAAAATGACCAAATTATTCAAATATTCTTCATCTTCAGTTCCACAGAAAGTCACCTCCAACGCACAGCTCTGTAGATGACTTGGACATCTGCGGTTTTGTTATCTTATTGAAATTCTGACTTTGGCTTTGTGACTGTGAGAATGTGAGTGCCAATAATGTTGAAGAGGCTGTGATTAAAGCATAAATTAACTGAGCAACACTAACAACATTATACTGCTAATGGCTTTAATATAATATAAAGTGCTTTCAAATTAGCAATGCTAAGCACAGTAAAGGCACTATACAGTATGGCACCTGTAGGACCTCAGCGTGTAATATTCCCAAAGCAATGTGTATTGTTTGAAAGGAATAAGATGTCTGCTGCACAGGACCCAAACGCTGCAGATCTGTGTGAGAAGCAAAGTCGAGACAACCACTATTCAGAAAGTTGTCTGACAATGAATATATATATACTAATTTAAATTAAATGTTAAAAATCTTTAAATTCGCCAAAAGACCATACTAAGCTGACTCTTGATGTGCCCCACATCAAGACAGGAAAAAGTTCTATTAATAACTAACCCCATAAGCCACAATCTAGCAGGCTTTTTTAGGAAAAGGTAATAAGGGGATAAATTGTAATCAATTGTAAGTGATTTTAATTTAGAAATTAGACCATAAATCTAACCTTCAGGGATACAAGTTCCTTTTATTGAGCACATTGATTTGACAACCAGTTTTAGAAACATGTTTCAGCACAACTAATGTATTGGGGCAAAACCTAATTGGACTGGGGCTCTCTCTTTTTCCCTTTAATTAAACCAGTCGAGATTGATTGGTTTAAAAACAGGGCAACAACAGCTCTCTGTTACTGTTCGTTACATTTGTAACTCGGAGCGATGACATCAGTTATGAACTTTGAACTATCCTTTTGCATGTCTTGGCTTTGCTTAGGCGCCATCAGTTCAGGAGGAAGTGGATTGCATTACAAACCACAAGTTAGTGATTAATTTCTATACGTTGGCTAAACCTGTCTCCAGTGGTGACAGTCCTGCATTTTCTGATCATCATATCGGTGCTTGTGATGTTAAAAAGGCTCATGCGCCCATTATTTTTGTCCCATAACAAGTTTCAGGCGAATCTCTAGACCCTCTAAGGTAGTAAAAGTAAAAAGGAAAAGCCATGCGTCGCATTATCACAATGGTATGCTATTATGGATTGAACAGTTACTTCTCCTAGAGCTGCAAATCTTCCTTTTGTCATAGTTTTCTGTAGAACAGTCAGTCAGTGGGGGAAAAGCACAGCTAAAGACTGGTGTGGAGAGAGCAGGCTGTGTTATTTGGAGTCATTATAGTGGGGTTTTAAACAGAGCTGTTCTGCTCGCGCAATGAATGGGGATGGTAGACACAGAGTATTGAGACGCTATCAGAAACGGCCAAGTCCTGCTGGGACACGTCCATCTCCTCCTGCCTACCTCTCTGCAGCACCTGCTGCAGGCCTCAGTAAAGCACTGCAGGATAGCACTGCTTCCTAGTTTGTTATCTTTAATTTATTTTGCCAAATACATCTGACCTTTGAGAACGTGTGTGATCGAGATCTTCTTCGGCCACCCCTGTCTTCCTCGCCTGTTTCTGGCCCTCCTGAGAGAGAGGGGGGTAGTGAGCGTCAGAGGAGAAGCAGCGCAGGTGGCCTGAGACCACAACAGAGCTCTTTCCGTTCAGGAACACTGGTGCCAAATTGTACCTCCTTTTAACGAGAGAGGATTGTTGCAGGGGTCTTGTCCGTCTCTGCATGAGGGTGGGCCAGATTGTACCCTGTCATTATCGGTGTGAAGTTATTACTGCTGTGCAAAGCTTGTCTGCCTTTTTGTATGACTGACATGCACTCTGTTCTGTTATGAAGATGGGTTTATGGTAATTATTGCATTACAGATGGGGTTTGTGGTGTCTCACTACATGAATAACCCAAATCAGATGTTGTTAATTTACAAAGTTTATGCCTAATTTGCCCTGCATAAAGGGATAGAGTCAGGGTATATACTGTATGACCCTTACCAGAATAAGTGACTTTCTGGATGGCTAAGATCGGCTATTCTAGCTGAATAGATTTGGTCAGAAATAAGGATATGAGCTGGAATGCTCAATAATCGCAAAACGTTTTCTTCTTGTGTTTTTTTCACATCTCCTTTAAAGTGGTGTAGAGTGATTTTAAGGCTACTTGCCATCTTATTTTCTACAATGGAACAGTCTTCCCAGGTAGAACATATTGTCTCTACATGCAAGTGCAAGATTCTGTTCTTTTTCTTTTTTTACACGCGTACATATTTTAGCAAGGTATTTAAACATTGACTAAATATTTACACAGCCAGTGTCAAATATGGTTTAAACACGACTTCTTATCTTTGACCTTTAGCGACCTTGCCTTCATACAGATTGATTTAACGTTACAAATTCTAAATTGCCAGCCAGTACAGTTAAATCCAGTGGCTATCTTTAGTTTTTGTGAAAATATCTGGATTTTTCTTGTCGAGGAAGTAAATATTTCTTAACTGACATATTTTAGATTCTGGCTGTATTTCAGAGAACACAGTGCTTTACTTCTTAAAGCACATTTATAGTTTTGACTACGTTTGTGCTCTATAGAATATGCTTCAAATTACAATGATATATTAACAGCAGTGCTGCATGTTTAATTAGAATGATGCTAAATATGCTGTTTCTTTGGGCAACGTCTTTGACTGTACTGAGCTGTAGCATAATTTGTTTACTCAGATTAAACCACTGGACCATTGTTTTTTATAATAATCGTAGAAACTTCTTGCTGGAATCATTTTTTTTAAAGAAGTGGTGCTTTGGGATTCTAGTTAATTTTTTTCGGTCACTCTTTTCTTTTGTATGTACATACAGTATTGACAATGTACGTCTATTTCAGGTGTCCATCAGAATGCTGCGTATGTTAATTCAATGACTTTCACTTTGAATATAAATGCAATAAACTTTTTCCAGAGAACGTCTCCCTTTTCTGTCCCTGTTGGATCTGTCTCTGAAGTTCATTACTTGTTATGGGCTGAAAACCTTCGATTGTTCAAAATATTAAAAGGCCGAGAGCCTAACTTTAGTTTGGCTATGTGAACGCACCTCTTAACAGCGTGCCTGCGTTATGTTTCCACTCTGGGTGTCCTGCGGTGGGTCACGGAGCTGTCCTGGTGTCTAGGGAGGACCCAGCCTCCCTTTCCTCTGCAGCGGAGTTCAGGGGAGGGGGGTCCCCAGGCCGTCCAAAAGATATCGCACGGCCCCGTGCGTCCTGGGTCCACCTTGAGGTGCCGTCCCAGATAGCCGAGCTCTTCCAGCACGGGAGTGGGAACTGGCTGCTGGGGATGTCCCTGTGCTTTTAACGCCTTTCGATAAATTCCTCCAAACCCGGGGGCGCCTTGCAAAAAGACTTTTTCAGCGTCTGTTTCCTTTTCATTCTGGACATCGCACGCGGTCGAACGAAGTTAGGGACGGACTGTCCGTTACGGTTTCAGCAGCAGAGATCAAATTCTGCGGTTAAACTTCACGCCCGGCCAGTGGCCCCCTACTGCGAATCCAGCAGGTGCCAGTCAGTGTCATCGCGAGCTCTTGTAGTGTGAAGCTAAGCCTGTGAGCCCCCAGATTCACTTTGATGATGTTTTCAAAGCCGTACTCTCAGTATTTTAAGATTAATTGGGGGGGATTTTAGTCCCAGTCAGCTGACTCCGACCACACGTACGCAAAGCTGTTTCTATCGGTGAAACACGAACCAGTGGGCAGAAGTGGGAGCTGTGTGGAAGTTCATTTAAGACCGAGAGCAGGAGGCACTTCTTTTCCCACAGGGTTGTGGGAGACTGGAAAAAGCTGCCGGCCACGTTGCTGAAGTCGCTACCCTGGCTTTTCTTCGAGAAACAGATGAGATCCTTTATCAGTTAACTACGAGTTAGCAAATGGCCCATATGGACCAAACGGCTTCCTCTCATTTGAGACCTTATGTTCTCATGTCCTGTCCTTTGGATGGTTCTCCCTCCTTTTTAGTGCCTAATATAATCACTGCTCGTACAAGATAAAAGTAATCGTTCAAGGGCATGTAATATAGCAAAGGTTTCCTTATTAGTGTTTAATTATGGATGTTTGTTTTTTTTTATATACAAAACATTTGGCTCATAAAAACCGAGGATTTGAAAAGCAGGTGGGTTTTTAACCCAGCGCCTTGTTTATTTTTTTCCCGCACTGCGCCGCGGTCCTCTCCCGGGGCACACTCGCGCCCCCTGCCCGCTGGGTCACTGCTGTGTTTCCGTCGCAGGGCATCGAGCGGCTCAAGGGCCAGGCGCCCAGCTGGGAGAAGACGGGGTGCCGGGAGGGGATGAGGGCGGCGTTCGGGGGCCCCCCGTCGCTGGCCTGGCTCAGCCCCTTCACCGACCTGAGCTGCGAGAGGAGGCCGCCCGCCCGCGTGCACGTGGCCCCGCGGGGGGACATCGTGGAGGAGGATGTCATCGAAATCACGGAGGCGCCCTGAGAGCCGCCCCCACGCTCTTACGCCACGATACCGCGGCTGCCTGTGAGTGGACCAGCAGAAACTGTGCCTTCACGACTCTAAATCCCCGTTTACTAGCTAACCGCGATTGTGTTGGTGTGCAGACCAGTGTACTTGAATTATACGACTCGTGTAACTCGGCGCCGCGCGCTGCTGCAGCGGACCGCCCCAACACCAACACCGCTCTCTCGAGTTCGCGGGAGGTAAGAAGGAGGTCTGATCTGTGCGATAACTGGGCTGTGTTACCCGCTCAGATAAGGGAGCTGCAGAGGACCAAGTGGAGACTAACTCCGCGCTGAAGTATACACGACAAAGATTTCATAATTTCACAAACTGCCTGTTTCATGACAAGGGCGGGTTGGAGGACTTCTTTTTAATTTCCTCCTGTTCACCTGCCAGCTGCTGTTAGCTGCATCCCAAATAAAGGGAACAATTAAAAGCTAGGATTACTCATTTTTTAACTAGGTGCATTGTTCTTGTATGAATTCAAGATAAAAACATGGCTTAATACTCCAATAATTGTTTCAATATGAAAGATAACATAATTCATAGAATGAATTATTTTAAGGTGCTCACAGTTAAGGACTCAAGGTCTTAACTGTTTCATTTATAAAACAGATGTACTACCAGTATAATTAACCAGAAGTACTTCCTTAATAACAAGCTTCAGACAAAGAACAATTTAATGAAATATGCATTCTGACCTCAGTCCGAAATGCTGTCAACTATCTGAGCATTGAAACAGGTTGTAACTTCACTAATAAATGTGCTGTTATCTGGTGATGCTGTTGCATTTCATTCTCAGACTTTCATGTGAGTGTAAATTGCATGTCCATTGAACAGCTCAGCTGTGACAGGTGTAGGTGTCACTCAGTGGAAAATGCAAACAGCAGCTGAGACAAAGACCAGTGAAATGTTTTGTATACCACTCCGAGCCTAATAATAGTTGCTCTAATCCCATGATAACTTCAGCAACCATTAACGTGTCACCCTTCTCCAGAATGGGGCTTGTATGTCTATGGGTTTTTGCACCATCTACTGGACATTTCAACTAAGCATCAGGTCCTGAAGACTGTAACCCCAGCGCACTATATTTCAGAGTCATGAAGGCAGGTGGAGCAGCAGTCAGCGCTGCTGCCTCAGTGCTTGTTCAGTTCCAGACCTGTGCCCCCCCTGTGTTCATGTGGGTTTCCCCTGAGTGCCCTGCTTTCCTCCCACACGTTCCTCCAAACACATACTGGGTGGTGAACTGGCTTCTGGGAAACGTGGCCCTGGTGTGAGTGTGTGTGTGTGTGTGTTTGTGTGTGTCTGTCCTGAGCTGGGCTTGTCTCCTGTCCAGGGTGTCCCCTGCCCAGCCAGCACGGGCTGCGGCTCCCCCCATGACCCTGTCTTGGTTAAAGCGAGAGATGGAAATAGACGATAGAAAACGGATGGATGGATGGAGCACAGAAACCGTCAAAAATATGTGGAGGTGGAGGCAGGGAGACTCACAAAATCATCCCAGTTATATTTTAGCGGAGCACGTAATTCTGCAACGACACATCCCGGACGTTGTCACCCCACGACCTTCCACTTACTGGTGCCAAGGCCTGACCACAGGTCCACCCTTCTGCTGTGGACGCCTGCTCACTGGTGATTTTATTTTACCTGTGGTTGTCTGACTCATCCCTGCTGCTATCAACCACAACACTGTTCAAGTGATTGAGCTGGGCTCTGAGAGCCTGCAGGCCACACCTCCCCGGTGTGCACACCTGAGGCAGAAGAACGTGGGTGCGGTGCAGTTAAAACGGTCTCTTTGCATCAGGCAATATTAAATGTGACAAATACGTGAATAGGTTTTAGTAAATTAAGGTCACTTCAAGAATAAGCGTGCTACATGTGACGAGAACGTCCCCATGGTAACCTAATAATTTTAGCACGGTTAGTGGCCCAGACACGTCATGCTTTCAGAAAACAAACAGGCAAGCAGAGCAAGGAAGAAAACCACAGAGGAAAACCAGCTAATGACCCCCTGCGGGAGGCTGTGCAGATTAATAAAGGCACGTTGCTCCGATCTGGAGTGCAGGAAAATAGCAACTGCCTAATCATTTTTAACTCACAAGACTCTTGACAGACTGGAAATGGCCTTCAGCTGACTTGCAACCTGTTTTGGAGCTTTATTAATAATTGCAGATTTCTATAGTGTTGCAAATCATGCAGGAGAACTGTGTATTTTTCAACACAAGTAGGAAATTACACCGGGAGATGAGTTTCACTGAAATGCAAAAGATTAAGACAAACAAAAAAGTGATGGGGTATTTGCAATCTTATTTTTCCCCAGCAAAGGAAGAGTAACCAGTCTGCCAAAAAAAAGACAAAAATACATTTCCCATCCCCTGATTAACTCAACTGATAATCATTCACATAATGCACTGTTTCTGATTGCATGTTAACACCAAATATCCATTGATATCCTAATCTTAAATATAATGAACAATGATTATTTTGCTTAATAACGCTTCAGTTTGATTTCTTCGTGAATGGTTAGAAAGTGAATTATGCAATTAGGCATTACCACAAAATCTATGATATAATTTTCAAATTTAGCAGTAGATTATAAGGGAAATGTCCCGTCATCATCAGAGATCCTGTGTTCACCTGCTGACTCAAGCTCAGATGATGGTGATTGATCTCTCTGCACTGATCCCACTGATCTGGTCGCTTGTGATCTTGGCGATGATCTTCCGCTCACCTCTTCTGTCTGGTGTGCAGATGATTTTGGATCTGAAGATCCCACCAGCCCTCACGTTACTAGGAGACGACGTAAAAGATCCAGTTTTAGCCACAGATTATGTAGAAACGCCAACTGTTTCTTGCACTGCGCCCCAATCTGGATTATTCCATTGTGCGCTTTTCAAAAACTCAGTTTGAGTCCAGCTGTCTAGCTGTACAACACACTTGCAGGCCTGCGAGAACCCAGGAGACCGCGGGGGTCACTGTGTCGCTGAGAGCCAAGAGGTTCCTGGCAGACCCCCACCCAACCTGAAGCAGCGCTTGGCTTGGGGAATCGCAGTCACAGTTGGCTAGTGACCCAGGCTCGAACCCCTGATCACAGAAGCTCTTTGTGACACTTGAGGCAAGTTTCCTTACCGCCAGTACTACTCGGAAGTCCCCAGATCATATTTTTACTATGGAGAAGTAAACCCCTGCTAAAAAACCACCAACCCGCAGGCCTAAAACATCCAAATGAGAAGCAATAAGTTATGCTATAGAAGCCACTTAAAAACAGAGGCTTTTAATTCTGCTTATAAAAGAAAAGGCACGCCTGCTGCAAGCTGGGTAAATGCTCTCTTACCCCTGGTCGAATGTTTCCAGCCTGAACAGCCCCAGTCCCTCCACGTGCAGCTTGCAGCTCTCCATCACCACACCGATGTTGTTCTTAAAGGTGAAGGTGCAAGTGAAGGGCTCGCCGGTCTTGGCTGTTGCTGGCATCTGAGAAAGAGGAACAGAAACAAAATCACAGGTATCAAGATCTCGACTTCATGTGGGTTCAACTCGATGCAGTCGCCCATCAGAGTAGCAGTTGGATGCTGGGGTATGCGCTCGCTTGTCCTTGCAGAGGCGTACAAGGAAACAGGACTGCTGCTTAACACTCAGAAGGCTGAGGTTGTGATCTCTTCCAAAGTTCTCACTGAGCGGTCCCCAGATCCACCATCTTGGGTTAAGTGGGAAGATTCACTTCCTTCCCCTCAAAGGTCAACTCTGATAGACAACTGACGTCAACGACAAGGTGCAGCATCAGCTCGAATGTGTAAGTGCAGCTTTCGGTAACCGGGGGAAATGGGTGTTTCATAGAAACGAAAGAAAATGGCACGTGCTAAATACCTGCCTTGGTTTACTCAGACTCAGACAGCATCATCCAGGCCTGCCTTTACAAATCCCATCAAGCCCCATATATACACCATGGGGCTGAGCAATGAATATGAGCACTACGACAGGGCGAACTGGGATGTGGATTCAGAAGATGGCATGAAGACAGCTTAAGAAGTTGCCTCTCTTTTTAATTGCTAAATGGGAATTCCCCAACATATTTATATTCATATGGCTGTCAGCCATAACTCAATCAAATAAATCAATAACTAGATCAAAACCTGGGCACTCCATCTCAAGAACTAATCAAGCTATATTTAAAAAAAACATTGTGCATAGCATACACTACATTATATCCATATTTTCCCTTTTTTTCATTTCCCTATGAAGTACTTTGTGGTAGTTTTCACCCACAGCTTACATCAACAGTGATGGGTGGATATTTGAAGGAGAGAGTGGTGTCATCTGCGAAGACTGAATTGGAGTCCTTGTTCTCGCCCACTGCAGTAACTCTCACAAGAAGATCATCGCTAGCCATGGACAGGTGCTGCAGATAGTCACTGGCCTCGATGACCACCGGAACAGAAGTGCCTAACAGAATGAGAAGAGAAAGCACACAGCATTTGGTTAGCCAGGAGGCAGGGGTGGAAACAACTGGGAGCAAAAGTAAATGTCATGACAGAGGTCAGAGACTTGGTTAAGCGTTAAGAAACAAAAACCAGGGTTAGGGTTAGAGCTAGGGCCTGATTGAGCATAAGGGTTATGCTTGAGGCACAGTTTAAACTTAGACCTTAAACCTGAGAAGGTCAGGTTAAGGATAAGGTTAAGACTAAGACTAGGGATTTGCTATGATTTAGGAATAGGCAACAGAGCTTACAGATAGGAAAACGGATTCATTTGAGGTGTTGAGTTAAAGGTGTGGAAATTCCTGGTTTGACTTAAAGCAAAGGCAATGGTTTGTGCTACAGTTAGGGTTGACATCAGGTTAAAGATTAGGGATAGGCTGACCTGAGGGTTAGGATTATGGGCGGGACAGGGATGTATTGAGGGTTAGATTCAGAATTGTGTTTGGGGTTGAGTATAGGGTTAGGGTTAGGGTCAGGGGTTTGATTTCGGGCCACAATACAGAGCAATGAAAGAAACAGTTGCCTTACAGGCGTTGGCCATGACCGTCACCTCCTGCTTCAAGGCCTTGATGGTGGCCAGTGTCTTTCCATTGTAGGTCTGGAGCTGGCAGGCTGCCGTGAGGGCAACAGCTTGGCTCTGAGACGAGTTGTTGCTGAGCGAGATCTGGAAAGTTATGGGGGATCCCAGCAGGAAGGACTTGTCCGACTCAAAGCCGAGCTGGATAGACTGAGGTGTTGGGATGGGAACATCCGGGAAACAAACTGCAGAAGCTCTTTCCATTACCTTTCTCTCCTCCGGGGTACCTAAGGGTGAGGCAGAGGTCTGGGCTTAGATCAGCACCACTGCAAACACTTTCACCAGCCTTTGCTCATAGAAGACATTTTCCAATCTTTGATTCAAGGGAATAACACATTTCCTAACTACTCCAACTAGCCACCCATGTAAAAAAGCATTGATATACTGTAGAGCATATTTTTTCCCCATTTTTTTCCGTGCAACATACCATCTATTCAAAATTGCGTGCCACCCCCCAAAATCAATTGAGGTGGACATCCTATCCAGACTCACACTACTGCCTCTTCTGCTTTTCTGCAGGACCAGGAAACCTTGATAGGCTAAATGGCATATCACTGTGTAATTGATAAACATACAAGCATTTGAATATTTTAGGTATTTTCTTGATTCCATATTGTTTTTGTAGGCCTAAGGATTATGCAGTAGGGTCAACTGTCATAACGAAGCCCTAATGGTCACTAACTCAGGTTCTCGGGCGTCTATGCCCAGTGTCTAGGTGCTGTTCTTTTGATATTGCTCAGTTGTCACTGGATCATGTACTTTGAGCCCACAATCTGACCACTGATTATTAACACGAAATATTCACAAATCAGTGGGTCCTCTTCAGGTCCCGTTTAATCGCAGGTCATGAACAGGTAAACACCACTGTATCACACCCTCTGGAAACTTGTACAGCTCGGTGATGTCCTGGCGCTCGTCCTTGCCCAGGGCCTTGGTGCTGATGTTCTTGCCCACAGCGCTGTAGTGAGCCCGCAGTCTGGTGGTCTTCTGCTGGTCAGTTTTAGGGTTCTCCACCAGCCAGATGATCCTGTCAGCATTGACTTCGGCAAAGATGAACTTGGTGTCGTAGGCCAAGTAGACCTCACCTTTCTTTATGGCTGACAGAGGTGACGGGCCACACTGAAAAATACCTAGACACGGAAAGCTTTTCTTATCAAGTGACTTATAGATACAGTATGTGTGCCACATACCTGCTATTTCATCACCTTCCAAGCAATTTGTCATTTCCTTGTCAGCAGCATGACTAACCCGTATCCTGATTCTACCACTTCTGAGATGCTAAACAGGGTGGAAACTTGCCTCAAGTACATTCAAGAAAAAAAACGCTGGCTGGCTGTACTGCTTAAAGACTATGAGGACACGATCAGAAAGCAGGCAGGATTTTACACTCTTTTACGCAGCCCAGAAACTGTGTGTACTCTGCACTGCCTTGCCAATATGGCATTCAGGGCTCACAACTGATTGGGGTAAACTAGGTTAACTAGGTTCCAACCACGACCAGGTGGTAACTAACGTAAGCTGCGTAAATCACTTCGCATTCCAGGTCCATGCCTCAGGCCTCAGGTACTGTTTTTTTATAGGTGCTGCTTGTGAGATTAGAATCCAGACTCTCCTGCCCTGTAAGAAGCTTCGTCTGGCAGGATACGGTGTTTGCAGACGTGGCACCCTGCCGTCAGCGGTGACGGGCGAACGCTCTTTCTCCCACCTTCACTCTCCTCCTGCGGCGTGGCGTCTAGCGCCTGCCAGCCATCGTAACCCTCCGGGAGGTCTGGCCTCTTCATCCACACATCGTTCCACACGTGGAAGTTCCTGCACAGACACAGGATTTCGTTCTGAGCACGAGAAACCTCAAAGCCTGGAAATAATACTGCCTTATTGAGAGTAGTCTGCTTCCTGATCCAGTGAACTTTCTGAATCATCCCAGTTTATTTGCATCATCTACTGTATATTCCCACACTATACATTCCTTTCTGTATACCAGAACCACACCTTGGACTGGTCTCCATTAGAACCAGACACAGTCAACTACTCCACTGCTGAAGGTAGTATGCATTAAGGCACGATGCTATGATAAAGCTCAATTTCTACCTTGGAAGGAAAGAAAAAACATTTACCAAACAGAGTCGGTGGTTATGTCGTTTAGCTTCTCCCCCTTTTGGTTAAGGTAGATGTCAATAGTCAGGTTTCCTTCTGTGTCATGGGCTGAGCAGAAGTTGGTCACACTCCTAGACGGGATTCCCAGGCACCTCATCACTGGACAGGAGAACCGTGGTGTTTGGTGTGTTTTGCATAGCATGTGCTCGTATTATTATTATCCCTCAATTTAACATTTACCAGAGTGAAAGTTTAGTAACACAAACTACTTCATCCAGTAGGGGAGGAACATTATCATGGAGTCAGAGGCCATTGGCAAATGACTGACCCCTTTGACAAAGGTTGTTTCAGTGCTCTGTCTCTCTCTAAACCCCGGGTGGAAAGTTTCAAACTTGAGAAGGAAGCTACAGTACTTCTGAGCTGCAATCACTCATTCCAGAAGTTTTGTTAAAAAGGGCAAACTGGAAACAAGATAGTAAGTACTAAGCAGAGTCAAGACCACCTACTGTATTCCAAGCTTCACACTGTTGCACCTATAAACATGAGGACACCAGTTTTTCCAAAAATGTTATAGTCATATTGGTTTAATTTTATCCATCCATCTGCTTCTTCCAATTCAGTCTTGGGGGAGACAGAGCCTATCCCAGCAAGATATGAGTGCAAAGCAGGGGGTCAGGTCCATCACAAAGACACACACACCAGGAGCAATTGTCCCAGAAGCCACTTCACATACCAGCATGTCTTTTGACTGTGGGAGGAAACCAAAGCACCTGGAGGAAACCCATGGAAAAACAGGGAGAAAATACACACAGCACCCCAGATCTGGAAGTGAGCCCAGGACTCCAGCACTGCGAGGCAGCAATGCCATAGTCTGCTCCATAATTATTCGGCAGATTTGTCAAAGTTGAAAAATAGTGTTAGTTTGAGCTGTGTTTGGAAGAAGAACACACTGTAATACTGTTGTCTTATTACCTGTAGTGAGAACTCCTGAAAACACCCAGCACTGTCCATAGCGCACTGGCTCTCTGGACTCATAGTACTGCTGTAGGATAGCCGAGCTGCCAGTCCAGTAGACTGGAGGGGTACCATCTGCGTAGTTCCCAGACCAGTTTCCATACAGAACCCCATTTTCATCATTGGAGTTGACCTGAATATCACAAAACAAGACCTAAATTTAATACAGGCTTTATAAAAGCACACATTGAATTCCAGCCCGGGTTTTCTGTGGTGAGTGTATGGAAAACCGCACACAGTCATGCTAGAGCAAAGAAAGGAATTGGGAGTTAACTCACAGGTGTATCAGGTTTCCTTGGAGTAGCTGGATTAAACCTGCTATGATTCCCTGTCTGCAGACTGGGAATGAGTCTCTTTGCAAGGTCTAAAACCTGCAGACACATTCCTCGCCAGAACTCACCTGAGTTGTCTTTGCACATGTGTTTTTTGTTTGTGTTGTACGTGAGACAAACCTAGAAGATATGTTGCACTAATAATAATAATAATAATAATAATAATAATAATAATAATAATAATAATAATACATTTATTTATAAAGTGCCTTTCCCAACCCCATGTATCTTCAGTAAACTGTGGTATATGAACACCACAAATCCAAGAAACCTACTGTACCTTGGGCCCTCTAAAAATACTTGGAAGGCACATGTACAGCAAATGGGAGAACAGGTCCCGTCTCCTGATCAGTACTTTGCTTTACAGAGCAGAGACCCCTTTCAAGGTACGTATGGAACGTTCTATAAACCGCACTCCACATAATCTGTTTCACTGGCCAACCAGATCGTTGGCATGAGATGTGGGGGGGGTGTGTGTGGCTCACGGTGAAAGCCAGGGACCCAGCCGGCCTGACGGGGACACTGGACTCACCACGGCGGACATGGCCCGGGCCACACGCACTGGCTCCCTCCTGGCAGACTGCTTCAGCCCTTTCTTGTCCAGCAGATACAAGCAGCAGTCCAGCACATTCCTCTCAAACTGTCGAAGGAGAGAAGCCGGGATTTAGTAGGACTCCAACGCCTTCAAACACATTAGCATGTGAATGTGTAATGGCAAAAGAAGGATTATGACCTGACTTTTCATGGGTGTGTGACTATAGACTAGTTGATAATGTCTAAGTTTGGATATTACTTATGTTTCTGAACTTTCATGCACTTAACATACGCCTTGCTTTTCTTCCTTACTCTACAGGGGACATTATTTCTGTGAGTTAAGAGCTAATGAAACACGATGGCAACCTTAGTGGCTACCTTTCAAATAAATATTTTATAAATATGAAACTGCTGACACTTCAAGACTCAAATTCATCTCTCTCAGCGGGTTTGGTTTAACATTATTTTGATTGACTAAATTCTTGTCTCGATGCAATTGAGAAATCGAAATTAAACGAACTGATGTTACTAGATAAGCAAAAGATAAAAAGGATGCTACCAATGCACTTCTTAAATTAGTGAGGCTCCTAAATGCGTCAAATCAATGATCTAATGTCAGGAGGTCTCTTCACTTTTCATTTCTGCACCAGTATAAGATACCCTTCCCAACACACAGTCATGAGGCTCATCTGTGAGCGTGTCCATTGTTCAGCCCTGGCCTGAGCCGTCTCTCACTCCACACAGCTCTGAATCTCTGCGCCTGTGTAGGCCCTCGGATTTGTCCCTGTGGTACCTGGCCGAAGTTCCACGGCTTTCCTGTGATATCATTGACCGAGCCAGTGTAGATGTAGCCTGTGTCCTTGAGGACATATTCCTGCCGGGCGTCTTCTTCGGGAAGATGGACATCATCGTCTGGGAGAGAGCACACACACAGCTTGGACGCAGGCCGGCCAGCAAGCCTCTTTCTGCTCACACGCGTTCATCAGCCTGTGACTCAGAGCAGAGCTCCGGGACTTTGCTGCTGTGGATTTTCACTGGTAAACGTCTATCACATTATTCATTCACTGAAATGAATCCGTTACAAACATCTGCCGCCCCTCAAGTTCTTGACTGACGTTCAGGAGAGTTGATGTCAACCGAGCCTTTCTAAAGAAAACTGTTCTAAACTTTAATTGTTCTTGAAGTCATTTCTCAAAGCTGTATATAGGGACAGGACCACATTTCCCAGAATCCTCTAGAGCAAGGGCTCCCAACCGGAGGTTCGTGAGATTGTGATGGAAACGTAAATGTCAAATTAAATAGTCCTATTAATACATACCAATGCAATAAGAAGAATAAGAAAAACAACAGTAGTCATATTAACATTTTACAAAGTGAAAAGAAGCATGTTAAGAGGGTTGCTTTAGCGTTTATCTATATTGATTGAAAGGTTTGAGTAAGTTAAAACCTCAAGGGGGTACATGAGGCAAATAATTTAGGTTGAAGGGGTTTAGCTGACAAAAAAGGTTGGGGACCCCTGCTCTAGAGGAATGAGCTACTACTCTCAGTCACCTGACCAGGATACCTCTTCATTCTGCACCCCACCTCCTGTGCAGCTGCCCCCTGGTTCACTCCTCACACTGCAGGGAGTCCCAGCCTCCTCACCCTACGAACAGGGGGCTCGCCGTCATCAGGCCAGCTAAGCCATCCATAAATACTCAATAAACACGAAACAGCAAGAGTACCTTCACACCATGGGTTAAATAACACGTAGAAATGGCCGTTCTCCGTCTCATAAGTGTAGTCTTCTCCAATCTTCACTTTGAAGGAATACTTTCCCACGATAGCATTGGGAGCAAGTTTGACTTCCACTTCAATCTGCCACAGAAACAAGAGAACACTGTGAACTACACAACCATCCGAGTCGATATAGGTGCCGTGACTGGTATTGCAGTGCTGTTTTTCATTATGTTAAAATCAGAATGCCTAATGAAAGCTCCTGGTGTTTTAAGTGACTAAACTACAAGACTTTGGGAGGAATTTTACAATGATTTGCAAACCAATTCCAGGATAACATCTTCAACTGCCCTGCTAGCAATTGAATAGTATTCCCCATTGAAGGCAAAGCACGGGATTTGTGATACTGACAGCAGGCTTCCTGCAGGATCTAAATGCTCATAGAAGGTGTCCAATCAGTTCAGAGGAGGGAGAGTTTTACTAGTTACAAGCATAATGAACTAGTCACTGTATGTATCAGAAGATGTGTAACGACGAATGCAGCTGGATTGTCATGAAAGCACCAAAGGCAGTCTTTTGCCCTACACAAATGAAGACGCCTGGGTCTTAATTTGCGTGGGTTTCCTCTGGGTGCTCCGGTTTCCTCTCACTGCTTGGTTTTTTGGCTTCGGGGAAAACCAGCTCCCACACCCACAGTGTGAGTGGGTATGTACCCTGCGCCCCCTGCTTCCCGTGACCCTGTGCTGGATAAAGTAGTCATATAGTGGCTGGAGGCAGGCCTTCCCCCCTGGTATCTGCGCACGGTTTCCCCCCCGGCCCCCGAACCTCCGGTCCCGAGATGCGGGCGATGTTGGCTCTCCAGCGAGAGGGCTCCTGGGACTGGCTCAGCGGGATCAGCAGCAGGGACTCTCTGGACTGCAGGGGCTGACTGCCTGTGCGCCGGAGAGTCAGGCGGGGGAATGCAGAGAGTCAGGCAGGGCGGCTCACCATCGCGCCAGACACACCGCCAGCCAGCTTTCAGCTGTTACATGACAGTCCTTGTTTTTTTTAAATAAAAGGCTGCTTGAACTTATCTACTGCTCAAACGGGTTCACTTTTCCCTTGCAGTTTATTATTATTATTATTATTATTATTATTATTATTATTATTTTTAACATACAAAGATGAAGGTCCAGAAATGCAGTTGCCGGCCACCACAAAACATGGAATGCTACGATCAAGATGAAAGGGTGTATAAAGCCTGCTAATAGTGACCATACTAATAACAGACCATAGTGCTAGGGAGAAAGCAGGGAAGAGGAAAAGGGACAAGAAATCCAAGAATTCAATATAATTATTATGATTGGGTAGCGAAACACTCCGTCTCTCCCAGTCTCTCTCAAAGACCTCCTTCTGCAGCCTCACCTGAAAGGGTAGCTTTTCCAGCTCATACATCTCTATGACAATAACAATTCGGTTGTCTTTGCTTGCGGGGGTTTTCCCCATCGTGTCAGTTAGCGTGCTGAGATGACCTAAGTAAGTAAAAGCCCACCGCCGTATCCCGCACAGCGCTCTCACCTACGGCGAGCTGGAGGAAGAGGCGGTCCTGCGGGCAGAGCTCTCTGCTCAGGGTCACCCTGACTGTAAACGCCTGGCCGCGCCTCACGATCAGCCCGGAGTTCACGTACTCGGAGGTGTGATGGAGTGAGGCGTTGTGCTTTTCCAGGAAATCAATGCGGGAAACCTTCAAATCTGAAAAAAAAAAAATATATTAATGACCTTTTAGCCTTCGGAATGATCGATTGATGCCTATAAATGAATTTCCTTTGAGTGGGACTTTGTCGGCAGAAACAATAAAACACAATAAATACTATTGGCACCAATAGATGTATTGCGTTTTGCTGCCTCTATAAAATTCCCTGCACCGCCTTAAAATAGAATCTCACGCACATTGTGAAGACGTGGTGTTCACAATTGACCGAAAACAAAAACAGTCGGCACCCATCTACAAAAAGTGCGTTAAATGTATCAACACAAAAAACAAGTCATTATTCAGATTTTCTGTAGCTTTCAGACGTTTAAAGTTGAGAGCTTTAGTTTTTTCTAAGCCTTTGGTTCGGTGTAGGACTTTATGAGCTAAAAATAAGTTTTGTAAAGATGTTCAATCTCCAGACAAAGCAACATTTTTACCAATGAATGTGTAATTTTTTTAAGTAAAGGTTTAGCAAAGATTATTGTTACGTGAAATGCGACTTCAAAATTGCGCCCTTAAAATGCAAATATTCATTCGCCCTTTGTTCCTGAGGAAAAGTTAACCAATATTATCAAACCCTAGAAGTATTGCTGGCAGTAATGATATTAGAAGTAATTATAGTGTTTGTATCAAAAGCAGCAGAATTATTTGCACATACACGATGTTTTTACAAAAATTAAAAACGCTACTGAAACATGAGGTTTCGGGCGTCCTCAAACATCCAGACCATCGGACATCATTTTCAACACGATTTTGTCATCTTAATCTATTTTTATTTATTTTTATGTGCAAAAAAGCTTACCAGATTTGCCCATTGTTATATATATATATTTTTAACAAAACAACAACTTACCTGATTTGCTCATGATTCTTCGCTTAGGAACCGTTTTAGTTGAAATGGCATCGACCGTCAGACCTGACACTCAACTCTGTGACAAACCTCCTTTATAGCTTTCTTTTTGGCCATGTGCCAAAGGAGTGGAAACTTTGACCAGTTCCAATCGGATAAAAATTGGGAAGGAAACTTATGCATTTCAATTTGATATACTGCATAGCCCAGAGTGAGAGGATTGGTCAATTTCCACACACACACACACACTGGAGAATTCAAACAAAAAAGCAGCCCTTGATCATTGCTACTTTGCACCAGAATCCATTAGGCACACATTCAGATCAAGTCATTAGGAATCCGGGGCTGACAGAAAACCAGAAGACGCACTGGCCCTCCAGCATCAGGGGTGACTATCGGTGAACAACACGAACGACCCCCAGCTCGCTCGCCAGAAGAATCAGTAACTGAGTTTGGAACATGAGGGTTACAAGGCTGAGGAGGCCGTCTGGCCCATCTGAGTCCTTTGGTAGGTAGCACAAGTTTTTAAAGATAGCGAAAGGGAGAAGGGGGAAAGAGGAAAAAGAACAAGAAATCCAAGAAGTAAAACAACCCACCTCCCCCAATCTTTCTCAAAGACCTCCTCCTGCAGTCGCAGCTGATAGGTTAGCGGTGACTGTCATCCCAGTGCGTGAGGAGACATATCACACCTGTTAACTGCCACCTTAAGTACTTCCCTCACGTATTACTGTAGGTTGGGAGGTGAACACTAACACAACCATCATATTTATTTTTAGTGTTCAGTTTGAGCATTCACGTTTCCATCAAATCTATTCGCTTTAAAGAAACGTGCACATGCTATTTGTAACTGAACAAAATGTGGCAACACTGACATCGAATACATTTGCAAGGCACTATGGATCTGGGAGGTGAAGCAGCACTCAGTGAGACAACACTGTTCAGGAGGCCTGTAAAGTAAACTGGATTAGGGTATATCATATACCAGGTCATATGATATGTGATATATGATATCACATCAGGTCATATGATATGTCATATGACCTCCTTCTGCGTCTCAGTCTAATTACTCCCAATAAGGTCAATTAAGCATTTACAATCAGCAGTGAAATAAAAAACACCCAGAACTGTTTGTGTCTTAGTATGGAAAAAAACTCCAAATGATGCACACGACATATTTCAAGGTTGCAAAAGCCCTGGTTAAGAGACGAAGTATCAAGTACTAAGTCTGTGCATATTTTTGTCCATACGCAGTATCAATTTCTGCAATGTCTTGTAAAATGCGTATCCATATTACATTGTTTTATTGTCGTATTTGTTTTCTAAGTTATAATATTGACTTTGGAAAGCAGTTTCAAACTTGCAGGAGAGAGTTTGTGTCTTTCATTTGTTCAGGGGTGTAACACTGCTACAGTATTATTCTCCAGTTTTGACTCCCGATACTAAAAAAGGGCAGAGAACTGGTCAAACTTGATTTCTGAGAGAACAAAGCCACTTTTTTCATATTCCAGTCACACTCTTTGGATGTTCTAGCACAGAGGTCTCAACTCTTTGCACTTTGTTTCTGACAGGTTTTCTTCAACACGTTGAATTGTACTGTCAAAACAAGAGAAACCACCCATCAAATGATTCTCAAATGTATGTTTATTTAAGCGTCTGCACCAGATTCTTCCTTTCTTAAACAGAATGAAATGTCCCCTTTAATAGGTCATTTTAAAAATTACTTAAAAAAATACATATATTTACATTTTACAAATGTATGTATTAAACAGGTTCCACATAAGTAATTAAAGGGTTTGGCATAACTTAAACTGAACCTTCCACCCCTTTAACAAATATTATTTTTTAAACAAAGGTGTTAATCTATTATGTTTCTTTACTGGGACCATTGTATTTTTAGGTTCAAGTGTAACAGCAGCGATGATTCTCAGACCACACTACACACAGAAAAGGTGTTGTTCGTTGCATTAATGTTATTTTTTGAAATTCTGCCATTGGGTGTGATTAGGGTATGGCAATTACACAGAACTTGTGAGGGAGCATACTAAGCCTTGAGAAAACATTCAACCAGCCAATATGTTCCTTTTCTTCCAAGCAAAGCAGAGTGCCAATCAACCATGCGAGATTCTTAATTTGGAAGACAAAGTCAAAGGTCTTATATTGCCTTAAACACGAAACATTGAAAATATTTTTTTACATCTAGAGACTCTTACAATATAATGTACACTTCATAAACTAGACTTTTTAAACAGACAAAGTCACAGAGAGCTGTACAGCTAACCACCAAAACATGTTTTCAAGGGTCACAGAACAAGGTTAATGTAACGAGAGGGAAATGCAATACAGTAAAGACTAAAGCCTTTTCCGGCTGTTCCAAACCTTCGACTGTGATGCTTTAGATGCAGGTTACATCAATGTAGCATTAACACCAGATTCATTCTGCATGCTAGGCGAAATAGCTTAGGTAGAAATGTTACTTAGGGAAATCGTAGAATATATCTGTGATAACATTTATTTGCAAAAATATAAGAGACCCTGCAGTGCGAGGCTCTGTATGTATACGTAGGGGACAGAAAAACTGGAAACGTCTGGGTAAGTGAAGGACACCAAGTACACTGAAACAAGGGCTGCCACACAGGTGTAGCTCATGCATTAATGAAGCCAATAACATCCCAGCATGCTCAGGGCCATGTATAAATACGGCGGACCGGCCCGGTTACACCTCGCATGGCTACGACAGGGGACGCCGGCGCCTTTGAAACAGGCATGAGCCCATTTGACTTTTTGGTTGAACGATGGTGCCGCATCCCTCCCGCACAATTGCTGACGCTGGTACACTCTATACCCCAGTATACAGACATGGTGGCCTAAGACCCTGTTTAGCGACTTTACATCGGTAAAGTTTCCAGTTTCGTGTCCAGGACATGTAGTAGTTCACTTTAAATGCTGGAGTGCCGCATCATCAGTGCTCATACGGTCATGGAGGATGGTGTGCATTGTCTCCATAGCTGGAAACTGGAGAGAGAAATCTTTCCGATCAATCTGGGAAGAGACAGCTGGGTCAGGACAGTTACAAAAGGAAAGTAGGCTTTTTCAGTAACTATCTATCAAGTTTAAGTTTTGTCCTTTTATTGCATGCTTATATATATAAAAAAAACATCTTACTAAGCAAAACAACGTTTGTTTCAACTTTATGTTAATTTCCGTGAAAGCAGACACAGAAACGAAGCCCTGCTCACCCCTTCACAGTGTTTTGGGATAAAGGTCTCGGAGAGCTCAGCATGCATGAGAAAGATTATGACGGAGTCATGCCCGACTACCAGCAGCGCTGTTAGCCAGCTGACAACCAGTACAAAACCTGACGGGTGATTATAAAGTTGGTCCCTTTCCAAACCGGCAAATCTGATCCACCCAGTTTGCATCCATAAGCGCATCCGAGGACGACCGTGAATGTAAAGCAGATGAACTGGCTCACCCACGCCAGTTACCAACACCGACTGGCACAGCACCACGGTCACACAGCCAGCCAAACCTTTACAGTGGACGAAACCCACAGGTGCTTTCGTTCCGTAACAGACTATAAAGCTTTGCTGTCAAAAAGAAGGATGATATGCCCAATGCCCGTAGACGTGCAAGTAAAAAGGACCAATTTTATTATCGCTTGTGGCCGTTAGCAGTGACCGTTAAAAAGATTTCCATTTCCTTCGTAAAATGCTGATGTCCTCCACCGCCCTTCACTCGTCCTTCTGGACTGGGGCCGGTCCTGGGGGGCGGGGAGCCGCCCGGTGAAGCACCAGGAGCCCTGAGAGAGTGAGAGAGATCCCCACCCACCACAGCACGGCGTGGGTCTCCCCAAAGATGAGCTGCCCTAAGAAAGCCTGCAAGCAGAAGGAAAGGAGAACAGCCCCTTGAAAACACAGGTCCACCAGCCGCACACAGCCACAGAACACCCTGTGTACCTGGTCCTCTTCAGCACTTCCACCTCGCTGGGAGAGCAGGTTCAGTAAAGCAGAAACTAAGTCTTACAGAACCAGGCAGAAATCAAAACCCCAGATTTCTTATATGAATACAGCGCTTCATCTTCAAAAGCTGTTACATATTTTTTTAAGGTGACATTTTCTTTAAAAAAAAAAAACCCCAGCAGTTTATTTTTTGAAGAAGGATTTTCGGACACAGGCTTTAAATCGCAGTCTGACCTACAAACTCTGGCCTAGATCCTAGCCAGCAGCAGAGCCTGCTGCGACGCTGAACTACAGACCTCGCGTGGGGCAGTGCTGTGAGCAAGACCCGGGTCTGCCTCAGGCTGGTCCTGCACAACCCCCACACACACACAGCCCGCGAAGGAAACGCACCCGGAGTCCACTTACTGAAGATATGAAATTGGAAGCGGTGGTGGTCAGAGTGGCTCTGGCAGAAGAGGAAGAGTACCTGAGCGCTTTGGCGAAGAAGGTCCACATCACGGCGTTGCAGGTGAAGAGCAGCCCACCACACACCAGCCGCAGGGGAATGTGAAGCTGGAAGACAGGGGCACGTCCTCAGCGCCGAACTCGCCACCGCGCAGACCGAGGGCAGGAAGGCCTCGGTGTTCAGATTTTTTTTCCCCCCATTAGAAAACAACCCAATGCACAAGAATGGGTAAAAGTGAGAGGGGGGGGGCCATCAGGGAACCTGTTAAAGACACTGCTGGCTTCCTGGTGGCATCCCTAACCAGTGTACTCAGCTACTCAGCTTAGCAGGGTGCCCTGGAAAGGAAGGTGAAGGCAGTAACAGCTGTTGCACTTCTGAATGATGGACTGCACTGTACTCGAAGGGATATGTAACCTTCACCTGGTCTGGGCCTCTCTGCCACTTCAGCCCCGATTTGCTTCACAAGCTCTTTGGCTTGAAAGTCTCAAATATTGGAGATAACACACCAAGACATGTCGAAACGAAACCATTTTGATTACACACAGACTGAGAGCACACAACTGCTTTCACAACGTTCACACTTCTTTTGGAGCAGATACAGGAGGCAAAGGGGGTTGAATATTCACGTCATTCGACATTTTGTCGTTTTCTTTGAACACCTCATTTACACTCGAGCAACATTTCTTTAGCTTTATCCGTTTGATGCGGACTGTGCGGCTTCCAAGTCTAAACTTCTATTTGAAAGCTGAAAGTTTCATGACTGTAATCTCAGGCAGCAGCAAAATGTGTAAGCTTGGAAAGACTTGAAGTTTTTTTCTCGATTCGTTCTATTATTAGATCGGATTTATGCAACGTTTAATGCTTATTTCGATTAATTTCGTTACTGTTAGACATCGTCATAAATTTATACATAAATGACAGAGTCTGAAGTAAGACGAGGGTCTTTTTTGCAGGGATTTGCCGTGTACCCCGAATTCACCACGCACCTCGACTGAAACGCAGATTCAGCCTGGTTTACAGTACATCACCCACTTACTCGACTGAGCAAGAGTACGAACGGATAAAAAGCTGCCAGCGTTTGTTTGTGTTTACTTTGCCAATCTCTGCGGACGAGAATCGGATTATTTTCAAATGAAAAGGGCTGAAGAAGCTGCCCGGGACGCACTATGCACGTTTCCCTTCCTTGGCACACGTACAGTACGATGACCATCATGTACGACGTAATAGCGCCGCGCACAGGGCTGACTTGTGCGGGACTCGGCGTGCACCCGCTACCGTGAGCAGAGCCGCCGCAGCCTGTCCTACAGGACGCACTGGGCGCCAGTCCATCGCGGGGTCAGCGACTGGGAAGCCGCTGGACCCAGGCTCAGGCTGTCCGTTTCGAGCGTCATTTGTCCTCGGCGGCTGCGAGCCGACGTTGCCCTCCGAGACAGACCGCCACAGGGCCACCTTACCCAGTCGCAGGCTGTGGTGTCGTCCGCCCTCCTGAAGTGCCTCTCATCTCCGCCCCACGTTTTGAGCCCCGTTTCACAGACCCCCTTGAGGTAGTCGGCTCCCAGGGACAGCTTCGCAGACGAGGAGGCCACGGCCCCCAGGAACCCTGCCAGCAATGCATAGATGACGCCAGGGAACATCTTCTACGTTAGTGAAATTAACAACATTTAAGGTGCTCCTCACTCTGTCACATTTTGATGTGCTGTTTGGTTGCAGTCACGTCTCGACATTTCCTACTCGTGTCACCCCGGACAGGTTAGCCAATCACAGCTCTGCACGGCTGCAGGCACGCCCCCCCCTCCCCGTACGGCACACGTGACTGCGATGTAAGACTTTGAATTCTGGGAACTGTAGTTTTCCCCCCACTTTGTTAAATTGTTTCTGTAGAGTACCACCGACTATTCTTATAATGTATGTATGTATACATTATTTCGTTAGAAGTTACTTAATGTTGTAGATTTTGTTAAGACTTATAAATAAAGCATTACAAAATAAAGTTTTTCAATTTGTTTCCTATTGCTGTTTTTTTCATCTCCGAAGTTGCTTTCTTGTAATATTCAGAGAAATTCAAAACTCCTTCCTTACATTATACTGAGGAATAAGAAGAAATACGAGGAGCGAGGAAAACCTTTTACCATTTTATTAACAAAACATATCCAGGCAAAAAAAATAGTAATTGTACCACATCGTGGAAGATACAATAACTGTCAGCAGCTAAGCCATAAGTAATGTAGCAGATTATATTACGCTTCACCTACAACCACGGGAAAAAAGGGAAGAGGAAGAGAAAAATCAAAATAAAATCAAAATCCAACAAAAGACTGCAGCACGCCAGACTACACACAGAAAATAATCACAGACAATTACACTGTAATGATGTGAACAGAAACATATTTACAAAGTACCCTAGGCATTACACACAGATACCCAGGGGAGTACGTTTGACCATAGAATGGGACTTTCAGGGACGAAAATGCATATCGCACCTAAGAGAAAAGTCATATCTGATCTCTTTAAAACGGGGTCTCTTGAACCTCATCTTAAGAACCTCAGTCTTCAGAGTTTTATGCCGGAGGAGCTGTTACTTCACTGATCTCCTAATGGCCGGTCTATTTAAAGTCCCCCCAAACAAAATATTTCAGGTTCCTAATCTTTGCAACAGTCGCCAGCCATTCGGACAGATGCTAGTTTTGCTCATTAATGTCAGCGACGTTAACAATGCGTTAAGAAGTCAGGCGACACACGAGCCAGAAATCCCACGTCTGGTAAACCTGGTTTGCATCAGTTTCCCCTCAATATTCAAATGTTTTATTCCCATAAAACAAGAAAGAGTGGAGAGTCTCAAAACCAAAAAATAAACTCATCTCTAAACGCTGAATCATTTCTGTCTGATTCCATCAACAATATATCTATATATTTTGGAAAGTTGCGTAGCACTCAGCACTCAATTCCACTCACCAGATATTTCATAACGCATGAGACTGTAAAAAAAAACAAGCACTCCCTAACGGTAAACGTTGACAAAAATTCACATGAAAGTCAGCTGCCTATAGAGAGATTCCATCCAGATTAACTGAAAATCGAACCTCCAATTCAACGGAATTCATTGTGAAGCGATGTCTTCGTTTTTTCTCATTAAATCCAGCAATGAACAGGTTTAATACATTTTAAAATACATTTTCTGTTACCTCAAAGCACCAAATTACAGATTTTTAGTATATGTTTGTTTCAACTGATTTCAAAGTATTTTGATGTTCAAAAGTCCTGACACTAATTTGGTGATTTGTAATAATTTTGCTGAATAACTGCTAAAGAAAAATAATTTAGCTACAAAACCAGGGAAAATGTAGCATTAGTAAATTCACACGCTTTACAGCATTTCTAATCAGATAAAATGTACAGCAAATGTTTGATGTATTTGTTTAACCGCATTTCTAAAGGGAATCCGATATCTTACAAAACAGTTGGACTGTTGACACAAAATAAACTCATGTTTTCATGTAGAAACTTGGATTTTTTTGCAGCTCTCCTTTAGGTTGAAGTTTTCCAACCGCAGTTTTTCATTGTCCTGAAAAAATAAATCAAATCTTTAATATTCACTTCTATTTCATGCAGAAGAAAGCAGTGGAATGATGACAAAAAGGATTGCAACATGATATAAAACACTTAAGTCATAATAAAAAGTACTTGGCTCAAGAACCCCAAGGTCTCAAATGGTAATATTTGCTGCTTCCACTTACTGATGGAATCACACAGAAAACTTCTATAGATTTACTTAAGAAGCAGTGTGTGCATCATAGACTGGAGCTACTGTTGGAGAGTAATGGAGACTGTTACTACTTGAAACAATAAAAGTATATTTTATCTCAACAATCCGGTCCTCTCTCCTCTGTAGATTTTAATGTCCCCATCACTGATTATACTTTTAAACTCCACATAATGTATAAAGTGACTGCTGTACATGAACTGCAAATATAACAACTGCTGACTAAAATACCACACCACATTAAACAGAAAAATACCTCAATGAGTTTGGTGTTTTCCTTTTTGAGTTTGACCAGGTACTGAATTTTTTGGTTGAGGTTCTGATGTCCCACTAGTTTTCCATTCTCTTCAGCCAAAAAGTCAACTTGTTTCCTCAGGACATCCACCTCCTGCAACACAAAAGGAAGCTGGGAATTGGTCCCACGTGCTTTTTGGCCTCCTCCTTCTAATACAGTAGCGTGTACAATCTGCCTTTGAAGAATGGATACAACTAGATCATTTTCACTCTGGAAGTTGTATCCAGAAATTGTGTGGATGGCTCCCATGCTAAAATAAAAAATGTTTCTCCCAGAACCCTAAATAGCTTCTATGATGGCAACATGGACAATTCTGACACCAACACAGACTTTCAAGACAAGATTGCTGAAGCTTGTTACATTAATTACAGTTTATACTCTGGCAAATATTGTATAATCACATGTATTTTCAGCCCTGCACATCATTAATATTACTCTTATTCGAAATTCAAAAAGTTAAAAGTGATACCTTGAATGAAATGTCAATATTTTCCCTGGTCCCAGATCCTGCATAAAAGATGCAGACGTTCTGATAGATGAAATTTCCTTAGCCTTTTTATTATTCTTTCAATGAGAAAGACCAGCACACAAAAACAATTGGCCACCTTTTCAGGAATTTCCTGGGATTCACAGATAACTTTAAAACCGTGTCTGGGGAACTTTCAAGTTTACTGTTCCGAGAGTGAAAATTTAATTTACTTCTAGTACTAATCTGTTGGAGAACATGAAACAGTTTACAATGCCCTGTCTTGGGAGTCCCAGATGGAACAGAACCTTGAAACATCTGAGAAAATAATTCACTAATTCCAAATTGAACATTCAATGTCCCTGCCAGGTACAAGAACAGAGAAAATTTCAAAAATAATTTGTGATCATAATGTCTGCATCTTAAATCAGAAACACTGAAATCCAACAGGAGAATCAACCCTATAGATAAAATCGAATTCTATGGCAGGTAAAAAATAATCACTCCTTTCCCTTTAAGGGAAAGAGGAAGTATTATTACTGGAAAACAAGTCCCCTTAAAAAATGACATTTTGTTTTATGATCTGACCATACTGATAGACTGACAATGCTGTTAGGATAAGCTATGGATCAAAGTCAGAGTAAACCTATACTGGAATTATTCACACGTCTGCTTTCGCATGAGTGAACAACTCTCAGTCCTCTGTCGACAAAAAACCCAGCTCACCCGTCACCTGTACAGCTAGGAAAAGTCTGGACAAGCTGATTTTTTCCCTCAAAGCTAATGGGATACAAAAAGTTTGGTAACAGGTGGACAAGCAATCATTTTACATTAAGCACCATGGATTACATACAATTTTGACAGACTGGGATGGACATATTTTTTAAAAATGATCCGGGGAAATGTCAAAATGAGCTGGAAAAGTATTCAAAGTGAAAAATTCCAATTCAGAACTGCAAATGCCATTTTACCTTTGCAAGTTTTTCGTGGTCTAAATCTTTCTCTCTCAGTTCTTTAAGCTCGATGGACCGGTCTCTCAGCTCGCTTGTCATCTGCTGGATGCAAGTCTCTGCACTGGACAGGGTGGCTGAAGTTCTCTGCAAACTTTAACAATAACCGTACAGCTCTTAAAGAAAAATCGTACGCATTCGTGCATTTCCCACACTAATGCTAAATTTAAAAAAAGATATTCAAATAGAATGCATTTATTGTACATTTATGGCAGTCGCTTGTAAGATAAAATGTGAAGATTAAAGTGGTCTGTACGCAAGTACAACTATATATAAAATTGACAAAAAAATAAATCAGTGACGATAGTTAGGGAAATCCAAAAATGCTTACTCTACTTCAAGTTCAGAGAGTTTCGTCATCGCAGCAACCTGTTGGGAGCAAAACGATGGTAACAGTGAGAGAAGAAACATTAAAACAAGGGTATTAAGGGTAAAAATTCCTTTTGACTAAATATTTTACGATTTACATGAAAAAGGAATAAGAAATGAGGAGTGGGTATAAATCTAATAAAAACACATTTTGTGAGGAAAATGTTTCTTAAATTAATGCTCCATTCTCTACTTTTGGGCAGTAAGTCAAATAATGCTGTTTTGTATCATATGGAGATTGTTATACCATATTTCCAAACAGATTAAAATTTCAGGGGTAAAAGCATTTATTCCACACGGTGGCTATTACGAGATAATATTATGAGGTTATTGTCTCTATAATGTTAACTTTTTAAAGAAAATGTTCCTGAAACATGACAAAAAAAATTATCATCTAGTTTGACCTTCATGGACTAAACAAATTTTGGAATGTTTTGCATAAGACATTTACCAAAATCCTAAAATAAAGCTAATGAACAGAACCATATCTGTCGCCTAGGGATCCTATGTACTCAAGTGCGATAGAAAATAAACGTTTGAACACAAACCCTTGCTTTTCTTTCCTCCTTTAGTTCTTTCATGACCGCTTCATGACTGTTCCCATCCTTCTCCACACTGCTAATTAAAAGGTTGGTTTGATCATAGCATTAAAAACAAAAGTCAAGACAAAGACAGTACAACCTCCAGCAAACAGACAAAACAAAAACAAATTCAGCTATCAAAGAGGGGCAAATTAAATCGAGATCACCGCCCTCCTGTTGGACATCACAGGATTTTGAGGAATAACAATGACATTAAAAGGGCTTTAGGCCAATCAGGACCCACGTAACAGATTCTCTAGGTAATGTATTAACTGTATATTTCAGGTATGGAGGAATCTGTTCAGTGGTGATAGTTTTGATGTTTTTCATTTTCATGGGTTAAAAAGGATGCAAGTTATGATCTACTTCTTGTCCTTCCATAAAAATTGAAAGCAAGAAAAGCAACACGATTTTGAATCGATATGGAGTATCATTATCAGCAGATTCTTACAGAACTTCAATATGTTTATGGCACTGCTCCTGAAATGGCACATGAACAGAACAGAGGAACTCCAACTTACCTGCCACAGTTCTGGGCCATTTGGTTCTGCAAGGTGTAGCACTGATCTGTCAGTTCGAGACGCAAATTTTCTTTTTCACAGAGCTGGGCCTTCAACACAAAAGAATTACAACTGTTTTTTTTTGCTTCACGTGTCATATTCAAGCCAATGCAATATATTTTTTGGCACACTTTTTCCCAGAATACATTTGTACAGTACTTTACCGACACAATGAGTGAAGTATGGTACCGCTGAGCGCAGCACAACAGCTGTAACACGAGGCTTCACCACTACTGCTCACTGCTGCTGTTTAGTGGAAGAGTGTGGGATTACCACATTTGGTGGCAGTGTTGGGATTCAGACCCACGCCCCTGAAGAGACTGGAGCCTCTATCCAGAGTCTTCAGGGGCGTTTGGGTGGTCTATCACCATTGGCTTGTGTAACCTCTCTAGGCTCCGAAAGCGTATCGGTGGTCCCCTTTTAGAGGAGCCTACTCAGTCCCCCAAAAAACAATCCACCCCAGAGGCAATAGTCAGCGCAAAATCATCAGTACCTCTTCTGCTGTGGAACAACTCGAAGGCTACTTTCACATGCAGAAAAGTCTTCTAGGAGATGGAATTATAGGAACAACACTGTACATAACATACAGATTGATTCAGGGTTTGGGTTAAGAATCTTCAGCACGGGAGCACCTTGAGACGCAGGATTTCTTCATTCTGGGCTAATCTCTCGGCGCTGAACTCCTTCACCAGCATCTCCAGAGTGACAATGGAGGAGCGCCTGTTCTCCAGCTCCTGTTCCTGAGCCTCCAGCACTTTGGTCAAGTCCGTGCTGAAGCTGGAGGGCGTCTTTGGGGTCTGAGGAAATAAAGGCAGACAAAGTCTCTGATCCGCCGAATGCCTCCGCCCGCCGGCTTGTTTTAAAGCAAAGGAAGATGAGGGACGAGAGAACTGCGCGGACTGGGTACCTGTGTCTGAGCCAGCGGAGTGGCAGGAAGCACAGCCTTGTGATTCTGCTCGCTCGTGATTTTCGGGCTCTTCAGCTCATTTTTCTGCTTTAGCTGCGCAAGACAGAATTAAACAAAAGCAACACCGCTTACACCACAGGAAAGGAAGGCAATCAATTATAATAATGTTTATAATGTTTCTTTATTAACCCTATACAATTTCTTGCATTAGGAATTCGTCTTTTCGCATACCCCAGCTTTTCTCCATGGAGACACAGACACACAGGCAGGGAGAGAAGCTGGGGGTCAGAGCGCATGGTCTGCCATTGTACGGCGCCCCTGGAGCAGCTGGGGTTAAGGGCCTTGCTCAGGGGCCCAACGGAGTAGGATTCCTCTACCGGCTGCAGGATTTGAACCCTTAGCCACAGAGCCACCGCTCCGCCCATAATTAAGACGCCCGGTCACTAAACAGGAAGGTCCGAAACACCTTGAAGCCAAAACATGGCACTATGCAAGCCTACAGGTCTGCGGATGCTCATCAGTTGTGTTTCTCAAACAGCGTGTCCCAGCCACGGGACTGGTGACTAAGCAAGCCCGTACGGAGCAGCGGGTACCTGCTCTTGAAGCTCCTGGATGACGGCTGTGTACCCTGCAGCGGCGGCCTGAGCGGCCTGGAGGAGAGCCGTCTGCTCGTTGACCACCTTCGTCAGCTTCTCCACCTCCTCCGCGGCATGGGAGAGGTCCTCCTGCAGCAGCTCTTGCTACAGAGCACAGCAGAAACCAGGATTAATAATAATAATAATAATCGCTTAAACTTATATAGAGCTTTTCTGGACACTCCACTCAAAGCACTTTACAGGTAATGGGGACTCCCCTCCACCACCACCAGTGTGCAGCATCCACCTGGATGATGCGACGGCAGCCATAGTGCGCCAGAACGCTCCCCACACACCAGCTACCAGTGGGGAGGAGAGCAGAGTAATGTAGCCAATTCATAGAAGGGGATTATTAGGAGGCCATGATTGGGAAGGGCCAATGAGAAATTTGGCCAGGACGCCGGGGTTACACCCCTACTCTTTTCGAGAAACGCCCTGGGATTTTTTATGACCACAGAGAGTAAGGACCTCGGTTTTACGTCTCATCTGAAGGACGGCGCCTGTTTACAGTATAGTGTCCCCGTCATACGTCATACTGGGGCATTAGGACCCACACAGACTGCAGGGTGAGCGCCCCCTGCTGGCCCCACTAACACCTCTTCCAGCAGCAACCTCAGTTTTTCCCAGGAGTCTCCCATCCAGGTACTGACCAGGCTCACACCTGCTGAGCTTCAGTGGGCTGCCAGTTGTGAGTTGCAGAGTGATGTGGCTGCTGGCCAGGATTCCAGGAACCGGGTTGAACGCATGCGAGCAACCCTCACGGGGGACATTTTTACTTGGCAATTTTTTTAGATCCTTTTTATTTTTGGGTGAAGAAATTCCTTAGCACTTTGTATTGGACTAATTACACAAACCGACATAACTGGACTTTTCAGCTAAGAAAAACACTTGCTATTGGTGGACAGACACCTCTCGAACCACACGTACGACAGTATGAATGGCAGAAACGGTCTTTCCTTCTTCTTTACAACGCTGATATCTCGGGGTTCATTACGCAATTCCAAACCTGCTACGGGTTTCAGTGATAAATTGTATAAAAAAGGATATAACCTATGGATTATAACAACAAGGCAGGTGGACAGAAAGACAGCAGGCACAGGGCGGGTAAAGAATTAAAAATTCCATTAAAAAATAAGCCATTCAAGCTGGTTTGCTTCCTCGTGAGCAGGCACGGTCCGCCGCTCACCTCAATCTTGTCCGAGGACACCCTCCGCTCCATGGCTTCCCTGAGATCAATAACCTCCTTCTCGTGTCTCGCGATGAGCGCTCGGCTCTCCTCTCTCGCCGCCAAAGCTGCGCAGTACTTTTCCTGCCACGGAGGTGAACGCAATTAACACCGCGTTAAAGAGAGACCAAAGAGAATGGCAAGCTCACATTTTACACCCTGTATCTAGTGTGTACGGCTTTTAATACCTAAAAATGTCTTAGCTGGCACTTCAGCTTTCTTGTAATAAAAATTCAAAATTAAAAGAAATTAACTTTTTAAAATGTCTATTCCAAGCAAATCTCTATAACCGGTAAAGTACTTCAGGATCTGTCTGAGCTAGAAAATAAGAAGTATAAGGTTTTGTGGGTACAATAGTTGGGTAGCTTGAAAACAGCACATGGTACAGTACCACAGCAACACCCACACTGGTGGAATGCCATGTCTTATTATTCTGTTTAAGGTTCGAACTGGACAGAAAATGAAGGTATATGCCTCCAATGGCAGAAAGGGACAATAAAATTAGCCTAGATACCTTGATATCCTCCAGTTCACTTGACAGCACAGCCAACATCTCATTTTTCTCATTGAGGGTGTTTCTCAGCTCCTGGGTCTGATTCAGGATATCGACTACAAATTCCTGCGCAAGAAAAGCACATGGTTTTTACAGTCAAAACTACATAGGACTCATTACATAAGAAGCGATTTATAATTGGACATTTTATGTCTGGGTTTAGTTCAGAAAATAAAATAAAAAAACTGATCTTTACTTTCTCCGTTTCACACTTCTTTTCCAATTCGGCCACGCTTGTGTTTGCTGCAGTAAGACTCTGCTTCAGACTGTGTAGCTCTGCAGTCTAAAAAGAGATGAAAATCAATTCACCAACAATCGCGTGGTACCACAGGTGTGGATTGAGGAATTCACTTCCATTTCATTTTAAACTTACCTGTTGCTCAGACTGCACAGTCAAACTGGAAATGTGTTTCTTTAAGTCAACATTCTCATCGAGGGCTCTTAAAAGCTCCCTAAAGAAAAAAGAAAAATCAAAAATGTTTATTGTACATAAAAAACAAAAGCAAACACTTGAAACAGGAAAACAAAACCAAAACAGGTTTAACACTAAGAGTGCAACCTTTTCCTTTGAAAAAGCAACTCACTTAGAAGTTGTCTCCTTATCTTCTTTGAGCTGGGATGTTAAATTGGAGTTCCGTTCCTTCTCAGTTTTCATGGATTCAAGCAGTTTCTAAAATGCAAAAATTACAGTAAAATAAAAACGTATCGTGTCTGTATTTAAGAAGTAAACACTAAAAAGAGTGTCTCTGTGGTCCTCATGAACACTCATACGTATCGTGAGTACGTTTGTTTTCTGCAGCTGTTGCAGGATATCATTTTGCACATCGGATTTTAGATGCTGATGGTTCTTAGCATCGTAGCTGTTGTGCTTTAGATTAACGCAACATAAAACTTTAAGAAAACACTCCAGGTGCACACACTGAAAGGACACAAGGCATCCAAGGCACGCCTGTCTCACTTGTGGGAAATGGAAACCTGGAGGGCTGGTCGAAATGGAGAGGAATGCCTTCAGGTTCAGCACAGAAAAGCCAATTAAACTTCGTCTTGCCCAACGCCTCCCCAAGGGGGGCGTTCCCCGGGATCTCTGGGGCGTAAGTGTACCCGACACGGAGCTGTAAAGCTGCTCTTACACTCAGCTCCGCCTGCAGCGCTGCGTTCTCTCGCTGGCTCTCGGCAACGCGCTGCTTGTGCTCCTCCGACTCGTACTTCATCACCTCCTGCAAGGTGTCGTGGGAATCCTGCAGGGAGCGGCGCTCTTCCAGGAGCTTCTCGTGCTCCAGCCTAGACGAGAGACACGGGAATCAGGCACAAACACCGGGAAACACTTGAGATCTTCGAGGATTAAAAAAAAAAGCACACCGTCGTCCGTCACCTGAAAAAGAGTCAAAAGCGCAGTGCTGTTGCAGGAACAGCTCCCAGAATGCCCAGTTGTTTGCTACGGACATACCCAGTGAATTACTCAGTGTAGCCCGGAGCCGCTGGCTTTAAACGAACTCCCTCTGGTCCGGAGAGGCTCCAGGTCCCCCCCCGCCCCCCGGCGGCGCCAGCAGCTCCGTACCTGACGGTGTCCAGCTGCAGCTGCACGTGGATGAGGCCGCTGGACAGCTGGCTGAGCTCCAGCTCCTGCGCGCCCCGATACGAGCTGTACTCGGCCTTCGCCGCCAGCAGCTCTCGGTCGGCCGAGTGCAGCACCAACCGCAGGTCGTGGACTTCGCTCCTCAGCACTGAGGGGGAAACGCGGGGGACAGCCGGAGTCAGTCCCGGCACACATCCCGAGGACATGGTCGCAGTGGGGGGGTGGGGGGGGGGAGTCAAAGACCCATTAAAATAACATTTCCGTAATAAACCAAAACGGAGCTCGGCATTCAAAAACCGACTAAAAAGTGCCAATAATTTTAATGCCTTAACCTTCCAGATCTACTAATTCCCTATTTTGAATCATTTAAATGACTAGATAAAAAAATATTTTGATTTCCATAGGTGTTAAAATATAGTTATATATAGTTCCACGGGAAACAGAAAAAGATCACCGTCTGTCCTGGTCTTCTCCTCCCGCAGGTCCTTTTCCAGAGATGAAATGTGATCCTGAAGGTTTTGCTGTTCTTTGCTCCAGTTGCTCCTCTCAGATGACAACAGCTGAATAAAAACAGGACAGCCAAAACTCAAATCAACCCAAATTAGTCAGAGCTCCTGAACACGATAAGGAGGGATAATCTGGACCAACTCAGTCTGGAGTCCCTTGGGAACATTTAAATGGGTCTTAACATCAGTAACATAACTGCATTTTAAGTAGAGACAGTTTACAATGTTCAGAAATGTGCAGACCATTGCCAAACCCTTCAAAAAAGGTTTAAAGATCCAGTATTTGAGAGCATCATCTAACTCAAATAATCAGTATTTTTTAAAGAACAGTCTTATAATGTCAGCTATCATAAAGACTACCATTCAATGAGCAGCACCACAGAAATTGAGGACCGAGGAACCCGTTATCGTCCCCAGGAACACATGGTCTGGTAGCACCATGCCACTCCTTACCTCTTCCATTTTGTTCGAGTGTTCCTCCAGTTTACCGATTTGCTGCAAGAGCTTCCTGTTCTTAACCTCCTCTTCGTCCAGCTTGAGCTGAAGCGCACTGACCTGCTCCTTTAAAGACCAAAAAACATCTTGACATGCAGATCCAGTGATTTACACAGCTTGTAGGCCAAAGTGACATTCCTCCCATTGTCTTATCAGAACTGCAAATATTCTAAAAATCAAATCAGAATGCCAGAACATGAGAGAAGGAGCGAAAGCCGGAGTAAATATCCTCCTGTTCTACCTGCACCGTTTCCAGCTCTTCAGTGAGGGCCTCACAGGCCAGCTCGTTCATTTCGGGAGGGACGGGCTCATTGAGGATGTCATCCACTGGATCCTCAGCAGGCAGGCTCCTGGCACTCAGGTCCATCGAGTGGTCAGGACTGAAGTGTGGCACCAGACGGGATCTCAGGCAATAACCCCTGGTGGGTGTGGTCAGGTTCTGTAGCAGCGAGCAAAAGGACTCTTTAAAACCACTTACAAGGGTACTCTGCTTGTAACCATCACACCTTGCATATAAATGACCACATTTTGCACTCCTTGGCTCCTTACCTTGATGGTTTCAAAATGCTTTTTGTTCAGCTGGGAAACTTCTTGTCTTGTGTGAGCTTGTGTGGCCTCCAAAATATTCTCCAGGTGCTGGTTGGCCTTTTCAAGGTACTGCTTTTCCGACTCCATCTCCAAGAGCCTCTTCCTGTCGGTACAAGAGGTCATTATAATTGGCAAAAGATTCATCGGCTCCTCTTTTCACTCCCGGTGTGACTGCAGCAGCCTTTACAGAGAAGTATAAAACAAGATTTCAAGGACTTTGTAATGAAGCTTGTGACAAACGGGAAAAGAACAGAGGAACTAGAATTCAGCACAGGATATTGATGCTAATAAAGACACTGGGTATTAGCACTTAAAGTATTACAAAACGGCACTCAGTAGCTCCTTGACGACATACTCCAGAAATGTGTTTTTGTTTCCAGAAATTTTAGCAGGACGACCAGTACTCGACTCACTTAGTCAGTTCTTTATATTCTTCATACGCTTGCACCGTCGTGGTCAGCTCTGCCTGTTTCTGCATCAGCTGGGCTCTCAGCCGCTCCACTGACACAGACGAGACGTTCTCGGCAGCAACGGGAGTCGAGAAGAGGGGTGGAACTGAAACACAGGCGGGACCAATTTAACGACGACGCTGCCAAGACAGAAAGGGGCAGGAGCCAGAGCTCAAAGTCGCTTCTGCAGCACGCCACTTCTAAAACAAGGGCTTCCTGAAAACCTCCCCGCGTTTCCCCCTCAGCTTCGAGCGCAAAAAAAAAAACAAAGAATTTGAATCTAGTGAATTATCAACACTGAAAGAAACTGGCTCGCGACAAAACTGCACCAGACAGAATGCGGCCGGCGGAGTCGACGCCGCCCTGGGAGCCAGAGAGCATGCCGCACCTCCGGGGAGCTTCTCCGCAGCGCTGGCCTCCCGGAAAGCCTTCTCCAGCTCCGCCGCCACCTGGGCGCTCAGCTCCTGGGCTCTCTTCACCGGCTCCAGGGAGCGCAGCCTCTGGTTCTCCTCCCGCAGGCTGTGGTTCTCCACCGCGTATTTCGCCACCCTGGGGTGCTGCTCCACCTGGTCGGCACAGGCAACAGAACTTAGGAAAAGGGACCCAAGGGCTCGCACTGCTTGCTGCACCACCTCGAGGGCGTTCGCAGGGTACGGTCCAGGGTAAAACGACCACTGAAGCCTTCGTAGGAGCCTTTACGCTTGAGATGTATCTGAAGAGCAGGAACAGCACACAACGGATAAAAATGCTCCAGATCCGACATGGCAACGCTAGGTTCCGCGACTTTATTTAAAAGGACACCGTTGCGTGTGATGATATAATAGTTTGGAAAATTCTGTGCGGAGAACAAGATGGGTTATGCTACGACCCACATTCTTGTTCGTATCGCTGACGTACACAAAAGGTAAGCAAGAAATTAAAGAGGAGAGCAGAACGGATCCTTTCCTGGGCAACACTGGCCTCCATCTGCTCAGGAAAAGATATCCTTGCCAAGAATCAAACAGAATCAGATCTTCTTCTGTGTACCTGTTCTCTTAGAATCTGAATCTCCTGCTTTAGCTGAGACACCGCGGCCTCACTCTCCTGGCTAGACAGGCCTCCCTGCGATTCCTTCAGGCTCTTCTCCAAGCGGGAGATGTGATCCTCCCGGAACTTCAGGATCATCCGGTTGGACTGAATGAACTTTTCCTTCTTAGCCCACGTTTCTTCGAGCTGAGTCACTTTCTGAAGCAGGTTCTGCAGAAACAGATCACACTTCGCTAATGACAACAAGGTATTACCAAGATTTCTCTTTAAGTCACATTTTGCAAGTTAGAATTTTGTAAAAAATTATCTTAGGGCATCTTTATAATAAATATTACCACTACACCCTCAAGAAATCTATGGGCTTGTCTCTGGACATTATTTTTTATTAGCGGCGTCTTCATTAACATTATTCTTTTTGCACTACAGTGTCTGAAATTCAGAGTCGCAGTTTTTCGGCACTGATTACACGTGTTCTAATTCAGAAAGAAACTAACATAGCCCTTCAAGATAACATTTTGCTTTTTCGGTTTCAAGGTCAGGAGAGAGGCACTCTTCAGCGATCGGTGCCTAAGTCTCATTACAATAAAATAACAGTTCATTCATGAGCAAGAGATGAATTTTAATCCTGGCTAATTAACCAAATGATTTTTTCTCTGGAGATTCTGCTCGAGGCAAAAGGAAGGCGTTTTAAATTATCATTCTAAAGAGACATTCTTCATTTACAAGCCACGCTAAGCTACCAGAACTCCTCTGTTCCAGGAGCAGTTCTTCGCCTATCCCTCAAATGGCAAAAGCTCCCATCTATCTCATTGCTGTTCAAGAAAATTCTGTTTCAAGTATTTCACAGGTATTTGTATTGGTCATTTGCAGGTCACCCCTAGTCCCTCTGAAGGAAGATGCTTTCACAGTACATTCAATTACTTTCTGTTCCTAATTTCCCACCAGGCACTGAGAATCATATCAGAGTCTCAATGCTTCTCAAAACAATGTGAGTACTCAATTACTGTTGCAAAACAGAATCCTTTACTTCGTGTGTTCACCCCCAGCCGTTTTATACCAAAACTACTTTAGTGTAAAAATTCCAACGGAAAAGCAAAATCAACAGAAAAGCAGGTGGCACAAAAAAATAGTAAAAACTGCTTTTAAAATTCTCTACTCAAAACATCTTGGATTCAAAAACTGATTTAAAATTCACACATCTATCGCCAACTGAGAAAACTTAATGATTATTGACCTGCAGTCAGGCGATTCAAATGAGGAATGTGCAAAAACATGACAATTAAAATACATTAAAAAAGTAAAAACGTACAATACCTTTTTTTCACTTTCACTTTTCTCCCACAGAAGCATGGCTTCTAAAAATCTGTGTTTGTGCTCATTTTCCGAAACACCGTTTTCAACAGGATCTATAAGGACATGTCACCAATTAGCAGTCACGTAGATGCGCTTTGTTTCATTAAACCAACCAGTTTCACTTCTAGACCGTGCCAGTGTAAATGCACTTATTTTAGACAGTGCCAAAAACAAATGAAGATGAGCTTTTCTGGCATGTTCACTAGTGGGGAAAAAAGCATAATGCAAGCTGAAACACGATCCTACTGCTTGTTGTTCGTGCTGTTCTGCGCAAACAAACGGTGCGAGAGACGTCCTTGCCTGCAGGGACGCTGTGCCCCTCGTGGTCAGGGCCTCCGCGAGCCCCAGCGGGGGTCTGGGCGGCCAAGGCCTGGGCCAGCTGCTCCTTCAGCTTCTTCACCTCGGCCTGCAGCTGCCTCACGTTCCCCTGCGTGTCCTCGTTGATCACCGCCTGCAAGCACAGCGCCACGCCAAGCACCCAATCAGAAAAAACAACTAGCGGCTCCGCGGGCTGCTTTTAAATTCATCGCTCGCATACAAGAGCTGTTGATAAAACAAATCTATTTCTTAGCTTTCCGATATGAGATTCCAGCCTTCTCAGGAAAGACAATAGCTTCTAACTATGCTCGTCAATTCAAAGGCCTTCCTATTGCATTTGGCTCTGCTAAGATTGTGTTCGATTAAAGGATAGTCCCATCCTTGACTGTACTGAACTGTAGTAAATATCTAATCCACTTTAAAATTGAAAAGGTACAACTTCAAGCACAGTAGAAAGCGACAGGACTTGAGGGAAATAAGCCTTGGGTAAAAATAATAAAAAAATAATTAATCCGTTTTGAACTTTAGCCATACAAAACACAAGCTTTCCTTAAAGAAAAGGCTGCCTTGATATTGTTGCTGTAATTCACATTTTACATGTGAGAGTATCAAATGACACGCTGCAGAGGTGCCAGAGTAAAGTCTCAAGCCTCATATACTAATATACAGTCCGATGTGATCTGCTTCAAACACTATGGCCATGCACGTGATCCCACATTGCTAACCTTGTTCTTAATCAGCTTGGCTCTCTGGGCAAAGTGCAAAGTGGACAGGGTCTCCCCAAAGCACTTAGAACCAGGGTGCACGTTGGCAATAATGAAGGTCCTTGCGTTTCCTCCAAGAGAGTCCTGCAACAAGACATAAAGGAAACCTCTTTCTTTTGCTATACGGCGACCTTGTACTTTTCACCAGTAAACTGTGAAAGCATGATAAGAAGAACTGTGCAATAACATATTCCTGTGTGGTTCAATTCTATCAATCACTAGGAATGCCGGCTGTTAGCAATTTCATCACCAGTGTCACCAGCACGCAGTAAGATCCAACTCAATTACCCATCAGTGACCATAATCCTCCTGTCACAAAACGACGGAAACATTTCCAGACAGATAGGAATGAAACGAGCAGGAAGAAAAGAGGGGTGCTCGTGCGCCTGCGTCTCACCCGCAGCAGGAATGTCAGCTTGGAGTCCCTGTAGCAGATGTGCCGGCTCTTCCCGTTGGAGACGTCCACGAGCGCCATGATGACGTGGCCCAGGCAGCTGAGGGACCGGTTGATGCTCCCGGCCTCCTGAAACGGCCAGAGGCACGTGTGACACAGCACCCCGACACCCTGACCTTAACCCCTCAGCCTCTCCAAACCTATTTCTTTCAGGCTGGCGGGAAATAGACCCTCTGCAACTTACAGTAACTCTCACCCTGCGCTTGGGAAATCTCGCTGAGCTTAGAGAGACGTTCCTATGCACCACTATATTGTTTGGTCCAGATCCAAGTTTATTCCATAAAACACTCAACAGAAATGTCTAAAGCTATAACCGATTACAATAAGAGCTGATATTTGCGGTACTACTGTATATGAAGCAATAATACTGCTTCGAAGGGTATTCGGCCTGCTGTGCAAGAAGGTATTTGTCTTAAAAATAGAAATAACAGGTACTACTGCATTTTGTAGAAAAAAGCTTTGGAACGTCCCACTTACTTGGTTTATTTGTTGTATAGTATGGTTTTAATCTGTGAAAAAAACAACAACACAAAGTGGCAATAACCTTCAGTCTAGTCCCTTCTGCATGAGTGTCCTTCTGCCTCTCGGACCCAGCCAAGTCCACCAGGTTGAGCTGACTGCTTCTGATGTTCACGATCTCGTTGACCGTCTCCTTGGACTCGAGAGTGACGGTGAAAACGGCGTGGGATCGGGAAGACTCCCTGTTCATGGAGGTCGAGGCCACCCGGCGATTCCTCCATCCCGTCGACAGCACCTAGCAGCATCAAGGGGGAGGTAACAGAGTCCTAATCATCTACGTACGAAAACAAAGGCAGCTCCAGCCTTGCACTGCATGCCAAAGCAAAGAAAGAGCCAGCATCAAAACGTCATCAACAGTAGATATGACAGAAAAAATATCAAATTAAAAGCTGCTTTCAGTTGCAGAGCCTGATAAGATTACCTGATAAGCTTCCCCAGCAGAGGTAATAATCTTCTCAACCGCTCCATCAACAAATACGCCCTTCTTTATGTTCTCGCGCAGGAAGAGGCTCGCTGAGGCACTGTCCAGGAGGTCAAATATCTGCTCGTTGTAAATTTCGATGAAGGAGCACTTGCACAGAAAACTCTTCCCGTTACTGGACTGGAAAAAGAGGGACAGCCAGAGTCACTAGAGTAACCCGCCCTCGCATCGCCAGACGAGCGAGCGAGCGACCGCCCTCGTATCGCCAGACGAGCGAGCGAGCGACCGCCCTCGTATCGCCAGACGAGCGAGCGAGCGACCGCCCTGTCCTTGTATGATGTAGCCATTCCTTCTCATTAGTACTTTTCACAGCATGAAATGAAAATCTTTCAGAGTATGAATCAGACAGTGATACACCCTTCCATATCAATAACACTTCTCAAAACTAGGCTCACTTTTTCAGCCTCTCTGTTGATGAGGAAAAACAGGTACTCAAAGCTCCGAGGAATGACTCCCCGCATGTCGTGTGTGAAGTTGTCAGACTCTGCAGGACCTAGGAATCAGGTAGAAAAAAAATTAAATTAGTGTAGGAATGTAACAAAATTAATGGAATGATCAGAAGCAGCATTAATAATTCAATGTTTTCTGATTAAATATTAAAACAGACATAGAACTACTTGCTAAAAGCGTTGGATGTACTTTAATGCCAATGATTGTCCTGTTCATCTGTAGCAAATTACAAACTGTTACGTCCAAGAAATAAACAAAATTAAAACTCTTTCCTTACCCAGCATTGTAAATGTTTTTCCAGAACCGGTTTGTCCACTGTGAAGTCAAAATACATTATTGAAATTAAATGTATAAAACAAAATAAAAAATCCATATAGCTTAACATCTTAAAAATACATTAGCTGGTGCATGGCATGTGTACTGTAACAGGGATAAGCACAGGGCTATGAACTGTACATTCACCGCCCAGTTGAAAATTTTACCTCAACAATGTGTGTTTGTTATCAGAATGGTTTATATTGCATCTGCGTATATTGTTACCAGTCTCAGCGATACTGTAATGCATGCTATTATTAGTGAAGAGATATGGGTATATATAGGTGTAAGCTTTCTTCTTTATTTGCAGAATCCTCTGTAAGCACTTTTACTGTTGAAAATAAACCTGGCAGGTTTGAATTCTGTGTCCCTCTCTATCATTGACACCACAGTGGCTCAGTCAATCAAACACTCTTTCTGTAACAGCCAGACTACAGAATTTGGGGGTCCCCGTTCTCTTAAAACACGAAGTGGCATAGCTGGAATAAATCCACCCCCTTTTTATTATTTAAAGCTGTAGCATAACTGCCACACATGCATCAATAAGCACTAATATATTCAAGGTTTTAGAACTATAACTATAAGGACGGCACTTACTATGCAAATATGGTGCCATTGTAGCCATTTACACAGGACTCCACTATGTTCTTTCCAACACTGGAGAAGACTGCCTCCTGCACAGAGACATGGAAAGGAAAGGCATTCAAGACACACCTCGTCAACAGATTGCTTGACAGTAGTGATGAAGCGCCTCAATGACAAGAGAAGAAAAATGATGCAAGAATCAAAAACGTTAATACTTCTTTCAAGCCAAAAGCGCCCTTTCACACAGTTTTGTGAGGGGAACCACGTCGAATGCCGACCGTGGTACTGTATTTACAGCAGGCCGACAACCGATTCCCCACGTCGGGCTGCCTCACCTCGCAGGCCTGAGCACAGCAGCTCCAAGCTCGGGCTCTGGAACTCCAGAATTCACACTCTGGAGCAGGGAAAAAGGGATCCCGAGCAGATTACAAGACTGGGGGGAAACCTGGTAAAACCTTCACAGTGGTTTTGCCCAGGTGCGAGTCACAGAGACCAGACAGTGTGAAGAGGGGATTCTAAACTGGAGCCGGGTTCGGTGAGACACTTAATGGGATGAACAGTAAAAGAAATGAAGAAAAGTAAATAAAAAGGAAGGTGACAGACTGAAACACCACTGCCCAGACTAATAGCTGTTTTTTTTTTCTGGTTAAACCCCTAAAAGGGATAACACAATGTATCCGTTTTCATGCCCTACCTGTGAAACATCCATATCAGCCACATGGTCGTACGTAAACACCCTTGGCTCAGGTTTTGAATGCAGGCGGATGGTGTTTGGCGAGGTGACCGTCAGGCACAAACTGGGATCTCCATCTGTCGACAGGCCAGTGCCCTGCGTCAGCGGCCGAACCCGCACAAACACCTTGATGGCATCTCCGTCGCCGCTGTTAACGACACCAGGCGTGCAGAGAAGACCATGAGGACCACAGCCAGCGGCTCAGTCTTACAGTATGTCCCCGATACAAGAGGACTTTTGCAACGAACAAAAGGGGAGCTTCTAGAAAACAAGGCTAGTGTCTACAAATCCGTGTCAGTAATTTTTTTTTTATTTCCTCTATCACCTGCTGGGCAGAATTCAGAAAACGTTACAAGCGGAAAGACGCTCGTCTGAGTGTTGAAGTCCGGGCATGGCCAGGTAGCTGGTTTTCTGCAGCTGAGAAGACTGTGAATCTCTGACTTCCACATAGACAGGCGAAAATAAACCCAACAGATCTCCCAGGAGCCACGACATGCCAGGTACAAGTCACATCGTTCGCAAATGTATGCCATCTAACACATTCCTAGATTACAGGTCATACTGAAAAGATTATGTCTGGACAGGTCATCCTCACCTTAAGTGCGCAGCGTCCCCAGAATCCCCTGGAAGAGAGAAAATAAACAAGAATCGCTACATCTCTACTCGTACAGTAGCATTTTAAATTAAAGAGAATACATCACCCTGAAAGACGCAGGTTATACAGGCAAAGGTTGTAGTTGGACGAAAAGCCGATTATTTTTTTAGAGCTGTCACTAAAGCACCCTGAATTGAAAACGCAATATGCCCGTCTTTCTTTCGTTAGCGACCTCCCAAATCCCAAATGTAAATCAGAGAGAGCATTTTTTGATGACATAAACGGCTACAACGCGGAGGGTGTTTACAAACGGGTCCATTTCCTTGTTGTTTTCCTTTTTGTCCGTCTGTTTTCAGCCCTAGCAAAACTGCATTTTTTTTTAAAAAGAACGACCGGATCAAGCATGAATTTCAATCCACTTTCCTTCGTCAGCCTAACATATGAGTCTGCGTTTAACACCTCTGCAATAAACTGTCAAATACTGACCGAGCACTTCGAGGGGCGAGCGGACCCTGTCGTGAAAGAGCGCAAGCCATATATTTTTAAAAAACACAAACGGTCTGGACATTCAAGATATCGGAGGGTGATCCATTTTATGTGATTGCACGTAGCTGCCCTGAATTGACTCTTAATAAAAATTCGCCTTTGATCCAGCGAAACCACGACACATCGAAATCCAGTGTTTGCCCGCCGCTGAAACACCGCCGTCCTCTCGCCGATCTCACGGTAAACGCACAAACTGCTCAAACGAGTTAACACATACTGCAGAAAACGCAAGCCGTGCCGAAAGAGCTGTTGTTAAACGTGTTAAATGACCCCCATCTGTTTCTCGCTGCGGTCCGGCATCAGCACTCTCGCAGGCGATTACGAGCCTGTGTTTACAAGTCTGACAAAAACGTTACACGACCAAGCAAGCAACCTTTTTCAACCCACATTACCTTTAATCCCAGTTCCCATGGCCAGCTACCTCAAGGGCTAGTAAAACAGTGAATTCTGCTTATGAAAAAAAATCATGAATTACTTTTACTTCAGCGATGCTATTTTAGAGAAATGGCGGAATTTCGAAATTGGCGCTTAACCTACAATTTCCTCCTGCCCCGTATGACGTCACTCCCCTCGCTTCGCCGATGAAGCCACTCCTGACGCCGCCATCTTGCCGAGCGGGCCCCTATCACGTGGCCAGGGTCTGGGTCCCAGCAAGAAGGACTATATAGCGTCAATTATATTATTTGGCAGATGGGTTTTGCACGCCATGAACATTGCAAGTCCCAAACAAAAGCGTCCTGTTACTTTTTCTTGTACTCTCTGTTTTGAATTGGCGTACGAAATAAAATATTCATTTTGTCTATGCCGTGGTGCATAAAATATGTTGCATATGCATTTTCTTATTATTGTAAAGGATACTAATTATAACACTATTTATAACAGTATCTATGACAATATTTACAGCTCTATGGGACATTTTTACAGGAAGTTACACAAAAAACTATACATAATGGGTTTAAATAACGGTGAAGAATAATTTCGATAAAACTTTAGATAAGATAAAATCACTTTATTGGCCATATACAATTTCTTGCAATAGGAATTTCTTTTCGCATACCCCAACTTGCTCTCCATGAGACACACAGGCAGGGAGAGAGAAGCTGGGGGTCAGAGCGCAGGGTCTGCCATTTACAGTATGCAGTATGACGCCCCTTTTCCCACACGGTGTTCTCGATTTTCATATGAGTATTACACTATCCATCCATTTATCTTCTAGCCGCTTCATCCAAATATTACGTTACGTCTGCATTAATGCCACAGTTTAATTACATTAGGGCATTATTAAGAACCAACACGATTCCAATCTTACGCCTCCGTCTCAGCAGTTAGACGTAGGAAGCCGTCATTGATCAGACAGCGGGCGCATGAGAATGACGTTTCATGCAAACAAAGCCGTTCCTGTAACCGCGGTGTCGTGCAGTCGAGTCGAGTAGCTTCTAAAATTGTTTCAGATTTTTATTCTCTGTTTAAGTCAGCAGAAAGATCCAGGATGAGTAAGAAAAACCAGGTGTCATGGGTGAAGCCCACCGAGCCATCCTTTCTCCGGAAATTTAAGAACGATATTGGCTACAAAGAGGGACCAACTATCGATACTAAGGTAAGTAAATGACGAAAATCTGTTTCGTTCAACTGCAAATAGTCCCAGAAATTATGTCGCCTTGTTTCATCCTACACCTAAACGGTTCCAGAGCTAATCTACGGGCCGTCTAATATTAAGACCAAATTAATTGTAGTGAATAAAGTGGTGTAATGTACATTACTAATCTTGGGTCTTTTGATGTGTTCAGCTAAAAGTACGCTCATGCATACATTTACAAGTTTAGACATAGACGTGAAGTGACTCCAGGCAGCTCGCTGGGTTTTGATTCTTCAGAGACAGGAGGTGCCGGCGGTGGCTGATGACAGCGGAGACAGTGACCGTGAGGATGAACGGCCACAGGTGGTTGTCCTCAAGACGGGCGATCTGACAGCTGAAGAGGTCATGAAGGTTAAAGGGGAACTCAAAGGAGAAGCTGGTATGTCCCTCTCCTTTGTCACCGTGCTCCACCCCAACTGCTCCAGGGGCGCCGTATAAACGGCTGACCCTGCGCTCTGACCCCCAGCTTCTCTCCCTGTCTGTGTGTCTCATGGAGAGAGAGTTGGGGTCTGTGAAAAGACAAATTCCTAATACAAGAAATTGTATATGGCCAATAAAGTGATCTCAAGCTGCTATACGCCAGGGTACACATACAACCAAGAATCTGTCTGCTGTAGGTGATGATGATGTGCCGATATTTTATTTGGATACTATTTTGAGATACACTACATCCAACTGGTTACGCCTCTATTAATCTGTTCTGCATTAGCAAAGGAAGCAACACAATTAAACATGAAAGTGGTTCAAACACAGTGTTGTGTACTGCATTGTGCAACCCGTAATGTGTGTAGAGATTTCCATACATCACATGGTTGAACGCATGTTGCAGCACTGCAGTCGTCTGCCAGGTGGGGCTGAAAAGTGCCACTTTTTTAAACTTTTGCCCTTTCATAAGAGATGTAATGTGTAAAATAGGAATATTAAGACTAATATTAAGGTCTGTTGTTGACTGTTGCAGTTGTTGGAAGCTGAGTGTGTTTTTTTTTTTACTTTTCTGTGTATATTAAGTGACAGTTTTAAATCTTGAGAAGCACAGGCAAGCCACAGAGACAACATGTCTGGCCACATGTTGGGAAGATTAAAGGTATACCTTCTGCCCAGCACCATTTCAGCAGAAATATGTGACGATCTTCACACACTTCTACGGGGCTTAGTGCACAACATAAAGATTCGCTGGACATCGCAGGAGAGCAGCCCTTCAGAACCAGGAGTTAACTGAAATTCACTGAAAGCAAATAATGTAAAGTGATTTGAGTGTGCAGTGTGCAGAGGTAGAGGTTAAGTTAAGTAGAGTGGGAAGCACAAAGAAGAAAACCACAATATTTCAGTGCTTCTTTAGGCATGCAAGTTATGTATTGGGGACTGAATGTTAATCATTATATTTCTCCAAATAATCACAAAACACCAGTTTACATTGCAATCACAGTTACATTTAGGCCGTCAAGAACTGGTGATTCAGTGGTCAACTTCAGAATCGTCTGGACTTTGTCTTCCCAGGCCCCTGGGAGGAAATGCCTGTTGAACATCCCTGTGAGGATGACGGCCAGTTTGCTTCACGTTTTCTTTCTGCTCTTGTCCGGCAGAGGGCGACGCTCCTGCAGACGGCAAGATCGTGTTCAGGAAGCCAGTGAAACGCAGCTCCGGAACCTTCCAGGGCATCACAGCCAGCTCCAGCAAGAAGAAGAAGGAAGTGGAAAAGAAGAGGGAGAACCCGCAGAGAAAAGTGAAAAACAGCAGTCTGCTTTCTTTCGGAGAGGATGAGGAGGAAGACTGACTTGCACTGTGCGACCTCCGCGCTCAGACTGGGCTGTCTGAGAGGTGTCCCGTGGCAGACTGGGGAGCAGTTTAAAATCGATGGCAACTCCAGCAGTTCCTCACCTGTCTTCCTGTGCTCGTTCTGTGGGACACTCTGAAGTATTGGAAGTCTCATTTCTTGTTGTCCCCCCCCTGACTTTCATGTTAGCCAAGCTGTCAGAAAATTAATCCAGTTATCTCATTGCTTGGACAATTTTAGCTCTTCCTCACATTTTATAGAAACTGCGACCTGTACAGTGTAGAATTGGCAAATGATAAAGAAATATCGGATCTAAGCACAGAAATAACTGGAAGTCTGAATGTGGCCTTTGTATTTCAAGATGCTTGTCATGGCCTGCTATGGAGACAGAATACCTGATAGCTGGCAATTACAAATTGGTGTATGTGAAATATTTTTTTGGGCCACTATACATTTAAAAAACTGAAACAAAATGTGATGTTCTATTACCAAACGTTATCACGGTTGAACTGAACATTTTGTGGTGTGTCAGTAATACTTAAAATCTCAGTAATTCTAAACCTGTGTCACCTTGGAGCCCCTAATATTAGATTTCTTGTGTCAGAAGGTAATCAATACAAATCCAATGCCCTTTACTTCCAAGCACTGAAGTAAATAACTCCAATCTGTTCTCCCCTTCCAGCCAGCTCCGTATGAAATGTCATGCTGCGTTTGTGTTCGGCATTTTGACGAGATGGAGTTGTAAAGGTTCATTATTTTAAAATGTGATGTTACAAAAATAATTGTACTTTCATCCAAAAAAGGGAGTTTTTTTATCCTGATCAGAATTACTTTCTAGGAACGCTGAACATCGTGGGTGCAGAGGAAGGTCCCATCTGGAGAACTGTAAAGAGCAAGAAATGTACGTGTGAGGACAGGACAGCTTGGTCTGGCTGCTGTGAGACATGCTGTAACAGAAGAGGAGACAGAGCACATTTATCTGTGACATTTTTCGGTACTCTTGTGGGAACTGGTAAGGATAACCCTTCCTGTTCAGCTTGATTCCTGTTCAGTTAACTGATTTTATTCATGTAAATCCTTTCCAAGGCTAATTAAGCATATTAACCTGGGAGGTTGCAATACTGGGGAATCATCCAGATCTCCCGTCTTCATATCTCGGATATTTAACACACAGCCCTCCTAATCTGGGTCTATTCCAAGACATTTTAAAATATTTAGTTAAGCGTCTGGATCTAAATTAATCAGGAAATCCTAGTTTCTCCAAAGGCATCGGGACAGGCACATGCAGTATCACTTGACGGTCATGTTTGAGGTCTTCATAGTTCTGAAGATGTACCTTTTTTACCTTATGAACATTATATAAAGAATACAATTTAATATTAATATTCATTGGATGTAAATACCTTATGTAAAGCTTCTACAAAGCAGCTGAGTAAATGTTTAAGTAGTTATTGCAAAAGGTTACAATATGTGCAATGTGTCTAATGTGTTATTCGGTGCTGTGGTACCATCAATAAACTGATTTTAATTAAAAAAAGATTCAAAATATTTTATTAATCACTATCCATTTCTCAAAAACTACCTGATCAAATTCTGTAGAGCACCTACAAACATGTCATGTGTAAACCCATCATTAGAATTGGGTATTATTGTGTAAACTCAGGTTTTCAAGATATCTACACTCAAGAATGAATCTAAAAAGAACATTTCTCTTTTCTTAAGTTGAATAATATTTCAGCTGTCACCTTCTTAAAGCTGTTCTAGCTAGATGAATCCATGTCTCTGGTTTGTCATTTAGAGGAGAATTGATATGAATCCAGTGTCGTTTGTCTTTAAAAATCAGACGAGAGAAAAAAAACTGAAAGGTCTAGATCTAGTGGAATTAAAATACGTTCAAATTCTAGACTTTGGAAAAAAGAGACCAACACTGCAGTGATTCTGAAAGTAACTGTTTGATCCCTTGTCCCTTCATGTTCTTGGATACTGAGAGTTCTTTGGTATAGAAGCCCCAAGGGATCCACAACCCCGTCAAAAGCAATTTCAATTCTTTTTCATAGCCGACAGTTCTCTGCTGGATACATCTATCCCGTTGCCAGCAGGTGGCGCTGTTTGCACTGGCATTTCTAAAAAAACATTAAAAGCGCTTTCTTGTTTTTTTTTGCAAAAGGTTGAAAACCTGTTTCGGCATCTAAATATACAATTTATTATGCTTAAGAAATATACAGGACTATTTAGTCATTTTTGTAACCCTTAAAAGTCTGAAGGAATTAAGATCTGAACTAAATAAAATGCTTCAAAAAATGATCATATCTTGAGCATAAAGATCTGTGCATTGCATTTCAACAATTAATCAGGGCTTACTGTGAACTTTTTTACTTTCCTACACCTGAGAAAAACAGAAAAAAATCAATAGAATAAATGAAATACTACCAGACACAATGAGCCATGAAAAACAGAATTACACGAGTATTTATTCCAACAAACATGTTGCACATATAATTTTTAAGTTCAATGAAGGATAGTTCCAGAGTCATAAAACAGTGAATAACGTAAGGATGAATTTATACAAAACAGAATTATATCTTACTGATAACAATTCTCCAATTACATATTAATGTCATGTTACATTCCTTAGTATATTCAGAGTCTACTTAAAGACTTTAACGAGCTGCAGACACAAGCTATCAATGTTATGACTGGTTCAAGTTATTTCACAGAAAACTCTGGTGCTTTTGAAATACATTTTGATAAGGTACACGAAGGAAACAAATCCCTGGTGATGCACGTCTCCTGGAAGCTGGACAGAATGTGCGCCACACAACTGAAAAATAAAGCGTCTTTTTTTCATTTGTCCAATAAAGACAAGGCAAGTAAGGCTTGTTCTTTCAACTAAAGAGCTACACATCTAAAGGAATCTAAAGCTTTCTCATTATGAACTGGAGACCTGAGGGTCTATTGAACAAAGCAATGTCTATAAGTATTTGCCTTTGAATAAAAGGTTGCCAGGTCAGACTTTTTCACAGTTTCCCATGGTTTTATTCGATAACAACTGGCCCTCTTTGGGTCTCACTCTTCCCAGCTGTTGATTGAAGGACTAACTTTGCAGTCAAGATCAACAGCTTAGAATTACATTTTACTGCAGCAACTAATCTGAAGTATCATACAATATCCCCCATTTATAGTTTGTCAGAACTTGAATTTTGCAACATATTGTTTAAAAATAATAGATCCTTTCTGCAGATGTTTGTACAGTATGAAATGTAACCTAGGTTTACAAAACGACAACAAAAACCCAGGAATTAGTGTATTGTGAGAAAACAGGCTAGAAAACAGAGCTGTATAATAAATGAAAGAAACTTATTGAAAATCTAATTTCAAAACATCAAACCACTGCCGAAGATCATAAAAAATTGGTTTTCAGAATGTGCATCTTACTCCACACTTTGACTGTTATCCAAAGCCTTACCTTATAATTGATATTATGATTACTTAAACTGTAGGTATACTTTAAAAACATCTGAAGAATTGAATTGAAAACCTGAAGAAATCTTTCTTAAAAATACTCTTCCACAAGAGACAATAAAAGGAAATCAGAAAAGAACCCTTGTATTTCACAGTGAAAATTAAACATACACTGAACAGTGTATACTGTATATTTATAAAATGAATTATTAATTTGTAGTTCCAATCCTGTCTGGAAATTGACACATTTCTTCGTCTGCTTCTCTGTATTATCAAATAAGTAAAAAAGCAGCATTTAAAAAAACAATAGTACATTATACTCATTCATAAACCAAAGTTGTACTACTTCATTTACAGTGTAAACAGTATTTTGTAATGCACTCAAAAGTGTACCAGATAAAGAAAAGAAACACAGGATGATTTTTCTTTATAGTTATTTGAAATGTTATGCTTCCCCAGTGCTGAGGTGACAAGCATCTGATTTTATAACTAACCACTCCACCCCATTCACTGCAGCACTGTTCCAGCTAGACACTGGCCAGGCTTATCAGCGTGAGCAGCCCAGCAAGGTGGACGCAGTGCCAGAAACCCGATTAGATGTGCTCTGGGTGGCTCTGCAAGCAGGAAATCATCTCTTGAACTGGCTTCCCTTCGTAACAGATCTGGTAGACAGCCGTGAACAGTGGAAACCTAGAGGCATTGAGGGAAAACAGTGGATCAGAATGATCATTATTATTTGAAACAGCAGATTTACTGTAGTTCACTTGTCTTTCAGGACACTATACGGTCTCCTTCAGATCCAAAGTTCTACATCCTTCAGATAAGCGAGCAGGGCTGAGAGGAGTTTCCTCTGACTGACTTCTTCACATTTATTCAACCCAATCAGTGTGTGAAATCTGCTTAGCGCTGAGAGGAGAAACCAGAATTTACATCCTTTCACCGTAAAAGGGCTGCCTCCAATAAAAGGCTCTCAGCTTAAGTCACTAGGGAGTATCCACAACCCAACACGACTGTGAGCTGAAAAAACTCCTCGGCCTGTGGCTCATCTTGCCCTTCGGACAGTGTGTCAGGGCAGTAAAGCGCTTCGCCGCAGAGTCTGAAAATTGTCTGAAGCTGCAATAGAGCGACTAGCAGATAAAGGATTATTTGTACACTGAACATACAGAGCAAGCATGGGTATGACTTTGGATCGCGCACTGATAAATAACCCAGGCTAGAGGTCAGACTTGACAAGAATACACTAAGTACTCAAACTATGGCTCAGTGTGTGTTGCAGGAGAGAATCCTGCACCCTGCATGTTTTATACCAGCTGAGTAGAGGTTTCACTAGCATGTCAGCATCACTCTTTTATCTGAAATGTCATTTTAATGCATGTGATTACTTTACTTGTACCTGAGCCAAAGTCCTGTTGTGAACATGATTTATTGTAAGGTGTATCTCAAGCCCACTTCATGTAAATCACACAAGGTGAGTGACTAAAGAATATCCTCTACACTGTAAATGGAAACAAGCGTTCTGTCCTGTGCTGCCAGCGTGCTGTGGTATGCTCTCAGCATACAGCGTTGGGGAAAATGTAGGTAGCAATGAATTCACACTGCAATGAATGAATGTAACAGATAAAGCATGAGCATACTCGTACTCATGTTTTCCAGCCAACGGGAAAACGTCAAATGTTAAACGACATTTAAAAGAGTCTGTGATTGGACTGCTCCCAACACTGCGGAAGGCCAGTATAATCAGTGACCGTCAAGACCACCCCTTGCACAGTTGCAAGGGGTGGTCCAGGTCATGGATTGCAGCTTGTAGTGTTGGTGACTAATAGATGATCAGCTTTAGTCACACTTGTATGGACAGATCCAGAGGTGCTAGTAAAAAAAAAATAGTATCTTGAGTCTCATATCCACAAACGTCCTGGTAAGGGGGGAAAAAGCAGGCCCTCAGAATCTGGGGAAACAAAGTTCTTTCTGTAGATCAAAATCTTAAAAAAAACTTGACTTTTTCTTCAACAGGGTGCTGATTAAGGGTGCAATTTCCCTCACGGGATCAATAAAGTATCTATCTATCTATGAAGACCGCCTGAGCCCCCGGGGGAATCGGAGGACCCCGCACAGGCCAGGCGGGGGGCAGGTACTCACTTGTCCACCAGGCCCTTCTGCTGGAGGAGGCGGTACACCTCCGCGGAGGTCTGCGGGCCCTGCAGCTTCTGGCCATTCAGCATCTGCCCCTCCAGCTCCTCGATGCTCTGCCGGGGAGAGGCAGGCTTCAATCCACACGGACGCCGGCACAGCAGCGGCTCGTGCACGGGTTCGACAGACAAGACATGATCACGCCAAGCTTCTTTTTTCAGCGCTACACCATACCTCTCAAAGCGATACAGGGTACTTTGGAGGAGAAGAGGCCCAAGTTGTCTTTTTACCATCTTAAATTCACTCTGATCGCCAACTCCAAAAACCCGACCACAAGGTCTCCGCTGTCGCTGACTTCATTTCTTCCTCTGTGCATTCAGATCAGAGGTAAAGGGCTTTGTGGACGACACGACGCATCAGGGTTAACTACTGGGGACTAGATGGCTGCTGGAGGGCCTGGTGTCTCCACCCATGTTCTCAGTTACACAGGCGGTCTAATTATTGAACCAGATGCATTACTGTAGGACTTCTAACCAGGCTCTGAGGTGATTTATAGGCAACCCCACCTACAATGTTTTGGATAGATGACCTCAAGAGAATCTATAACATATGTGTAATATAGAATATATTGAGGTTAACTGTTTAATTCACTATTCAGGTTGAAGGAAAAAAAACAACAAAAGGCACGAGGCCCATCAGTTACCGAGCTTGGGAACCCTGGCCTCAAACGACTAACGTTTCAGTAGATCACACGAGAAAACTCAGAAGAGCAGGACAACGCAACACGTCCAAGACGTCTGCAAAGCAGGGCTCATTCCCCGACGGGGCACGAAGCTGCCTCGTCCCGCGCCGCGATCACCAGGTCCCTCTCGGAAGACGAGCGGTCAGCGAGGCCCGCGGGCCCGGCCTACCTGCCCGGTTCTCGCGAAGGCCTCGGCCACCTTGCGGTTCCGGCCCCCGTAGCAGGTGGTGATGAGGTCGGCCACGCCGCAGCTCTCCAGGAAGGTGGCGGAGGTCACGGCGCCGTCCTTGCTGAAGAGCCTGGCGAAGGCGATCATCTCCATCAGGCCCAGGCGGATCACGGCGGCCTTGGTGTTGTCGCCGCAGCGCAGGCCGTCGCAGAAGCCGGCGCCCACCGCCACGATGTTCTGGGCAGAGGGGCGCAGAGGGGACAGTCAAGCAACCTCACAGCGGCTCCCGGCTCGGCTTCTCAGTTCACACACCTGGCGTACCTGTACTGCGATCAGCTGCTGAAGCCGACACATTGCGAAAACATATCAGGCCTGTGAACGTACGCTGTGTTGGATCCGTCCAATTAAGTTACTGAGAGCAATGAATGTCAGGTCTGGCAGAAAGAAAGATATGAGATGTGAAAAAAGGGTTAACTGATTTCTTTCTGTACAAAGACTTCTTTCGGTGCAAGAAATTCCATGCTTCCGCACTTTTGAGAAAAGGCAGGGATGGGAGCTAACCGATGAGAGATTCCAAGTGCGAACTACAGACTCCCTAACTATGGGAAGATGAGACCAGCCATTCAAAGTGTTCAAGGTCTGGAGAATGTCCAAACACAGGTGACCTTCCCCCATTACCATGGCAACAATTTGCATCAGAAACAGCTGAAGTTTGCTTCATAAAACTGGAGCTTTGCACCTATAATCTTTGAACAACAGTACTTATTTGTTTGTTACAACAGTACATACACCTGTGTCTTAGGCTTTCTAGGTTTCCACAGGAGGACGTTCTGTAGCTCCCAAATTCCTAAATCTGTGCACAGACTGCTCCTCAGTTTACACGCCTTTTCCACCTATACTGTTAATCTTACAGCAGCTTTTCGTCCTTATGAATAAACATCCAGCTTTGCAGTGAGGAGGTTAAAGCAATTGGTATTCATCTGAGACAGCCGAACTGTCCTTCTCATTTACTTGTTACTTCAGAAGGAACTTCAAGGGAATAAGTGCATAAATCAGTGAGCATTATGAAATCACAGTGCTTCAGAAAAGGAGCTCCATCACTTAAGTAGATTTCTCAGTGGTTATGTATCTGTTTGAAAAGGACAAGCTTGGAGAGCTTTTACTCATTTTACTAAGACTGTGGTTGCCTGCAGAATACTTGAAAAGCATGTCTGCAGGTGCTGTCTATATTCCATCGCTGACCACTGACGACAGGAGCCAAAGGGACAGGCTTCAGATGTGCAGTCAGACCAGCACAGCCAGAGCCGCTAGTTGAAAAGATAAGGAATGCAGGGAAGGACTGAGAGCCAGGTTGTAACGGATGACCCCTCCAATACTATTACTCTTGCCTGCAAAAGAAGCAAAAGCTATTTCCATTTGCCTTGCAGATCTCGATTGTCCGGAGGGGACCGGGGCATCTTTCAGCTGATACAGTATTAATATTACATTCCTGAATGACTTCTTCTTACATCTGCTTAAAACAGACCCTCTCTGCGCTGGCAGAGTCCTGGAGTTTATATGTGAAAATGACTTGTAAACCATTCTAATTTCCTCTGGGTGCCATTGTTATTTCAAGCAATAAAGCACCAGACTGACTGTGATCCTGATAAGGCCCGGGTGAGTCCTATCACCTGCGGCCTTAACCCAGACAGTCATGAAAGCACCTCCTCCTCTGTGCCTGTGAGGAACAGAGCAGACGCTGGAGGCACATGAAACAGTGGGAAAAGAATCGGAATGCTTGCAAATTAATATTTTTTCGGCAATTCAGTTTTAACAGTCACAAACGCTGCACCTCTGTCCGTTAGAAACTTTACTATTCATAACATCCCTTAGTTTAATGACTGCTGATAATAAAAATAACATGGAACTGCAGACATAAATATTAGCACTCCATGACTTGGAATCTGAATTGGTAACTGTCAGAATGAATCAGTATTCAATAAACGGAAGTCAAACATAACTGATACAGTAGGTAAGTGCAGTTCAATACCAAATCAATAAACAAAATGAGCTGATCAATAGCACTGTCAAATACAGAGTTACTGTACATCCCATTAGTCTGTCTGTGTAAACGCTGAGGGGAGCAGGTAAGGCTCGCTTCCACACTGCTCTGACCTGCCCTGACAACTCACTTGGACAGTTTGAGCAGAGGTCTGGCCTGGGGGGAGATTTATCTTCATCTCCCATCCTTTCCAGAGGAAAAAGAAATTCAATTTAAAGAATTCTCCTGGCTCTAGTTAATTCTGTGCTTCAGCTCGCTGTTTAAACAAGCAGTTACAGCTTATGGATGTTTCCCCATCATCCTGTTGCTGTTTCCGTAACAGTAATTGTTCATGGTCTGGACGTGGGACACGAACCCACTACCCCGAGATGATGAGTCTCGTGCTCTACCAACAGAGCTAGTCGGGGCCTCCATTTACAGCTCATATCCCCTTGCAAACATATTCAGTCCCATGCACAGTTTTCACATTTTATGGCTTTAAAGTGTGCTGTCACTTTGAAGAAGCAATTCGCAAAAACAATTACATCTGCTGTTGAGTCTTCTTCATGAGTAAAAGGTATAGAAGAAGTCTGGACCCTGGGTGAGGTTTTCCTCCTTCATCACTGAAGAAAAAGAATCTCTTCCTAAATGGGACTGCATTTTATTTATTTGTGGAAATTCTGATTTCCTGAATTTCACAGGCTAGTGGCATCTCACTACAGTTAGTGATGCACTGTTCAGGATAGGGGAAATGGTCCCATTCATTTTTTTAAATTGGTTTAGAGAGAAGAGATTTAGTCTTAGGTAGGATCCTTTAGTTTAAAAGGGTGAAGGTTACCTCTTTTGCTTTAAGGTGTGTTGCATCTAGATTGCAATGACAGAAATCTGAAATTTCTCTTGAAAACAGGGCTCTGCAAATCATTGACTATGATTTGCAAATATCTGCAACCATTCCGTGTGGTGTGTTTTTCGTATATACTGCCATAAATATTTGTCAGACTAAGTAAGCCTGCCATCTGGTTATTTTAACAAGCTCTATTCTCAGGCTCTATTAGCAAGCTGTGCCCGAGAATAATAAACATACGTACTGTGAAAACTTGGTTTTTCTTTAATTAACTTAAGACTTTGCTTGCATATTAATCTGCTGTCAGGACCTGATTTCTTATAGTGGTTTGACAACTCCTTATCCAACAATTATAATCCACATACTCATTACAACACTAATCTAACTTTACTGTTTTGGAATGTCCTTAAACTGATAACTTGCCTGCATTTTAAGGGCCAAACTCTCAGGCAATATTGAACAAGCACTGTCATGTGTTCTTTATAAAACATCTGGATCTTGTGCTACCTGGAATACTGAACTATAAAGGTAACCATAGTACATGTACAGTAAATTAATCCTTCGCATCTCAGCTGACAGTAATGAAACCAATCAAGTGATGAAAGGAATTAAGGAGATTAGTGAAGTATGACCAATTCTGCTGATAAACTGCTTTAGTGACAAGTTCTTTTTTATGATAATTCGCCAATTACCCACTCTAGTGCACTCAAAATAAATTTAGCATCATGTTCCTTGTCTTTTGCTTCTATCAGAAATTTAGGATTTGCTCAGCACAGGCATGATGACCTGATTACAATCCTTTTCCCCTTTGCATTTTAAGTACAATACATTGCTCTGTAAATCAAATAATTCCATTTTGCATAAAACACCCAAGAGACAATTCAGACACTTCCCGTCCATTAAATAAAAACTGTTTTACGGAATAGCAGTGAAATATAACTCCGATTAAAATATAATACAAAAAAATGCTTACCCATTTCATTGAAAACAAAACTGTTTCATTCTGATACAACGACATTTGCTGAAACAATGTTTTTAAAGCAACAAAGGAATAATTAAGTCTGGCATTTTGCAAGACGGAACGTGCTACCATACCTCACCGTCCCAATTCAAGGACCCTGTCTCCTCTGATGCTACTTGCCCTACGATCTTAAAGCAAATCTGGAGCACAATCACAGGAATCTGCTAAACCAGTGAGCCTGGGTTGTAGATAATACGGTACCGAGCAGAACACTACATGGCCTCAATAAATGTCTCATTATTATAAATCCTTACACTTATACAGCGGTTTTCTGGACACACAGCGCAAAGCGCTTTTCAGGTAATGGGGATCCCCTCCACCCCCGCCAGTGTGCAGCCCCACCTGGATTATTAGGAGGTCATGACCAGGATGCCGGGTAACACCCCTACTCTTTTCGAGAAACACCCTGGGATTTTTTAATGACCACAGAGAGTTAGGTCCTCGGTTTTACATCTCATCAGAAGGACGGCGCCTTTTTACAGTATAGTGTCCCCGTCACTATACTGGGGCATTACTGGAGGGCCCCCTACTGGCCCCACTAACCTCTCTATCAGCAGCAACCTCAGCTTTCCCAGGAGTCTACCATTAAAAACAGGGGTGACTCATCCACCCAAGCACATTCCCAATTGAGGCCATGGGGAAGCAGGAGTGCAAGTGTTTTGCCAGACAGTGCAGATGTCAGGCTACACTAATTGCTGCAATGACAAGGGCCTCCTGTGAGTGGAGTAGTTTCACAGTGCACAGGAGACTAACGTGATGCAAAGAAATCTGTTACCTTCAGAGCCCCACAAAGCTCCACAGTGTCTGCGTCATCCACCACTGTGATGCGGAAATTAGGTGTCTGCAGGAGCTCTTTGAAGAGGAGGCCGTTCTCCATGTTCTTACTACCTGAAATTAAGAAATGCACCTGTTTTCCCATGATTAATCATCTCAAGGGCGGCCATACACAGCCGATGCACATACTGTAGGCTGTTCAAAAGAATGCATTAACCAAAGACAATTATAAAAAGTATACATGCTGATGAATAAAACATTTTATTCCAGAAAGTGTCACCCTGATCTATTTAATCACTTAACCTCTTCCAACAGCCCTGGGAACCAACTAATGACTTTAATCCTCTTGTGGAAAACTAATTGGTGTTGTCACAGTTTCTGCACAGGCTGTAAAAGTCTTGAAAAACCATAAAGCACTCAAACACTTGAGAGCCAGAAGTAACTCCTCCTGTATTGTAGTTTTCATTCACTTCCTACAGATGAAGTGGAAAAACAATGACAATAAATGACAATAAGGATTTGATATCGTTCTGCACAGTACCAAGCTGAAAGATTGTTTTTCTTGGGTGAATCTGAAGTTAAAAGATTCCCAGAAAGCAAAAGAATTATAACCAGGAATGTCTTGCTCTTTGGCTTATCACATTTGGAGAAAAAATACTTTATTTTTACCTAATACGACATATTCACAAACTGGTCCATTATTTTACTACATAAGGATTCACACAGTTCAGTGAACATTAAACAAAAATACACAAAAACTCTCTATTGTCTTTTACAATGCTGTGTTTTTGTACAGAAAAAAGGCTATAGTAACTGCATTACCTATTGTGGTTTCACAGAATTTTTCTGCTGCCACTTCGTTGGCGATGTTGGCTCCCATCAAGACACTAACGTCGATGCCCATTTTCTCTCGGATGATGTCGGATATCAATTTGAGTCCTTCTGGGCCTTCATCTATGCCCTGTGCACAGAATTGAAAGATGCAAATCAAGTAATTGCTATCGATGACCGAGGGAGCAAGCTTTGCATGCCAAAAAGAAGTTTTGTACTCCAGATTTGAAGATGCAGGAAACACAAAAAAACTACAAAAAACACCACAACTCAGCTCTAAAGTATCTTTCAGAACCTTTTCAAGCTTCTAGGCTTCAAGATTCTTGAAGTAAAGAAGCTTTACGATTCTTGAAGTAAAAAAAAACAGTTCTCCAGATATTACTCAAAAAAACAAAAAGCAGGATACAGTATAATCAACCTTGACACCATTTTTTTTTAATTGACTCGCGTAATACAGCAGCACTTGTGCCACAGAGAGAATCGAGTAGAGAATCGGACCATTGCTTCTGTAGTTGAATTAAAGGTTGAATTTAAGGACGTCAGATTTACATAAGACCAGAGCAAAGTTTATTCAGCACCCTAGGTTTGATACCCCTACTCTTATTATCTGTACCACAGGATGTTTCCCAAGAAAGTAGCCAGGTTATCTGTTAAACATGTCTGAAGGAATCTGAAGGATTGTATTTCCTACAGCACAGGGCCCCTGTCACTACAATGTCTCAAAACTTTAAATTCAGAGAGAAATGTGTCCACCAACACCACTTTCAGCCAGATACATGCTTTCTCTTAAGGCCTCCAGTCCAATTGCTGCCTGGCCTAGCCATGATTAGCTGCTAAGATCTGATGAGAATTAGCTAAAAGATGGTAACCCTGCAGTTTATCAGTTATCAGCACACTGAATAGCTCTTGATGTTAAACACTATTGTTTTAGGTTTTAAAACTCCACATGGAAAAAAAAAATATTTAAAAAAAGAAGACTTAAGGGGAAAAAATCTAAAACTTCATCTATGAAAGATTCCAAACACACTAGAATTTTAAAATGTACTGACCTGTTCTGAAGTTTTAAAAGATAAAGTATTTCTGTAATCATCCTTCATGTACAGTATGGCAGCTTCATCAGCAAAGTTTTTTTTTACAGTACTTTACACTCACCACATCAGAATTATAATCCTTTATGTCCTTGCAAAATAATTTCTCTCCAGCGAAAACAAATAAGAGATCGAAATAGCATTTAATAGCATCAAATAAAAATTTAATCGTAAAGCATTTAGTATTTTGATTAGATAAGATAACAGGAAAATGAAACTTGCTTGTGTCGTCCAAAACTGCTGGGAGGTTAAGCAAAAGATTTAAGATTGCAAGTGTGGATGCTCACAGCGGAGTGTGTGTCAGGGGATAGAGGAGGAGATTGGAAGATGAATGTCAATGAAAGGACACAGAACCCTTCACCACTGCGCACATACTCGTCTCGCCATTAGAGACTTACTTCAGCTTCACATGGGTTGGTATGATTTTTCAGTGGTAGCCAGTCCACTTGAAAATTAATTTAAACAACATCAAAATGTTAAGTACGCTTAATGGTCATGAGTGTGCTGAATAAAGACAGAAAACAGAACGAACCCTGTCACTGCAGCTTTTTAAAGGACGCGGATTATTCCAAGCACACATACTGTAGCTAGGCCTGGGCTTGTTTCACCTTAGTGTTAAAAAGAAATGAAGCATTAAGGAGAAACTCAAAGCCCGTGTCATGTTGTTCGGAGGCTTTTCTTGTCACACCTCTTTATTTAACACTGCTGCAATAAAGCTTTCCTGTCGGCCAACGTGAGGGAAGTCCTTAACTGCCACGTCTCTGGTCACCGAATGTGACCCAGTGTTTCTTTAAAGCCCTTCAAAGTGGCGGCTCTATAAAGAAAGGAAAGTGTAATTCAACTCATTTACAAATCTGTCTGGAAGACTGCCCACAGAAACCTGGACTGAGGCCATCATTCTGCAAACTTCAGTGTCTTGCTCATTCTACTGAGCCTTGTAAAGCGCTCCAGCATTTTATGACACAGGATATTGTTATTTTCTCCTTCCCTAAGTAAGGTGCTCACTTCATTCTGTGCTGTTCTTGGACTCTTGCTTTAATTTTTGATGGATGCAGGGGAGAGTGGCACACCTGGCGATTTAGGCAGCGGCACAACACCTCACCTTTATCAAGGAGATGCCACGCGCCTTCTGAGACACACAGCCCACCATCTCGTCACAGAGCCTCCTGATGAACTGGTGTGGAACCACAAACACGAGGAGGTCGGCGTTCTGCGCAGCATCCTGCAGGTTGGGCACGGCGACCTGGGAATAGGAAAGCCGAGCAACAGCAGCTGAGGACAGGCAGACACACCTGCACGGGCAGACACACTTGCACAAAAAGCTATCAAGCTCTGTTGAGAATATAGGTGTTGCTGAACAGTCATTGAGCCCACTTCCTCTGTTACAGTCTTTTAAAATATAATTAGGACCCTATGTATAAAGGAAGACATAGTGATCATGGGAGATTCAATTTCCCACACTTAGATTGGGGAAACCAGGAAAACTGGTGTGGCTATCAACAGCCGAAAATAAAATTAAGAGAGCTGCTTTCGTACTCTGTCTGGGAGTAAATGTCTAGTGTAGGTTGATCTAGCCTTTCTAAACACAAGTGAGGAATACAGTGGTGAGAGAACCATTACCAGTGGCCAAAACGGTTTTAACCAATGAAAAAAAAAATTAAGGAGAGGAAAGGCATTTTTAAAAAATATCAAAACGAATGAGTCGAGGAAATTATATATAATGAAATGTAAGCACCAGTGAAAAGAAATTAGATAGGGGAGAGGAGACAGAAAAATGAAAATAATAGTGAAAATAAAAAAAAAGGTTTCCAGTAATATAACTGCAAAAGAACTGAGAAAAAATAAAGGGAATATTTTTGGCAATGAAATGGAAATCGCTGATCTTTTAAATTAACAAAGTATTTCACTCAGGTCTTTACAAAAGACGAAATAGACAGGCCTAAGGCAACTGAAGGAGAGAAGAGTATATTATATAATAGCAAACTTGTTATAGGTACTAGAAGCACTTAAGGTAAACAAATCTCTAGGGTCTGATGGCATTGTACTTAAGGAAACAAGAGATGTTATCTATAGTCCATTAACAAAAGACTTCCAACAGTTACTCAAGGCGAGTGATACGCTTCGACTGGAAAAGAGATGACGTAGCACCTGTCAATAAAGGGGTGTCAAACGTGAACTAAGTGATTATACGTCTATAATGTGGACTTCTATTACATGTACGTTTACAGAAAATAAGAATTACAACTAAACTAATCACCTGTGTAGCAATATTAATTTAAGGGGAAGTTAACATGGATTTCAAAAGGACAGGCCTTGCTCACTTGTTTTAAATTCTTTAATCAAGTACAAATTAATGGTTGGATATGGAGCATACGATATACAGTAGGCTAGATTTTCAGAGCATTTGAGAACACTGATCAAAAGAAAAGACTTCCATTCTCAAACTGCAGGCAGTAAGGCACGCAAAGTAACATATTTCGATCTTATTGAAAGATGGCAAACAGAAAACAGTGAAAACAAAGCGTGAATACTCAAATTGGCATGATGATGTAAGTAGTGGAGCTCCACGTTGATCTGAACTGAGGCTCCTGCTCTTTTTCATTTAGATCAGCAATCAGATTTGGGTATACAGTAAGCAGCAAACTAGACAAACCCCCAAAATTATACCAGCAAAAAGGAGGATGAACAACTACAAATGAGTACTGCATTTAGCATGACACATTACATACTGTATCAGAAGGGGAAACAGGAAGCTTGAAGAAACTACTAATGAAAAAGCCTTGCTTGTTTATGTTGCAACATGATTTTTATTTTCTTGACTCTGGGGGGGAAGCACTTAACAGCACCATTAGGATATATACATCGCAAAACTGCCGACTTTTAAAACAGGGAATGTTGCACTTAAATTGTGCAATCGTCAGACCTCACCCAGGACACTTCGGACCGTGGAAAGCCGTGACTGGGGATGGGCGGGGCGGCTCGACAAGAAGACACTGCACGTGCTTGATCGGCCCTGTCAAGTTCTGACTCGATTCTGACGGAAAACCCAGGGCAAGAACTGAAAGGTGCTGTCCATCAGCCATCCTCCGACCGCCTCGACGAGCCAAGGGCGGCTTAATTAAGGGTAAGGGCTCTGCGAGCTTTATTAATCAAGAGCTCAGTTGTATCATAAACAGGGGGCACTCCAAATCTGGGAAACACTGCCTGGAATGACACACGGAATGGTGTCTAGACATTAACTCCCGTGTTTTCCACCTACTCATATACTCTGCTGAGTATATGCAGCAGAGGGGAGTCCTGTAGTCTCTCTTACCACATTCTCAGGAAGCTTGTACCCAGGCAGGTACTTCACATTCTCATGGTCTGTGTTGATGATGTCTGTGAGATTCCTGCCGCTAATATCCTCCTCGAAGACCCACATGTGGACTGTGGCGGCAAACTTCTGCACTTTCTGCACATTCTGGCCTATAATCCTCGCAATGGCCGAGCCCCTGGAGATAACACAGTAGAGAGATCGTCATCTGTAACCCAGCTCCGTCAACGGTAGTATTATAATACAGCAAAGGGATTGTAGGACTTTCGAAAACACACTGCGTCTGTGATCCTGCTCCAAGGGGAGGGGTACTGCTCCACAAAGCTACACAGTACAAAAGGCTGCAGGGTAGCAGCAGTTTATGGGCAACGAGGTGTTCAGACTTTGCAAAGTTGTGGGTCTGTCTGGTCCAGAAGAAAAGGGTAAAAAAAAAGAATAATGCCTTAGGGATTTAACTGATATTTCATTACGTTTGTTTCTAGTTTCAGTAGCTTCAGCTGTGCCAGATGACCTAAAATCACTGGAAGCTAAAAGGAGACCACTGAACTCTTAAAAGAGGCTGGAGATATAGGACTAAAAATGGAATCGAGTTGCAACTCCAGCTCGGGACAGATGTCACCTTGAGACTTCACTGTACAAACACAGCAAAGAAGACCACTCCCACAGGCTGCACACGCATTGCTTTACCACGGAAAATCGCACGGTAAACTCGTGGACCCGTGTTGGAAAAACGGTTTTCCTCACACGTGGGATTAGGGAGGCTATGACACGCAAACAAAAAGCTGCTTACCAGTTCGTCTATAAATCAGCGCGCAACATTTGTTTCATATCGTTAGGTGCTGCGCTTCAGCATACGTTTAGTCAGCTACACCCATTTACAAAATAGAAGATCGACTTTTTTTTCTTTCTTCAGATGGGGTTTAGCCATGGTATACCCCAATACCGAGCTCCAAAGGTTATTTATAAAATGAGTACGACGCTAATCAGGTTGTAACAGGCACTTACCAATTTCCTGACCCTACAATGCAGACTTTTAGAGGTGCAGTCATCGTAGATAGCACAAAACTAAATACGGGTTAAGGGTTTTACAATATTGTCTAATGGTATAGACAAAGGAGCCCGTTATTTTCTGTACTGATAGTACAGTACAAAGGCGTGTGCAACGTTACTCCAATGACAGCCCTGGAGACCGCTGTATTATACGTCATCATAAAGTTGGGTTTCTGGTGCGTTGTGGGAAATGTAGTTGTTTTCTTTGAAAACTGCCGTCGAAAAGGATCATCTAAGTCAGGGGGTCATCCCAAAACTCAGAAAAGGACAGACAAGCTTTCACCGTTAATACTTTAAAGCCCAGAGTCACTTCAAGGTAGAAGTTAAAGCCTCTTTCTAAAGACCAGGAACAATAACACGATGCCTCTGTGCAGCGCCCTAGTCCTGTTCTTTATCGCAGCTATGTGACATGTACAATACCCCCCAGATACCTGCTTTGCCTGGTGTTTCCTACAATTCCCCCAGCCGTTTGTACTCACAAATAGCAGCTCCCTAACTTTTTTCATGGTTCTAAACATAATCCCCGCTTCACTGCCTTAACATACAATCTTAGCTTTTTAAATAATTTAAATCTTTTTAATAATATAGTTTGCAAGATGTTTTATTTTCCACAGGCGGGCTGTCTGTAGTGAACCTCTACGTAGCAGAGTTTTTATTCGTTCTCGCCTATCAGTCAGGTATTTGGTCTAATTATTAAACTAACAGCATGATTGCAATGCTTCTAACCTGGCTCCAAGGTGTTCTGTACTGTAGGTGTTCCTTTATTGAACCGGACGTTTTCATTAAGCAGTTGCAAAGGAAAACTGTATACAAGATCACTTAATTGGCCATATACAATTTCTTATATTAGGAATTTGTCTTTTTCACATGCCCCAACCTGCTCTCCGTGAGACACACAGACAGGGAGAGAAGCTTGGTGGACAGTACGTCCACCCATCCGTTTTCTCCACCAGTTTATCCAGTACAGGGTCACATGCGAGACCAGAGCCTATCCTGGCGTCCCGTCCAAGGCGTACCCTGCCTTGCACCCGCTGCCTGCCGGGATAGACCCCAACCCCCCCGCAGCCCTGTACTGGATAAAACGGATACAAAAAGGACGGATTATTTTATAAACAGTGATCATTTCTTGGTGGTGTATTCCATTTTCTATTAAAAAAAATTCATTTTACGTTAGTGGAGATTTACTAAAGGCTGCCAGCAGACGCCTGCAGACGCTTTAAAACAAAACACAACTCCGGTGCAAGCTTCTAGTTGAGATTAAACAGCTCTGGTAGCGAATGAACCGTGTCACAGGCACTCAGAGAGTTTATGTAAAGGGTGTACTAAATGATCGAAGCCTACAAGATAGCAGAGCCGACCACGCCGTGCTCTTTGGTGTTGTGTTGCCACGGACAGATTGATTTCCCAGGTATGTCAAACAGAATCTGGACTACACGGTGTGAAGTACTACTGTTTGCAAATAGAAACGCAGTGTGCTGTGCTCAGTATGCGTGTGTGCTGTCAGTAATAATAATTATAATAATGGAATGAACAGTAGACACTAGGCACTGAAAGCAAAGGACATAACTGTACAAAGTAACGTCCTGTCTACTGCCTCCAATCCGGACAGATCTGCTAAGCAATTAGTGCAGGGTTTAAAAAAAGACAGAACTGTGTCTCCCCCCACAGACTGTACTCAGATGTTTGTTAGAAAAGGTGAAAGTTCCCGTGATCTGGACAAAATACAGCAGGCTTTTCTCACGGTGTAACCCGTCGAATCATACCGGAACATTTCTATAAAAAAATGTCTGTCGGCAAAATGCATAAAAGCTTTGTTTCTTGCGAAAGTTTATTAACAAAAAAAAAGCAAACCACAAACAATATTGCGAGTGGCTTTCTACACGAACAAAAACAAACATAAGACAGGTTACAAAGAAGAAGCAGCCGCTAATGTGTAGCTAAGGGGTCTCATGAAGTTGTTGGCAGAGAGAAGCACAGTGCGTCTGTCTCAAATTCCCACAAACCACTCAGCACGAAACAAACAAACAAACAAACAAACAAACAAACAAACCCAACAACTACTCCTGTTCTCACTTCTAAAATGCACTGGCCCCCTAGTTTAAGCCGTGTCCTCTGGGTGGGGTTTTTGTGCCAAGAATCAAAGAAAATGCATTTCCAAACCAGCGGGGTGCCAGAAGTTCCGACCAACAACGAGACAGCTGTAGTTTGGGGGGGGGGGAAACAACAACAACAACAACAACAACAAACACAAATAGAGAACCGTGCCCGACCGGTACAGCGGCCCTGCAGCTGGGCACGGCTCGGGCGTGCTAGCCCGGCATTGCGCTGGTGGTTTTCCAGGGGTTTGCTCCGCTCTGCGCGATGATGTTATTTGCTCGCTGGAGCGGAGTGTAATATCCGGGTTGGCGGATAAGCGGAGGGAGTGACCCTACGGTGATTTCCAAGAGACGAGAGAAAAAAAAACACACACACACGCTACCAGAGCGCAGCACAGTGCCACAGCTGCAGCGGCCGGAGGAGACTATGGGGCAATGACTGACTGGGGCGAGTGGCCGGGACAGACAGACACCCAGCCAGACCGATATGGATCCTGCATCTTTGAAGTTCCCTCTGTGATTCCAGAAAGAGGAGAGAGAGAGAGAGAGAGAGGGCGTGTTTTTCTCCCCCCTCCAATGCCGATGAAATATTAAAACAGTGCGAAGAATTGTCGCCAGAATGGAGAAGGCGTTGAGCGACTCGCATCCCGGGACCCACAAAACGAGTTCGGGCTCCTCGTCTTCCTCGGACCGGGGCAGCGCCGCCAGGAAGGCGGGCAGGAGCGGCTCCCACAGCCCGGGATCGGGGTCGGGGTCGGCTGGCAGCCCGGCGGGGTGCGGGGGCAGCCGGGCAGGAGTGCCGGGGAACAGCGCCGGGCTGCCGCAGCAGCTGGAAGGGGTGTTGAGCAAATACACCAACCTCCTCCAGGGCTGGCAGAACAGGTAAGGCGGCGGACGCGGCGCGGTGCACGGTCTCGGTCAAGTTTCCGTCCTCGGCGGCGTACCGTCTGGTTGTGCACGGCGCATTTCTTTTGAGAACCGTGGCTTTATTTCACGTTTTACGTCGAGAAGCCCTCATTATCTGTTGGTTCTGCCGTTCCTCTGCTACGGGGGTATCGGATTTCCAGCGGTGGTTTCCCGCAGATTTCGGTTTTTAAAGATCGGCTTGAAACCCCCCCACTTCGCATCTCATGCTCCGAGATGGAAAAACTCCCATTTCCCCTACCCAGCTGAATCCGCTGGCAGCACTGATGTATAGTTTTAATGAGTTGGTTACACATCACAGAGAACTGAGCGTTCACGGACACTTCGGAGTCACATGTCAACATTTAAAAAAAAATGCAGTGCCACGTTCGCACAGTATCGATATCCGAGGCATCAAGGTTAAAATACTGCGATAATGTCCGAACAGCGCGTTTAGGCACAACAAGAGCAGAGCGCAGATAACCTTAGCCATCACCTTTGTATGCACTACATCTGAGCTGAAGTCATAAACCACTCAGTGTTACAGTTGGGTTCCTGGATAAACAGCTGTAATTGTGCCTGGCGCGGCTATTCTGTAGTCTCCTTATGCTACATTTTGTTTATTTAACAGCACATTTAGAGTGTAATACTCGCAGCACTATCCTAATGACCGTGCTTTAAGGTAAAGGGAACAGGGAAAGGGGCCCACATGTTTCATGAGATTGTGATTAACCAGGTGGCAGATTGCTTTAAGAAGGGAGTAACACATATGGGGCAACGTGCGACATTGTGAGTCAGGGTATTTTATGGGATGCACACGGGAGGAAAACAAAAAGTTGGCTGCGAGCAATTATTATTTCATGTGCAGATTTTATTCGTTAGGTTTTTATTAGATTAGGGTCTGGTTTGTAACGAATAGTGCCGGAGACCGAGGGACGTTCAACCCGATGTTTTACAACTGCCCCTCGAAGTGAGACTTTTTTAGAAGTATGTCATTGCTTTGTCAGTGAGTGGATGAGGAGCAGAGCTTTTTTTTTACCTAGGCGTTTCTGTGTTAGCCCGTGCTTAGTGTGTAGGTATGGCATAAAGCTGAGAGCCAACAGAAAATGTGTTTAGTTGCAGGACACGTAAAATATACCGGGGGTGAGGCTGTGCGGGACCTGTCGTGTGATGTTTGTGGTGGTATAAAGTCACTTTCCTGTTTTTTTTAAAGCACACAGCAGCAGCAGCAGATTGCAGCAGGGCTGACGACGGCTAATCAAACCGCGGTTGACTAGCTGGGGTGCCGGGTCAGGTGGCTGAAGCGCAGGGCAGTCTGGTCGTGCATTTTGGGGGTGAGGCGAAAGTCTTTTCGTTTGTTGTTGGCTCGCTTGAGTAAGCCACGTGTCTTTGGCACAGAGAGCCGTCGCTGTAGCCGACTTGACTGTGACCGGGGAAGCCCAGGGCAGCTTATACAGAAAACCTCGTTTATCGAAAACACGACGGCAGGGCAGTACTCTGAGAGCGCATGTGATAGTCAATACAACTGCTGGTGTTATGGGATGATTTGGCAGGTTTAACCTTGCACTTCGCTTACCGTAAGTCAGTGTTATTTTCTCAGGGTAAAGCTTGGAATTGTTGCTTTTTAAACTTCTCCCGCAGTTCCTCTGTAGCCTTTTGTAAAGTGTCCACTGGGGTCGCCCACAGTGTTTTCTAAGATGGGCTAGACTTCAGCTGCACCATCTCTTTGGGGAATGATGTGGTAAACTCTGATTTCCATGAAGCTGTTGGAGGCATAGAGGGGGCAAGTACTTACCTGAAAACGGTCATGTTGGTGATTCACAGGCATTACTCTGGGGATGAATGAATTGCAATGCTGTGTTCTCCCAAATGCTTTTGTCCAGTTCATATGGTCTCTTATTAGTCTGAGGTTTGTGATGTATCTAGTTACGCTAACAGGACAGACAATAAACACTGTTAACCTAACTCTCTACTTAAAAAGAATTGATCATTGAAGCACTGGTGACCTCACTGCCCCACTGTTGGGATCGTGATGCATTGGGGACAGTCAGTCTTCATGATTTGATCAGTTGATTGCGAGACAGTAAGAATAGCTGGTATGGCCGACAATACCATGGAGTAAAAAATTGAGCCTTGAGAGATTTGACGAAAGTAAGGGATAGGAACAACCTTTGTTACTTCAAATGGATTGTCGTAATAAATTCAGAGTGCTCATTCCCAGTAAAAAAAACGTTTTAAATGTTTGTAGAAGTGGTCTGAATTCAGTCCAGTACTCTGCTCCCATTTTAGAGTCCAACTTCTTTCTTAAAGACCCCTTTAAGAAACTCTTTAAAAACTGCCTGTATTGATGGTGCAGGCAACAGCTGTTTCTTCAATGGGAGTTTGTCTGTTCTCTCTTGATGTAAGGCTCAGGGAGAGAATGGATAAATCACCACGTGCTCTTTGATAGTTTATGTTAAGTAGTATGGTTATTAAGAAAAATCACAAATGCTTTCCCGTGCAGAAAACGTGTTCTAAAAGTCTATGCAAAATGTACAGGAACAATATGAAGTCTACAGACAAGGAAAAATGAGAGAAACCTTGTTGTAATTTGGCATGGTAACCAATCTGACTTTGGTTTCTGTGGCAATTGTGCTAACAAGGGATGAAACATGAAGAGCAGTTTAGTTTTAATTGCCTCTAGGTATTTAGAGAGCATGACAATTATTTATGTTTATACTGTATAATGCTGCATTCTTCATTGAATGCTCTACTGTTTGTTCTGGATCTTGCAAGCGCTTGTGGCCTTTAGAGAATACAAGACTGTAGAAGTATAACCAAGATTTTTCTTTAAAATATCCTTGGTCGGAGCCAAAGAATAATCTGATGTGCCGATTGCACTGTGGATGTGCTGGAAGGTGTTCATATCGAGCAGTTGTAAATGAAGGCTATGACTGTTCTATCTCTGAGGCTGTGTCTGAAGGAGCTTCTATTTTGCAGGAGGACAGAGCTGTGACCTGCTCTGTACTATTGTTAGAAAAATAATTCTCCAACTACAGGTGGTGCTTTGATAAGTGCATTGTGTGAACCAGTCGATTGTGCCTTTAATGTCACTATTGTTAAGATAACGACAGTATTTATCACCAAATATTTAGCTGATAGCAGTCTTGAAGTATTTTTAGCTTTGTCCTCTGTTCTGACATGGTCCTGTTTGCTCTGAAAACCAATAAAATAAACCAGTGAATGCCTTTGAGTCGATAATACATCACTTTACAGTTGCATTATACATGCATTGTTTTTCTTCTTGCCTTAGAGGCATTAGGATTTTATGTTTCTCTGCATTATCCATTATCCTGTGAGCAGTGTACTTTTTAATTCCTTCGTCTCTGTGTCGTAATTTCCACACCTCGCTTTCTGTGATTTACAAGGGCTTACAAGGGATAATTTCAGCTCTGAACAGTCAAAGGACGTTTTAATATGGAAAGAAATGCAGTTTTAAAACTCGCCATTTGAGCATTTTTTTGCGGTGAAGTCTGAAGCAGAGATTTACATTATTTGGGGGTCTTTTGAGTCTTGAACGGAGGGGAACTGATAAAAGTTTTAAACATCCCCCATGGCGCTGACAGTCAGCCCAGTGGGTTTCTACACAATGGGGAACCCGAACAGCAGAATACCCACCAGAGGGCGCAACACCGAGAAACCCGAGGCCCTTCTTTACCCAAAGGGTGGTGGGTGTGTGGAGCAAGTTAGCCGTCCATGCTGTTCAAGGAGCTGCCCCGGCTTCTTCCGAACTGCTGTACGGGATCCTCAGATCAGTTAGTTTATCGCTGCCGATTTGGCCAGAAGGACAGAATGGCTTCCTCTTGTCTGCCCTCTGGAGGATAGGTGGTATCTCCTCGGACACCATGCAGGCATCGGTCCGCGACTTAAACACGGACACGTTTGACGTGCGCGTGCCTGCGATTCCCCCCAATACCTCTACTGAAGTGAGAAACACCGAGTGCATGAAAGGTCATAGTAATTCAAGTCGATCCGGTTGTGTTTGAGTCTTATGTGTGGCTAGTTTCATATAAAATGGCACGTTTTCACTGTGGAAAGCCTCTAGGAGACGGGTGTATTTTAATGCAAAATTGGCAACGAGACGTTCTCTTGAATCTGCTTTTTTATGCCATTTATTTTCTCAAGCCATTTTCCCTGCCAGTTGCAGTTGAAATATTTTTGAAGCTGAGCTTACTTGGAGGTGACCTACTTTTCCGCAGCGTTATTCAAGCAGCATGATTGTCTGTGAAAAGTAACTAAGAGTGGTGGAGAAAAAGAAATGTCTCTTAAAATATATATTTTAAAATCCTATTAGATCAAGATTAATGGTATAAGTGACGACATACCTCATAGTGCAGTGACTGAACAGATGAAGACTTTACAAATAAAAGACACTAGCAGGATTAGGCAAGATATTGTGATGATTTTATATGTATATATTAACTAGTTCCCTTCTTTAGGGTTTCTTAATCATGTAATTTGAAAATGCATTGTGTTGCCTGCGTGAACGATCTGTCTGCCGTATTGTACAGCAGCCCACATAATTTTGGGATGTTGAAATGTCATTTTCGAAAGAATCGGAATGTCTCAGGTCGTTCAATCTTTGGGCAATTTAACATCATATGACTGAATGGATGTTACGCTGAGCAGAGGACACAGGAAATTAAGAAATGCCTCCAAACCATGAAACGCATGATAAACAACGTATCAAAGTTTCAAATGCCCAAGCGATTTAAGACGTAGGCTAGATATAAACAAAATTATGGGTTTCAAGGTAAAAAACTAAAACTTCCCTACCTTTTACTGCAATGAGTCACCACAGTAGTGACTTTGTTACAGCTGTCATGAAGAAGAGAAACACTATGTATGCTAATATAACTTTTATTTTAGCCTTAAACTTAAGAGAAAATGCTAAAAAATATTCGGTAAATAAATGGGCCACATTATTTCACAAATGACTTGCAGCATTAGATCTTAGCAAATAAGCTTGTCTTTTACAAAGTACTTGCATGTTTAAACCTGTATGTTTAGAGATCCAAGAATTTAAAACGCTTGATGGGATACAAAAAAATATTGCTTGTCGTAACTGTACACGGTTGGTGCTTGCTACTGAGGCTTCCATCAGAAAAGACTATAAAATGCAATGTGACATTTTTAAATAATAAATGAGAACTTCTTACCAGAACATACCTTATAGTTTTGGCAGGTTAGCCCCATTTAATTTGTTCGGTCATGGATTATGAGCTTTGAGTAATGACTGTCACTTAAAGTAAAAGGCTAAGGGTTGTTTTAGTTTAATCCACATCAAAAAGAGCTACCAGTGCTTTCTGTTATGAAATTAGCATTTTTAAGATGCCCAAAAAGATGCAGTGGATCCAGCTGTTTGTGACTGTTTCCAGTAAAACAACAGAAAGCAGGCTGGCAATTTGAATAAACAGCTTTGTCTGTGTAAATGGTTCCAAATGAAACTACAGCTGGTGGAGAAACAGACTGAGAACGGGAGTCAGCTTATGCTGACCACAGCTTGACCACTCTGCAAACAGCACAGAGGAAGGAAGGAAACAAGAATGAATTTAAAAATGAAGGTTGCCTTGACAGTAAGTCGTCCTGATTTTGAATGCATTCTGCTCTTCTTTGTAGACCACACTTTTGAGTATTCTGGTTATTATACAGTACGTGTGTGTTATGCTGTTACAGTACCAACCTGCTGAGTATAATACGAAGCAAATTTACAGCTGTCTTAAAGCATTAGTTGGTTTTGATTGTCCACTGGAGCTAATGGGCAGCTTCCATTCCCATGCTTAAGCTGTGATCCTGAGGCAAGGACCAGATTTCACAGCACTGTAGGTAGACTGAGCACTAATGCACTTGAAACACATTCCCTCATGCGCTGCTACTTTTATCACTAACCAGCTTGCTGAAGCTCTAGAATTATTCTTCTTTAACCATATTCTATTTCGTCAGCAGTTTTACTGTTTTGGATACTGTACACAGCGAGTCGTTTTGAGCACGCAGTTGTAGAATGAGTTTTCCATGTTTAATTATACTTTTAAAACATACTGATTAATAATGAATGATGTACTTGCAGTCTCTTCTGGAGAGAGTGGAATTCGATATTTCCCAAGCTTGCACTTTCTCCTTGCAAGCATGCACACAGGAGGCATTTTGTAATTATGTGTATCTGTAAAATAGGTGCAGCAAAGGCACAGAGCTGATTTTTGGAAAGCGTTTGTGGGCAATTGGCATTCAGTTAGTCCTGAATAGACATGCAAGCACAGTAAAAAGATTTTTTTAAACTGGAGACAGTTTAACCTTAAACAAATTTGTTGATTGCTGTTTCATGAGGTTAGCATCACAGGGATCGTCACTGTCTTGTTGCGACATGAGAGAGAACCTAAAAAGAACATAAAATAGGTTTTCGTTCGGTTTTGAAAGGCACAGAGGCTCTTCTGCACTGTGCTCTGAGAATGCTATAAGTCTCTAAGCCCGCCTGTCTGTTATTAAAATTGAGTGACTGCTTTGTGCTTGGACTTCAATGTGAACTCCAACAAATGACAGTTGCTTTTATTTATTTTTTCTGTGAGTTTCAAAACTTGGGTCCATTTTTCTTTTCCTGTGTACAGGACAAGCCTGGTGCTAAGCACTATTATCCCTGTTGACTTAGACTTTATAAGTCAGCACCATTTCTAAAGTGAACATGTCAGAAATGGTTAAAAAAATCTAAAACATAAAATCTAACTTCTTCCTCTTGTGCGTGGTTTGGCAGCGGGTGCTGGAATCTGTGCATCACGGTTTGTTGTGCAAACGTGGAACACGTTTTGCACTGCAGCAAAAAACAAACTGGTTCTGTAAATGGTGGCTGAAAGTTTCAGCATGAGTACACCTTTGCCTTGTGTTAAGAATTGGCTGAGCTTGCTTCAGGCCGGCGGAGTGGGGAATTGTGAAATGCTAGTGGCTCACAGGACAAACAGGCTTTAAGATGTGACCTTGCAGGTCTCTCGTTCTTGGTAATGAATATATTTTTACATCACCTGCTTTAAGGTTGCCTTGGCAGTCAGTCTGCTGCTGCCCATGGTTGGTTGCTGTGACAACCGAAGATACCTGTTCTTCGTCAGTGCTGCATGGTATGGCTGCCACCGGATCACAATAAATCGGAAAGCTTTGACAGAGATGTACAGCTTAGAAGAATTATAAGTTATAAATGTTTCTCTATATTTGGTTTTAAATGTGCAGCTATTTTAATGGTATACATATTGTAAAAAGGTGTTTCTTTTTGGTAAAGATTACAGATGACAATTCTGTTTTATCCTATTATTTTAATTATATTTGTATGGGTAACTATAGCTACAAAACCACATCTCTTCATAAAAGTAATCTTTAGGCGACAGTTTCCAACTTTTTCAGGCATCTCTGGTTTTCATGTAAATAATTCGGAAAAAAGACTGGAGCATGAAATGTGTTTTTGGTTGTTTTTACACTGCTGGCAAAGCAGGAGTAGTGAGAGAGTCAGCAGTTCAGAGATAAAATACAACTTTAAAACCAGTGAAGTCCTGGTGTATGAATCAGTTCCTGTTTGATAGATTGGAGTTGCGCCCAGTGTGCAAGATCAGCTGTTCATGGTCTGACCAGTGTTCTCTAGATTGGCAACTTTGTCCTGACTTTTAATAAATTCAGGAATTACATATTTTTTATTACCAAAACTTAACACAAAACAGTATAAAAAGTATAGTACACCCACAGTATAGCAGAGTATTTTATGTTTGGATAGCTGTGTGGCTATTAATATTCTTTATCAATGGCTCAATATGTATTGTCATCCATTCCAAACATAAACCTGCAAGTGGAATTGTGGGGTATAGTATTATAATTCTATATGTTTGGTGTCTTAGGTGAGTTTCTGTCCATTTTAATGGCTCTTAATGTTTCATGTGGAACTTTATTAAATTAACTTTAATTTGTTGAAAAAGCTAATTTAATTAATGTGAAGAAGCTGCGTTTGGAACCTTAGCTTTGCTCTATAATTTTGCTTTATATACTTTATATTATATAGAGAGCTGCATCAGGTATATCTAATTATTTCTGTGTTACCCTCATTTTTGGGGGGTTTATCTGAACTGTTATATTGCAAAAGAATGAAAACTTTGTAATCAATCAGCTCAAGGATCCTGGGTTGTCTGCTACATGGATTGTGCTAATTCTTCACCTGTGTGTTAGGATTTGCTGCAGTTATTCCCAGCTGTTAGGTTCATTGGATAAAATTGCCTGTTTCATGAGGAAGAGGAGATGTGTACTCTACTCATTAATCCACCAGTGACAGGGATAGATCTAGTATAGCAACAAGCCTGGAACAGTTAGGATAACCTTCAGCTAAAGAGTGATGCTGGCATTTAGCATTTAGTGGTACATGCACATGATTTTATAGGTAACTAGAAGATACGTGTATAGTTGATCTTGGTTCCTAATGGTTTTCCAAACTGGGCTTGAGTCTATCCTGGCGTCACTGCAAATGGAAGGCATCCAGGATACCAGCGGAGAGGTGTAACCTAATGACTCAAACACAAGGAAGACTGCAAAACTGGATTGCAGAATTTTTAAAAGCCTTACCAGGAACAATGAGTGCAGCCGCTGTCATTTGATTAATATTTAACCGGCGACCCAGCTGCCTTTCTTGTTGTTGGACTTTGCCTGTCACATCTGATGCATCAGCAGGGCTTTTTCCTTAACAGCGAGTGGGGAGTCCTGCCAGCTCTCTCTCATGCTCTTTGCTGACTGTATTCCTGCACTGGAGGAATATGCTGATAAGGCTTCCCACTGGGGGGAAAAGTGATAATTGCAAAGGGAAATGCACTTTTTTTTTATCTCTGACCACTCAGAATATGTTGTATATTTACAATAGGGTACATTTCTGTCCCCTTGAAATGACAGACCTGGCGTTTTGCTGGCAGGCTAGGACCTTTTAAAATAATTAGTTTGACCATTTTTTGGCGCAGATACTGTATTTATGGTAACGCAAAAAGACAAGATTAGTGCTCGTAAATATAAAGGTCTACGCTAAAAACACACCATGTTAGTTGTGCTTTCTCATGTTGACTTACAAATTGTGGAAGTGATCTGGTAGCAGAACACAGTCCAGAGCTCCTCGGAGTGTGAGATGTTTGTGTCTTGTCTTGCAACATGCTGTTATTTTAATGGCTTTCATCATATGTTTGTTGTCCCACTGGAAAAAGTGATATAGTTGTCAGCATGAAGTTTGTCAAAGTTGATACAAAGAAATTGATTCATACACAGAAGCAAAAAGAAAGTGATGGTTGTAGACTGCTTTTTGTGAAGGATTTCACCTCAATAACACTTTTATTCAGGGGAAAAAAAGACTTCATCAGAAAACAAAGCTGCAACATCTAAAGAACAAGAATCTTTCATGTTTTATATTAGGTAGGTATATTTTATTTCTATATAATATGAATACAAATATTAATAAAAAATATATAAATACAATGTATATAGGTATCATAATGTTATATTTATATAGGTATTATCTATATATTTATTTTTTTATTTATATAGGTATAACCATATATTAGGTAGTACAACAAATTCAAATGTAAATAAATGTAATCTGCCTATTTCTGTATTGATGTAGAATAATAAAATGTATTCAGCTTATGCTTTGTAACAGGCATTCAGTGTACTGCTGAAAAAAACATGTTTTTATGGCACCACAGGAGAATCCATGAGGTTTGTTTAATGATTGCTGGGATATTTCCCCGTTATCTCCATGTGCTGCTCCATGTTTTCAGCAGTGGATCTGTTAGCATTCACCAGCTGCAGGGACCTGGCCAGATGGTGCAGCTGATGACTGAACCAGCTACTTGGACTCCTGCTCGTCTTTCTTCCCTGATTCATAACTCAACTCATGTTTGGAATGCGCTGTTCTCATTTGAAAGCAGACAACAAATGGACATGGTTGACTTGGTGCATTACGCTGCTTTTAACAAACTACTGTAAGGACTGTGTGTGTCCTGTGATGGACTGGTGTCCCGTCCAAGGTGTACCCCGCCATGTGTTTGTTGTTTGCCAGGTTGGGCTCCTTTTAAACCCTAATACCCGTGTTCACAGACCATTTCAGTTTTAAATGGTGTCAGCCAAGGCAATGTAATAAGCTGCCTTTAAAAGGTTAATACAGGTTTCAATAACAATGTCTTACTAATCCTGGGATGTTATGTGCCTTTGAATTCTGTCTTTTTTTGTGTGTAAAAGTTTACATCAGAATGACACAAATGAGTAGAGGCCATTTGGTCCAACAAGCTCGTTCGGTTCTATTTGTCGTCCCATTACTAGTCCTAATGTGGATTAGAAATTTCCTTGAAATTCGCCCAGAAAGGGACGAACTTCCAGACTCATCTTTGGCAAGGGAGGAAATCGGAAAAGGTGATGAAATAACTCAAGGGTTTGGGGAAGATTTGTAGTTTCTTACTAAAGAAAATAACTAGTAGTTTAATACTTTTTTAAAAAGCTACACGAGCAGTCAACTGGTGGCTGTTTGTTATGCGGTTGTATCAGGAATTTTCTATTGCTCATCTAATCTGCGTTTCCAGCTATGCATCTTTCTGGGTGTCATTTGGGACTGAGTGTCTTTGCAGTGGAAGAAATACCTTTGCAAGCGTCGAGGGAAGGTTTCAGCTGGCTTCAAGATACCCGTGTTGCTCACTTCAAATGAAAAATACTTCAGTGAAGTTTTCTGAAACCTGCGTGTCTCACTACACCGTTTTTGTTTTTTATTTTAAGTAAAATATTTAAATCCAACTGTGAAAGAAAAGTCAGAAAAGGATCATTTTTAATTTGAAGTGCACCTTGCAGATGTACTGCAGTTTGTGCAGTCAATATTTCTGCTCAAGAATTATTTTGTTAGTGGAGGGTTTATTGAATATTTCTGTTTGTGCGTAGTGTAAGGAGTTTTACTGTACATTATTAAGCAAAATATAGGATAGTCGGAGATAAAAGATTATGGGACTGAAGAGAAATTATTTCCTTCTTGTGTATCATGACTCATCATGATGTCATTCTCGGTCTGCAATGAGCTGTTTAGCATTGTGCCAAGGCTTTGCTGCTGCTCAGACAGGCACCACAAGAAAACAGGTAATGAGTTTGCAAAACGCTAAAGAAGTACCTGAGGAGGTGTGTGGCTCAGTATTGAGCAATACGTCTGTTGCAACAAAACATGTAACAGTATTTAGTTCAGCTGGGTTTAGTTCAGCTTGGGGAGCTGAGACCAAGCAAAACAAAAGCTCTTTTTAGAAGTCTCAGTTACAGGACTGTCCTCCACCGCGAGGGAACAGTTTGAAGTTTGAAATAAGAGAAGGTTTTTTTTCCATCCAAGGCCTCATCATTCATTTCCTAGGAGCACCAGTAACTATAGCTCTTGAAAGATTCTAGTGATTATGTATTATGACATGGTGTGGTTACATGATCTCTGCACTCTCCGTGTTGTTTGCTCTGCCTTTCCTTTAGCAACAGTTTTTTTTTAATCTGCTCTTCACAGAGCAGTTTTTTTTCCTACTTAAACAGCCCCTGAATGCAGAATGGATGTCTGGTGTTTTCATCGTTATAGGTTGCATGATTCGGCGATGTTTCAGATACTTATTGCCATACTGTATCTGTTGTGAGGTAGTGAGGTAACTGTTTTAAAAGTTTATAAAACAATATATAGGACAGGCCTGTGTCAAACAAGAGGTCATTTATGTTATACATAAACTAATCATTTTTAAAGACTTGGAATGTGTGAATTGTTATCAGATTTGTAAGTCAATTTGATTTAACTAAGTCAGAACTGGCCAGCTGTGGTCCTTGAGAGCGAGAGGGTGTTAGAATTTTAATTTCACCTGAACTCTAATCAACTTAATTGAACAAATTGCATGCTCGAGTGGTTGAAATGAATTCATTAGAAATTGTTTTGAAGATGACCCCTCAGTCCTTTGAGATTGTAGCTATCCAAGATCAGGGTTAGCTCCAGTGATAGATTACAGTATGTATGAACTTAAAGACAGTCTTTTTCGTCTATATCAGAAATATTATAGTGCAGATGGTTTTTCAAAACAGTCAGGCTCTTTGCTTGCTCTTGGAATTTTGATTTGTAAGACGCTGTAAGACAGGTCACTTTAAAAATGTTTAGAGTGAAGGTTCGATGCTTTAATTTGTAGCAAACTTCCTTAGAAATGAAAAGGACTTTGCCTTCTACATAAAAAAATTGAGATCTTCTACTTTAAAAGACTCTTAATAGAGACTGGAATGTGCCTGCTGTACATGAAACACATAATTTAGTTTAATAAATTGCTTTGTCTGCAGGTGTCCACTTTACTTTCTGTAATTTATCTTTAATGTGCAGAAACGTGAGAGGATTCTTTTTTCAGTCGAGGCCAAGCACCTTGAGCAGTGCCCCGTAAACTGCTTTGCCGAACAGATCTCAGTGCTGATGTGAGGAGAGACGTTATAGGATTTATGCATCGAAAGCACTTGTCATGATTAAGTACATGTGCAGATGAAAACGCAACAGTAAAAAAAGTAACGGCAAAACACGTTAGCCACAAATAATTCAGTTTACGCACTTAATGAAGGCCTTATTGTTTAAACTGTAGAAAAATGTCTAACTGAAAAAGGGTCAGGGATGTAGCCTGAGTCCTAATTATAGAATGTTTGTAAGCTGTCTACAGAGAGCACATCCTGCATCAGTGCAGTGCAGTGAAAGTGACTGCCTGTTGCATCAAACAAGGCAGTATTCCTCAGTGTGCTGACCCACTTATCTCCAGTGCTGTCATTCTTAAAGTAGGGAGTTCTACTGCATGAGGCAGAGACCTGATCATGTTTGTCTTAGCAGTATGATCATAGGCTTTAGTCACATTATGTATTGTCATATTCAGTATGTAATGAACTGTGTCCCCACAGACATGCATTAAGTCTTATTTTTTGTCTCTGGCAATGGATAGTCTTGTAAATGCTTAATGTAAATGCAGTGAGAATATGCATTGTATTCCAACTAATGGATTGCCATTAATGAAAAGCAAACTGAACAAGAATACAAATAAACACGTTTGTGGCAGTAGTTTCTAATATGGAAGTACTATTTTTTGCCTGTTATAATTCCCATTTATTTGTAACTGAACACCTATGGAATGTGGGTAGTTCTGTTGAGAACCATGTGCCAACCATTCTGAGTATAGTCATTTTGTGTAGCAACTTTCAAGTCAAGATGTCTCAAAGCACTTTCCAGAGCAGGGAACAAATCCGTGGTCTGTGCTGTAAGTGTGACGAACATGCTGAAAACGCATGGTGATACAGAAAAAACAGCTCATCCTGATTCACAGGAAGCTAGCCTGAAGAAATGTTTTAAAATAGTTTTTAAAGACAGTAGAGGGCAGGAAGTAGAAAGCCACCATCTTGTGTTGCCAGGCAGACACACAACAAGCCAGAAGAGCAAAGAAGTCGAGATGGTTTAATAAGAAGGATCGTAATTCTCAGGTGAATTCTGAAGTCGATCTTACATGACACTACAAACCACTGTAGGGAGGTTAGAGCAAGAATAATGTTCATGTAGGTCTTGGATCTGGCCTTTTGAGGGGTCTTTTATTGTGCCTAGAAGATATATCTAGTGGAATCTAGGTAGATTGAAGACTAGTTTCTCGGCACCTTGTTGGGACAAATTAGGTCATAAATGGTCAAAATTAAGCAGGCACTGGAAGACAACCTTGTAATGACGTGAATATGAAATTACAAACTTGGGTGGAGAAGAGCACCAAGATTTTGCTCCTTGGTGAAAACCTCATCGCCAAGTCCTCAATGACTGTATGGTTGTGCAGTTTGTGTGGAAGTCCTAGAAGCGTCTCCTCCGTGTTGCCACTATTGAAGTGCAGAAACATTTTTGTGCGGGATTTAAAATACGACAGACCCCCCTTCAAGAGTAGTGACATCTAGACCTGCATCTGCCTTAATCTTCACCTAATCTACATGTCATCAGTGTAACAATGGAAGTTAACTCCCGATGGATGTTCTGGCCAAGTGGTAACGTAGATGCAGAACAGGACCCAGAACTGAGCCGTGTGGAACACCAGATGTCACTAAACTGGTGTCAGAGGCTCAATCACAAATATGCCAATATAATGAGTAGGTATTAGAAATGTGAGACTTTATTGGTGTGAGTGATTATTTCCAGCGCAGAAGGAACAGTATGTCCAAAGCTTACCCATTTTTCATGTATAATAATGCTGCAGTATTTGCTCACTGCTTCAAGGGCTATTGAGCACTTTGTTTAATTCATGGACTTGAACATAGTACAAATAAAACAACTGTGAAGCTACAGAATGTGCAAGAAAATGTACAAGCCTCAAGAAAACGTTTTTAAAAGTATGTGTCTTTAAGTCATTCCACATGATTTTCTAAATGATAAAGTAGAAATGTAGGAGAGAGGGAGGCCATCTGGCCCATCTAATTAATTTGTATTATAGTAGCTAATTAATATGAGGATCTCGGACAGTTTTTGAAAGATGAAATTCCTTTTCCTGTAACTCTGTGTCAGGAAGTGACCTGATCTCTGTTTTAAATGCACTTCCTGTTGGTATCTGTTTGTGTTCTCTGGTGACTGCATCAGGCTGAATTGTTATAAAAAAACAGTAAACGTTTCAGCCATCCAAAGCATGACAATTTTTTCCATGTATTCCTCATTCTCAGTGCGAACGGACAAGGCACCAGTGCAGAAACTTCTTTTAATTAAATTTCTTTTGCCTTCTTACTAACCTCATTTATTTCCATCAGAAAACTCCAGTCAACTCCTCTCTTATCCATTATTTACTTAGAAAGAAGAGATTAATGATGATTCATTGTATTTAAATAATTACGTTTCTTCAGTCTATTTACTTATCCCATGTCCTTAAGTCCTGGAACAAAATAAGGCACATTTCTCTAAATCTCTATTCCACATCTGCAGTATACTGTATCACTTTTTTTTAAATTTAGAGAGCAAAGCTGTGATGTGTATCCCCAACGTGGGGACACTGCACAGTATTGTTTGTTCTTATCGCATGTAATGTGGTATCAAGAAATCCACTCAACACGTCCCCTTTTCCTTCAATCGTTGCCCGCATTGGGTACGTGCGTCTTATATTTCTGATGCCTAGATGCCAATCTTCACTGATCCTGGGTTGCATCGCCATGCCATATTCTGTATAGACCCCTCTCCATTGCTTGACTTCCATCACACTTGCTCATCGTTCCAGAGCAGCTTGTGTTGTACGCCTGGAGGTTTCTGCAGGAAGGGCTCTGTTCCTGTGCTCAAGCCACAGCATCAAGGCGATGTACGCGGCTGTGAAGCCCAAGCAGAGTGTAGGTTCTGATGCCCGTGTACCCAACAGCCAAGCCGGTTCTCTGTGGTTCCCGTGTGTCCACGGCCGCGTTGCGCTTCTCAGCGCCAGCTCTTGCCTCTCTCTGTTCTGTTCCCCTGCAGGTACTTCGTGCTGGACCCGGAGGCCCGGGTTCTGCAGTACTTTGTCGGCGAGCCCAGCAAGACCCAGAAGCCGCGGGGAGCGCTGCCTCTGGCCGGGGCCTCGGTGTCCCAGAGCGATGAGGCTCCCCACATGTTCGTTGTTTACTCCGCAAACGGCGAGCTCTATAAGCTCAGAGGTACAGCAGCAAGAGCATGCGTTTCCGCCTCTTCATCCTCCGCTGTCCTTCTGTCTGTCTGTGTGTGTTCAAACAGGGAATTTCAGAAAGCCTAGTTGTGTTTTAGATCTAGACTCAGGTGCCCAGGTATAGCAGTGTATTTTGCGGTGTCTTTGAAGGGCAGGAGTGCACTGTGATGCAGTGTTATTTCATCTATGACAATCCACATTACCCTTTGCGAAGACAGCTGCTTCCACCCGTAACCAAACTTCCTAACGCCTTCAGGCGGGTGTGTTGTAGGTCAGAAGGGCTCTCCTAATTACTCGCCCCTGCCAATAGCTGTCAGATGCATTTGCTTACAGTAAGAAGAAGGTCCACATTGATTTACCTCTGGAGTCGGAATGGGAATTGGATATTGACCTTTGTATTATCTGGGATCATTCCCTCTGGGTTAGAGCTGAGTGATTGAAGCCGAAGCTGATCACAGCTGACTATGAAATGGAAGAAGCTAAGTGTGGAATATGGGAAATAATTCAAATTGAGAAGTGCACTAATATGTGAACCCATCTGACGAAATCTGATGGGCTGAATGGTATCACTCTCGTATATAAAGAGCTATATAAAGTTATAAAGTATATACCGTTAACACCGCCTCCAGTGAGTTGTGTTGACACTGGAGAGGAATTATAGCACAGTGGAAGTGGACAGGTGCACTGAACAAACAGATGTTCCCTTTGGCCCAGCTGCTGCTGGTCCGAGACTGGGCTGTGTTGCTTCACCGAGGAGGGACTCTCGGAGGGTCTCCGCCCATGTGGTGTTGAGCCCTCCGGCCTGGGTAGGCTAAATCTGACCCGGGCCGTCTGGACTGCCAGAGCATCACCTGCTCCTGAACCCGGCCAGATGCCTGTGGTCTCCTAGGGATGTGGGTGAGAGATCCCTCTCTCTCTGATGTCACTGCAGGCTTTCTTCCCAGGGCAGAAATGATGTCCATTTTTTTTGTCAGAAGTGATGTATACACATTTTTTAAAGTGAATGTTTTTTATCAAAACTTGACCATCTTGCTAAAAGATAAATGCCATATAGGGTGAGCATGTACTAAATATTGACCTGTTATTTCAGGAAGACTGAGTGAGGTTTTAAACATCATTTACTGTGCCTCACAGGAGGTCTAGATTTGCAGAACTGGGGCTGTTGTGTTCATCACACTCATACAATATAAATGATGTGTAGAAGATTTGTCCAGCTTTATTAGTCTGATAATCTAATCAATTAAATTATCATGCTGTCCCCCATTAAAGAAAAGCAGTTCTAATTAACAGGATAATCCATAATCCTGAGCCGTGCTCAGTATGTTTTCATTTTTATTACATTTGCATAAGTCATCTGGATGGGTTATTTCTCTTTTTTTTTAAAAACCCTGCAAAGCAGTTTGAAATAGTCAAAGGTACAGCTGGTATAGTTCGGATGAGTATGAAAGGCTACTGTATAAGCATTTTAGATGAGGAGTTCCTAATAGAAAAGCATCAAATGAAACATTCATTTAAAATAGATCTAGATGTACCCATAGCAATTCCAGGAGGCCTGTGGTGAGTGACAACAGTGATTATGGGTCATTTAAAGAGGCTCAGGCTGAGGCGTCTGGTTGAAAAATTGTCCATGCCCCTTCCGTAGTTTTCTGATTTAAAAAGCTGCCATTGCAGAATCTGAGCTCTGCAAATAGAGCCCATTTAACATGTAATAGCCAGAGTAGCACCTTATAAGCACAACCAGAAATGGTGTATTCATTTTTGAAAGACCCCAGGATGTGAAATCACCTGGGAAGACATTTTATGACCTTTACGTTTCTTCAGACTTAGTGGTTCCAGTCACTCATTTGTATGGCACTGTTTGCTGTTGGCAGAGAAACCCAGCTTTAAGTCTGAACATTCATTAGTGCTTCAGGTTGTTGCAGGAGTGCTAGACTTTTATAATTTACAGGGACCATCATTGCGAAGATGTTGTTCTTCAAAAAGTTGCAGCTGTTCCTGGTTTATAAATGTCACCTGACCAATTGTCTTTCACCAAGGTCATGTGACTGAGGGTGGCAGGTCAGTCCCCATTGTCACATGACCTTGGTGAAAGACAATTGGTCAAACCGCAGGAACGTTTGCAAGTTAATTTTTTCATTGAAAAGTTTAAATGAAACAGTTTTGTACAGCACCTCCTATTTACAGTCGTGTAATGGTTCTGACGACTTTTAAGGTTCAGAAAGGGACCACCATTCTTAATTATCAGTGCTCATTTGTTTATTGTGGACATTTCATTTTCCAGATATCTTATATTCCAAGATGTCAAATCTGTCTGTCCTAAGGTTTTTACACATGACTTTATGCCTGTCCCATGCTTGTTTTATTTCTCATCTTGACAATTTCCTGACTGAATGCATGTAGGTCTCGTGAAGACTGCCCTGAAGGTGTAATATTTCGGAGGATTAATAGTGACCAAAGTGTTAGTGTCGTAGATCCATATTCGAATGCAATGAAGCACTGCCGTTCTGACAAGACTGCCAAGGAAAGTGTGAAAACAAATGTTCTGACAATAACACTTCGACTGCTCGGGGAAATATCAACAGGTGCCAAATGAAAATAAACTGATCAAATGCAGGAGCAACATTGGCAAGATTGAGTAAACTTTGAGTCACAGTTTTCCCACTGTTTTTCTTTTGATAACAGACCTTTTTGTGTTTGTCTGTGGCTCGCTACTCTAATAAGTTCGTCGCAGAATTCCCGTGGTCTTGACTAATGTCCATCTGGAACACCTCTCGGTGTGCTTCACCCCGGAAGGACGCGGGCCGATGCTGATACTCTTTCTAAGGCAGCGATCTGCTGTCTGGTCGGCCATGGTGAGGGCCGCCTGGGCGGAACTCGTGAAGATCGCTTGATTGATCCTCTGCGTTAACTTATTTAACTTATTTCCTCGAGTGAATCCTCTGCATTAACTTCCTCCTTATTTCCTTGAATGAAGATTTCTCCTCTCGTCTTCCTGTAGCTGCTGATGCCAAGGAGCAGCAGTTCTGGATGAGCCAGCTGCAGGCCTGTGCCAAGCTCTCCGACAGCAGTGCCAAGGTACAGTCTGTATTGCAGTCAACACGTGGCGACCTTGACATGACACAGCCTCACACGCCCAGGGGAGCGCAGCGTTTAGCTGCCAGGCTGATTAATCCCAGAAGTTTTGACTGACGCTTCAGGAACAACATGCTTCTTTGAGGAATGAGGCAAGACCTGCCAGATATTGTGTAAATGCTGGTGAAGTAGCGAGGATGTCTCTTTGCATTAAAGAAAAAAACGACAACAGAAATTGTTACATTCTTTTAAGAAAGGGGGAATATTATATCTTATATCATGCTACTAAGAGGCCCTCCTAGCTCTAAGCCCCATCTCATCCTTGATGCACTCATGCTAATCTGCTTGGTCTCTATTTGCATCCTTCTGAATCGTTTAATAAATTATTGCAAGAATATAAAAATATTCACAGAACATCAAATCGCGGAGCTAAAGGAGATGTTAATTTAAGGGGAGCATAAGGCCATGAGATGTTTATTTAATGTAAAAGGGATAGCTTTAAATACAGTGTTACGCTTGTCCAGCACGTTAATTTCATGGTTTGTTAATGCAGCTGTGAATACGTCAGATTGATACTTGGTAACAGTTACTTATTTTTTTGTATCCTGAAATGTTCAGAAAGTTAATTAATGATGAGAAGGTAACATATCTGTACGATTTTCTGGAATGGTCAAAAATTGACACAATTATCTGACGGCTAACCTTGGCAAGCAGTGAAGAGGAAGTGTGCTCTAAAGCAGCTTTAGATTCTCGGTGAAATTGATGGGAGACCTGTAATCAAGGCCGATAATCCCGTCACACAAGGCAATGGAGAAGTAATTCTTCTTTTTAAAATGATAAACGGTTTTAGTCTTTAGCCTGCTCTGATGAGACCAGGAATGTCATCGCAGTCATCCTGTCTGAAATATATTAAACCAGAGTCCAGTGGCCCTGTGAAAGTGGTATAAAAAGCCTTAAATCAGGGGTTCCCAGTACTGCAGTCCTGTAGGACTCTTTACCTGCTGCTTTTCATTCCAGCTCATCTTAATTGCACAACTGAAGCCTTAATGGCACAAACAAATTGTTTGAGTGGAATATTTTACCAGTTGTTTTTTTTCTGCTTAGTGGTTGAGGTTTTTGTTTTACTTAGGAAATGCAACAACGGGAAGTCCGACGAGTATGAGGGCTGGAAATAATCAAAACATTCCAATTAACGCTATAATAAATAAGGTAATTAAGGGGTAAACTGTGTAATTAAAAGCACAGCGGAATCCATACCTGCAGGTGCTTGGTTCTCCAGAGCCAGGTTTGGAAACTTTACATGGATGGTTAATCTTGACAAAGTAATTGACATTTCATGCAAGCGTTTGCTTTATTTAGAAGCAGAACAACTACAGACATCTAAGTAACAGACCTCACCAAGATGGATTTATGACTCAGGGTTGGTTATGTCATGGAAAGCCTTTGAGTTTAAATCCAGTGCTAATGATTGTTTAAAGTTAATTAAAAAAAAAACTGTAGCCAGGAGAAGAAATGCACAGAGGGAGATAATGGCTTCTATATGACAGACTGACAGGCCTGTTTTAAATGTGTACTTGGAATAAATTACAAAGCTGTCTATTAATAAGATGGAGCACAGCTTTGATTATATAACCCTATGAAGCTCATCCTTGCCGTTTACTGTTTGTTATAGGAATGACTTCTCAGAAATCAGCTGAAGACTGACCAAGTTTTCTGTCCGTGAGGTTTTGACTTCTATAAACTGAGGATCCTGTAGTTCGTCCTGAGTGTGCTTCCATTCCAGCTGAAAGAACAGTTCAGTGCACTGAGCATGTGAGCTGGTCAGATATGATTAGGTGAACCATTGATTCTCTCTGGGGTATTAAAAACCACCACTGAGCCTGTGACCTATTTTACTTTTCAGTTTCCATTCAGAGCTCTTAAATGTGTCACTGAAATTTGGATCTCCACTTGTCGTGCTCAATGCTATTTTTTACAAAGAAATCCAGGCATCAGTATTTTATAAATTAGAATGGTCTTTTACTTGCATTGGAGATGAGATTAAGGAGAAATGCTTTCCCACTAGTTTTTCAGAAGCCTCTCAATTTAAGACGTCCTTCCTGTCTTGCTGTGGTACAGATACATGCCGAGGCATGACGGCACATCATCTTTACAATATAAAAAGAAGATACTCCTGAGGTTTTTTTTACATTATCCTTTCTACCAGCTGTGCCACACTTCTTAGAGATAAATCACATCATTTTAGAAATATTTTTTTTCCTTTTGTATTTAGACTCTTTCTCCCAGTTGGTGAGAAAGACAGACCAAACGCACCATTCTAGATCACACACTGCAGCTGTTTTTAGAGCACTAGACTCCCTTGCTATTAGAAAGCTTTTATTTTAATCAGCTGTTAGGGGTATAGTTCTGGTTACACATTTTTCTCTTTGCCCCATCGTTTATCAACAATGACTGTGGGAGCATTTTTTATTATTGCACTTCTGTGGTGCTGGATTAGTTTTCATTCAGTTAGGTAAGCTCTCCCCCTATGAAGTCCCACAATTTCATCTTCACTGTGGAGGGCTGCACCTCAGGTTACAAGGCTGTCATTTTGAAATGGCAAAATTGCAGTTGCTTCTACTCAAAGAGTTTTGAGCCGTGTGCCAAATTGCTTATCTCCTGAACAGGCAGAATTGGATTTTTCACAGACATTTGGCAGTAAATTGATTTGCTGTTGGATTTTTCTTTGTATGCTGCTTTCCTGTTAGCTTATCCTGTGTTTTTTCCAGTTCTTTGTCAGGGCGTGAGTCAGGCAGACACACTGAATCACCTCCAGGAGTGCTGTTAATGTTTGTGTAAAGAGGAATTTGTTTCACTGTCATTTGGAAAAGGATAGGAGGACAGCAAAAATTCAGCCTTCCTTCTGTGACATTAACCCGAATGATGGCAGGAAAGTGTTTTTGGGAGACGTAGCTCGCAAAGAAGAAACAAAATGTTCTTCGGTGTGTTTGAAATCTCTTTTATTTTCAAGATAACCTTAATAACTACTGTGGCAGTCTGCATCCGAACTCCTTAACTTGGGAGTAGAGAGTGTGTTAACTGGGACTGTGAAGGTGGAAGTTGGAAAGGGACTTCTTCTGCCCTGATCTTCTGTCTCTCGTGACTGTCAGTCTGAAAAGAGCTGTTGATGGTAATCATACTTTTATAAAACCATCGGAGATTCCAGTTTGCGTTTCCATAGTTTCCTATGCAGCATAAGGCCACCACATTCTGACGGTATACTTTGTTGGAGTGTAAAGTGACTGGCATTTGGGCAATTTCATCGCTTTGATAATGCATTATTTTGGGCTGGGTGACTTAAATAATCTCTGTGTTAATTGAGTCAGAAAATCAGCTTAATGAATTCCTGAAGGGGGTCTCCTAAGAATGCTCAGCTGGTGAAGGCTGTGTGCGTACCATGGGAGTAATCCTGTGTAATATTATAGTATCTGCAAGATCTTGAAATATTGTAAAAATAATTGACTGATCTTGAAGAATTAGAAAGTGCCTTCAGTTATGCTGCATTCCACAGAGAACAAGTACACTGTTATGTTATTTGATTAGCTGGGAAGATGCTCGTGCCCATACAGTACATGTATGAAATGTTTAACCATAGGTGGTATATGTACAACCAGAGAAGTCAACGAAATGACACAGGAGCTGAAAGTGCAAAGCGAGTGCTGGACCTGGCAAACTCAAAGGTAAAGTTAAAAAAAAGTCAAAATGGTTTCCGATTTTGGGAGGGTACGTTGTTAGTGGTATCAGAGCAGTATGTCCGCCTGGAGCATGTACTGTAGCATGTACTGTAGCTGTGAGGTAGAGCCAGAAATAAGGTTTTCTCAGCCTTTCGATGGGGACTTCAAGGACCCAAGAGTGTTGACTGTTCCCGGCTTTCAACTCTTAAGGCGCACTTATTGAGAAGTTGCTTTGCTGTGTAGATAATGTTGGTGTATTTCCTCAAGGACTTTACTGTCAGAGAAGCGACTGTAGTGTTTTTACTGGCTTTGCTCCTGGCACAAAGGCATTTGATAATCCAAGAGACGACTTTTTCAGTCACAACTTTTGAGTATTATTTCTAAACCGAGACGGGAGCGTCATGTTTCACAGCGAATCAGTATTTGGTTAAAGTTTTGTGGAGTTCTGAAGCTGCTCACAGCTTCATGGATTTGTCATTCTTCAGCCTAATGGCTCTTGGCTTGTGCCCTTTCATTCTGGTGTTTTTAGGCAACAAGAGTTGAATGGTTTGTAAGATTCTGGGATTTTTCCGGGGGGTTCGGAAGTTAGGCCTCTGGGACACCTTGTCTGTGAATTTCTACTATACATAGGGAAACTTGTGTTGTGTATTGGTGCTGCGTGTATTGTCACAGTTGATAAATGTTTGTTTAACTGAGTGTGCCTGAAGTATTGCTCTTCTCACCACAGCTGTGGTAGAGGACAAAGAATTCATGTGCCTCTGACTACACCAACTGCTTGGGTATATTCTTGGCAAAATCCTTACAAGTTTGGGGTTCTAATAGTTTATTATCCTTATTGATTTATCCGCTCCGTCATTTCCTGATTTTCTTCATTTTTATAACCCCCCCACCATTTGTAACAATATACAGTTAGGAAATTTTTTTCTCTGCAAAGAAGTAACTACACTTAATTTTAAATTAATTTCCAATGAAAAAAAATAGTAATCCAGATAGACAATGTGCATATTTCACCTTCATGCAAGAAAGCCTGAATTGAAGTGTCCCTCTTAATTAAGTGATAACTCCTGGTCATGCTCTTGAGCTGTTTGTCCCGGCTGTGAAAATGAAGAAGCAGCTTCCAGTGTATTAGTATCTCCACTCGATGCACCACGGAAATCGTGTGTATCTCCACCAAAGCTCAGACTTTGAGTTCCACCCATCCAGCTAATTTTACTTATTTAAAGGTGTTTTTTTCTGCATAGTGAATAGCTTTATTGCTTTATTGCTAAAACCAATGCTGTAGTATTGTTTTCACATTTGGTTCTCAACAGTATTTTTTTTTTCCTTGAAATACCCGAAATCCATTTTTCTTTGCTTTGTTAAAGTGACACTTTATATGGCTCCCTGTCATAAGACTGTCATGGGCGAAGCTTCACCACAGTATCTTCTCCATAATGTTCCTTACAAAAGTGAACAACAGTTCATTATCTTTCTAACTCAATACATTAAGTGGTTTTAGATTCTAGCAGCAAAACAGTAGTTTTGTGTGCGTGTGGTACAGTGTGTGTGTGAATTCATGTAAAGCATGAATTATTTGAAGATGGTATTGCGTGTAATTAGATTTCGGCACAGGGAGCTGGCAGCACAGCTTGCAGCTGTGGTCTGTGATAGCTTGTCCCAATTCTCCCTGCTCTGATCTAGCCTGGCTTCTGCAAGGTTCCATTCCACGCTACAAAAGAAACTCTTAACCTCAAAAGGAAGCATCAAGACTTCAGTTTTAGATAGGCTTTTGTGCTTCAGAGCCACCAGGTTCTCTGGCCTTCAACGCAGTTCAGCAGCAGCGGCTGTTTTTCTCCTAAAGTAAATAGCACTTCCATGTTCTTGTTTATTGTTGTTGTTCATGCAGGCCTATTCCCTTTTCTGAACTGGAATTCACATTATCGTGATTGTTACTTCATGTTCCTCAAGTTTTTCCTTTTCTACCAAATGACCTGGAGAACGTTAATAGAGAGAAAATGACCGTCCAGGGTCAAGCAGGATGTTGTAGTTGAAACACTTCTGATATCAGTTTTTTGTTTTTGTGATGTTAATTTTGTATTGTTTTTAATAGACAAAGATCATTGGTCATCTCTGTTAACAACTTGATGTGGTCGACGGTTTGCTGACATTTTGAGAAAGTGCAGAGCAGGTTGGTGTCGAGTGTTAAGATGATCTAAAGTCAGTCTTTCACCACTGTGGGCTGAAGTTTATTGTGGTTCTGCTGCAAAGGGAGTTTATCTGAACCGGATTTCTAGTGGATTAATTTCTCCATAGAGTTTTTTTCTAGCTGAATAGTATTAACATACACAGATAAGTGTATGCAGACACAGTGTACACCTTTAGCTCTTACTTAAAAGAACACAGTTCACATTAAACAGGACCAATTTTCAGCGTTTTTCTCTTCTGGGCTGACTTGTTACGCAGTCACATTGCTAGACAGGGACCTCTTGAGTCAGATAATGGTAGATCAGCACAGAACGACAGGTCCGCAGAGGGGGGCCGGACTTTCATTTGCAGTATAACAGGAAAGGCTGATATTTTTTTTCAAAAGCAATAGATTTTTAGTTGTCGCATGATTTGGTAAGAAACTGCGTGCGCTGATTGCAGGAAAGTTATTCTTGTCTTCTGAATAGACAGGTTTGTCAAAATATGGGTCAGTCAGTGTGCAGACAGCAGAATGGAGTCTTACATAACAAAATATGGAAACTGCAGCTTACATTTTGTATGTTTATCTCTTTGTTTATTAGTGTGCATGCTGTTATTTCATCCTGATTATTTGAATATCCGGCACTTAGTTTTCTGCTCAGTCAGCCTCAGGTGTTATGAAGTGAATTTATCTACCATTTCAAGATAATTTTGTATAGTTAAAAGCAGTCAAACTGTTGTCTTCTTACTGTGTCTATATGAACAATCACTGAGCTGCCTTCTGCATATCACATTTAGGTATGTATTTATCTAAAAAATGTAAAATTTATTTACTTTTAAAATAAAGTTTTAAACAGATTTTTATAAACTAATTATACCACATATTTTTTTTGTCTAGAAGGAGTTCTGGAAGGTCTGTTACCTCTCCCACACTGAAAGTTAGGCCAAGAGAAACTCATTCTGTCATATCAGTGTCATATTAAATCCTGCTATCTGAATAAGAATCGCAGGGCTGTCTTCCTTAACTAACAATACCAGCGATGGAAGAGAACCTTAATTTATACTGAGAGGTGAGAGAAAAACCACAGGCTTAACAACAACAAAACGACATCAGTTTATTATTTCCCTGGGACATTGTCCTCTGAAAAAGACTTAAATTAATCTAGTCATCGTGCCCAGAAGATTGCTTTAAAGCAGGTTGAATATGTTCCATTCTCAAATCAACATGAAACTTTACATTAGGTCTATTTATAATATTTGCCGCATAAAGACTGCTTTAGATTTTCAGACAGAGGCTGATTTTTCTTGTGCCAATCACCAGTTATACAGTGATATACAAAAAAAAACAGGGGAAAAGCCTTTCAAAATTTAACCACAATTAGCCTTTTATGGAGTATTTTTTAAATCATGTTTTCTCTAATTTGTTCAGTCCTAGGATTATAAAATCTTTTAAGTAAGTGTTTTGCAGCTGGGAGCTAGAGGCTAGAAAATGCTAACAAAAAACTTATTAAATGCCTGCCCAAACCATATTATATTGCCTTCATCAGGTGTGTAGTTTTTAGTTGTTTTTAAAAAAAGTTGATGTCCGAGCAAAGGGGTGCAGTAAATGTATACGTCTGCATTATTCGTGTTAGCTAACGGGGAAGCTGCTTCTGGTGCGAAAAAAGACGCTTTAGTTTTGTATGTGTATAGATGGCATCTCCCGGTATTCCCAAGCTCTGAGCCAGCGGTCTGCACACTTCCCGGATGGAGCAAAGGCGAGGAGGCGTGCGCCCGGCCCCTCGGGCCCCGGTCTGGCGTGTCTGCCTGACGCCCCCCCCCCCACTGTCTGTTCCAGGGCTCTGCGGCCGGCCGGACCCGGAGCTTCTCCCTCCTGCCACACGGGGGCGCCAACACCTCCTCGCCCGGCTCCCAGAAACAGCTGCCCCACGGCGGGGGGTCCAGCATCGTCACCATCACCCACCACAAGTCTCCCGCCGCCGCCCGCAGAGCCAAGAACCAGTATCCGGGGCGCCTGCTGGAGGTGAAGGAGGTAGGGCAGTCGCCGTCACGGCCTTCCTGCGTTTCCCCGGCCGCTTGCACTCCGAGCTCAACCCCGGCCACCTAGTGTATCGCCGCCCTCTGTCGGTTCGTTATTCTCGGGTAAGGTGTGGACGTGGGACCAGCACGCGTGTGGAGCAAGTGCACAGAAAATGGCCACGTTTGGAAGGAGGTTCTGACTAAAGATTTGTATTGTCGTCACCAACCCAAAATAAAGTACTAGAACGTAGTTTATTACCATGTTTGAAGCCTTAAGATAGAAAACAGCCCTTACTAAAGGTAATTACTTGGCATTGCTGTAACACTTTTTAGCTAATGCTTACCTAGTTTATCATTAGGTAATTGAGTTTATATAGTTTTAACCAGATAATCATTCTGTTCTACTGTGCAATATGCTGTACACAATCACAATCTCCTAAAGGTTGTCCTACCTCTGTTTTCCTAATTCCGTCTTCATTGTTCGAAAAGACAGCACTAATATAGGTGTTTCCTCTCATATGCACACTGGCATATTGAGCAAGAAAAATAACTATGTGTGCTACTACAGTTTCGGTCACTGAAGGCCCTGAAGGTTTTCTCAGTCTGTGTGTGGAAAATTAAAATCTCCCATGCTGACTAGTTCATCCTTTACACACACACATACTTCCTTCCTGATTTTTATAAGACTGCATTGCAATTAAGATATGAATTTGGTAGTCTATACAATTCTCCTATCTCTGTTGTCTTTGAATATTTTATAAGGCTGTCCCTAGATTTGAGGCCCTTTAGTTCATCTAAATTCCTGTAACTGAATGTGCTTGCTGTTCGTAGTGTTATACCCACTCATCACCTTCGCTGTCTCTTTAGAATAATATGTTCCCACAAATCCTCTGGTCTTCCCCATCACTCTGTGTTACCCGGTGTCTGTGTTTCTATAAGCATAATGTGCTACACCTCACAAACCTCAGGGGCTCCTTTCAGTGCGTTTACACTGCAATAAGTCAGAGCCTGGCTGGCTCTACAGTATGTCAGCAGTTCTCATCATTGAAAGATGGCTGATGAAATCACAAAGCTTGATTGACGAAGGGTTAACGAGTGCTGATGAAATGGCTTTGCAAATTAATGGAATGACCTCGTCTTTTATCCCTTGGGTCTTTCTAAGCCTGAGGTAACATTCATGCACTGCTCTTAAGCAAGTTTAAGAGACTAAAGCAAACAGGATTTTTTTTTGTGGCTGTAAGATGATTTTTAGAATCTTTCTGAATTTCCAGAACTGAAGCCTGAGCACTTGAATATACCCATTAAATTGGCTCAGATGTTAAATTGGAAGTTAGAGTAGTTAGAGTTGTTGTTTTGCTGAAAAGCACAACACAAAGTATCTCTGATGCAGAAGTTGCTTTGCACAGAGAACCACATGAAACGGATATATCAGTGAAGTTCTCCAACATGTGCTTCAGAGAGCACTCCCTTGTATCCTGGCTGCTGTATGTGTTGAAATTACTGGTGGAAACTTCTCAGTCATGGATCAGGTTATCTAAATTCAACATATTTCTACATTTATTTCCTTCTTCTAAAGCTGTTACTGAAAAATTAACTTAGGAGCAATAAATGAATTCTTACAATTTTATGTCCATAAAATAGCAGAAATAGTTCTTTTCACTTGCTATCCTTAAACATGCTTTAGTCATCCCAGTTTATCAACATTTGATAAATCTATTTAAGCAAAATAGTGTAGTAGTGTGGCTGAAAAACATTTTGATTGCAGTGCACATTTCAAGATCCTTCTTATATATTCAAAGAAACTTTATTATGTAGTATATATTCTACACAAAAGCGCATGGCTATGAAATTTAAAAAGTTAAAGATTTCAATTAAAATAGTTGTAGATTACAGTTAACATGGCGATATTTTGTTCATGTTAATGCAGTTAAATAAGAGTGAACTTGGTGCATGTTTTGCCAGGCAAAATGGTCAGTTAATGTTACCTTAGAAGTCAGCCTTTTCTGTCCTAGTTAGCCCTCAAAATTCTATATTGTTTTGTATGTGTAGCAATATATAGTGTTCAGTAGGTGGAATTGGACAGAAGTAGGATTCTGCATAGATAACAGACACATTGTGTTGTGAATTTACTTTCTACTTTAAACGTCAGGAAAGTGGTTTGAAATGGGTAAACCTAAATCCTTTAAGGGAAGCATGCCGTATTAATGTTTTGTCATATGGGTAAATATTTTACTACTTTATTACTTAGCTTGGTCTTCCACAGTATTCTGTTCAGCAGTTCACTGTGGTTTATTTCATAGTTTAAATATAAACACAGTCCTTGTGATATATTTGTTTTATGAAAACATCTACAGAATGATATGTGCTGGTCTCCATGACAACACAGAGTTCTCTATTTAAAAAAAAAAAATTAATGCTGAAGGGGTGAAGTTACAGAATACCAGGGAATGAAAGAACTGTCTGAGAGCAGTGTTATAAAGCACCTCTTCTAGGTGTTATTTTTTATTACTGTCACAAGAACATAATAGCAGCTATCATTGCTTTCTTTCTGCAAATTGCTGAATCCATTACCATTTTTTTTTGAAAAAGTCAATAATCCACCTACCAGTTTATGACAGAAGCGATGTGTAAAAACAGTGGGGAAACTGCACTGCATCATCAAGTCAAGGGAAACGAGGAGCTGTGGAACGCTGGTTTTCTTTTGGCTGCTGATGGGCTCAGAACAGAAGGCGTCTGTGGCGGACGCTGACTCTTTCCATGGCTTGCTCTGAGCAGTGCCTTTAGCTCATACAGTATGTGTCTTCTTGGCTCTAAGAGTTGGAAAATGGGATTTGAATGGAATGACCAGAGTTCGAATAGGATTACCAGAGGAGTTTGACCCTCTGCCACTGACATTGAATATCACTCTATGAATTGTTGTCAAAACATCAGGGGTATCTGGTGTGGATTTCAGAAGGTTTCTTTGAAATAATTTGTCAGTGGGAACCTTCAGTTTTAGCCCTTCCACTGAAATGAGTGTGTTATTGAAGGATAGAGGGGGCGTATAGCTGAGCCCGTGTAGTATCTGTGTGCCTTTACCTATTGCTTGCTCCATAGGAAATGCAGCTTTTTCTCCAAATGTTGTGCTCAGGTTTCCAGCAATCTTCCCTAGCAGCGTTGTACAGAATTTTGTGTTTGTAATGCATGCAATTTATTTTAATTAGAAAGAATCTTGTATGTTGGTTCTTTTACCAACTCATAATTGGATACCTGTCGGTAAATATTTTCGACAGTATTATCACTGTAAGGGAATTCAGATGGTCTCATCTCAATATCCTCAGAAACTGCTGCTTCAGACAGGTGAAGCTCTCCGCATCAGGACTAAATACTGCAGTAAAGATCTTACACCACCTGTAAAAGAAAAGAGCTGTGAAGGGCCCTTTTTGTTTTGGTATTCTGAGATATTTATTTCACGGGACGTAATGATGAGTCACTGTCAAACAAAGAGTACCTTTATAAGAGGCTGGAATAATGTGCCTGTTTAAATTCAGCACTTCAAGACTGCGGTAATGTAGAACTCTTCAGAAAGAAATTGGTTCTGTTTAATGGTCTTTTTAAAGTTAAATTACATTCAGTGAAGTTAAAAACAAAGTGAGGTATGCGCCCTTAACAAAGAGACCTCAGAGGACCTTCTTACCTGTATAACAGTGTCACCTTGTCCTGCACACACTCAGAGCTTTTAGAGAATGTCATTGCTCACCACTTCAACAGCTTAGGGGCACAGCTACCGAAATGAGAACTATGGCATTTGCCATCAGATATTTTCCAATAAAAACAGAGGTGTGCAGACAGAAAATTATGTATTCCCAATGAATTATTTTAACATCAGAGAGTTTATTGTATATTGACATTATTAAAGGATTTTTTCTAAACTGTCTGGAGTTTAATGGTCCCAATATATATATAAAAAAAAACCCCATAAAGTTGTCTCCATACAGATCATTCGTAAAAAGCCAAATGATAAATGATAAGTGGTCTTAGTCTGTGCTTCCCTTGGGAACAATGTGAAAAATGCTCCCAGCTCCTCATTATTATACCCCTCGCTTTTATGCTTTAATTCTGTAATTTCTCTTTTGAGTGGGTACCAAGAGGTGCAATATGGTGACGCACTGTAAGATCATTGTGGAGTTGGCTTTTCCTTTTACTGCATGATGGCTGTCGTTTGTTGAGAGAAGAGAAAAAGGTGCCAGTTGTGGAATGTTAAACAGGCGATTTCTATTTGTAATGAACTTGCTGATGGAAACGCTGGATGTCTGTGTTTCATAGCCATCTGGTGTGGGACAGAAAATGAGCATTTGGATGGAGAGGAATCAATTTTTCATTAAGGATTAGAAATGAGAATACTGTAGGTATCCAAGTTCCTTATCCAAGATGCTACTCTTTTTACTCTCACAGCTGACATTGCCAAATTGTTTGATTTGGTGTGTTATGAACCAATATACTGTCCCATTCTCACCTTTAAAGCACTTTACTTTTCCGTAGCACTATTCTATAAAGCATAGCATCGTAATATTTTCTGTTTCTAAGCCTATGCCAGGAAGAAGGAAAGATGACAACGTTTTTATGAAAGGACGTTTTTTCCGAAAGCAGGATTTTCAAACAATTGACACATTAGCGTAGTACGGTTTGTCCCTTCATGTGTGCTTTGAGTCCAGACCGACGCTTCTGAAATTCCTAAATTAGGAAAGAAATGGCTTTAACCATTGCCTCTGTTTGTAATTCGGTAACGACGTGGGAAGAGTTACACACAAGAGGGTTCAGGTATCTCACTCATGGGGTGCTAGCAGTTCAGTGTTCAGAGTGTTCTTTATCCGTCATAAGGAGTCCCAATAGAACCGGCTTCAGCCACATGTCCTGAGAACTGGCTCCTGAGTCCCACAGTGCTCTGGGGTCAGAAGTGTCTCCTGAACTTAATTTCCACTCGTTCCCCCTGAGTGCCTGGATTGCTGCTGATCTTGATGGAGTCCCCCAAGTTGCAATAGTCGGTCCCTTTTCCTCTCTGTTCCTCTCCACAGAAGTTCAGCTCCTGCTGCTTTCATGACCAGGTGACGTTTTGTTTTCACCCTTTGGGATGTTTCTCTGGAAGGTTTAACCGCTGGGAAAGATGGCTGTGAAGAACTGATCTTTGAACGTGACACGTGTGCACTGGGGTTCTGCTGCAGGCTTTCACTGATGGTACACTCCAGGCTCTACTGTCTGCAAGGTCCTGGTTCAGATCCAGGCTGTGCAAATGGCTGACTGGGTTTCAGCTGATTCCCACTATATAATAAATGGGCACATTGATTGCAAAGCTCCCTTTGTAAAATTATGGTTTGCTAACTTACAGCTGTAACATGACTCTTTATAAAGTGTTTTGAAGGAGAGCTCTCCATAAGAGGGTCCTGTGCAACCTAAAAATGGATCATTTATGATTAAAAAAAACAACAACATTCTTTTGTGGCTTACTAGGACAAAACTGGATTATTTTCTTAACAACAGCATTTTTAAGCCATGATTGAAATTCTACCACATGCTTACTGTTTTCGTTTGAGAAGTTTCCATTCTTTCAGTGTGTCTCATACAGAGGCAAGGTGTTGGAGAATATGCATTATTTGTGTGGGCAGCAGGTACTTATGGTCATACATTGACAAAGGATTCTAGTAATCATAGTAATCATCAGCTATATTTTACTTAAAGCCAGCACTTGGCACTGTTCCATGTGTACAGATTCAGTCTGTGGTTTTAGGGAGATGCTGCCCTGCTCTGTTTGAAATTTATTATTGGGCATCCGTTAGCAGTAGATAAGATGGAAGGCAGCTTGTCACACCTGTGAGTTCCTTATAATTTGTCCTGTGGAGGCTTTTATAGCCAGTGATTCATTGCTGCCCAGATGTCTTACTGCTCCCTGAGCCACAGGGAGAAATTAATGTGTTTTGGTTTCCAGTGATGGATTGAAGCACTTTTCTGGGGGATCTACTATCCATGAGTTTTTTTTTTTTCCGGCAAAGTACAATATAGTTCATTGCTCTTGAAATATATCAGATCAGTCTGTATACGTTCTCTAAAGCACTCCAAAACAGCCATTTATGAGCTAATTGCTCTTGCAGGCACTTCAGTGGGATGCACTTCCGGTTCTTAGACTGGGTGTAAAAAATGTCTTTATGGGTATTTGTAGAGTAGATGTGTTTTTTAATGCTGTGCTCTTGATTTTGGCACCTAGGCGTCTGCGGGCTACGTTCTGCAGAGGATGCTGTCTGAAATGGAGGTCATGTGAAGACCACATGTCATTGGTGCACAAGTGATCACTCTACCTCCGTTCTGCTGGGTAGAATTCCGATCCCTTCCCATTCCCCGGTTCCTGGACCCTACAAGCTCCCAAGAATTTGCTGTACTTACACAAATTTCCTAGCCAACGTGTTTTTGGAAAGCTGCTTGTCGTGGTGGGGTTGCAACAACAGGCAGCAGGCACAAGAGTGATCTGACCCTGGACGGGACGCCAGTTCATTGCCTGACCTTAGAACAGCAAATCAAAGCCAGCCAGTATGTTTCGGGGGGTGGGAGGCACCCCGATAAAATCTATCACCCAGGAAAGTCCCACACAAATGCGGGAGTTACTGTATGTAAAAAAACCCATGCCTTCTACAGACGGAATTGATTTTCACTGAGAGGCAACTTCAAATTACACTAGCAATTCCCATGGTGCATTTCGATAACGGCCCCGGAGCATTTTCGACAGACAGCTAGAAGCTTTGAGGTCAGATAATGGGGATGATTCAAGACGCTTCTGTTGCTGACTCTGTATAATATTTTGTTCCTCCCTTTTCAAAGGAATAAGTATTTCCCCTATGAGATAATTAATTTTACATTCTTTATAATCCGCTAAGAAATGAGGGCAGTGTTGCCTTATGTATCAGAGTACAGTAAGTACCTTTAAATTCAGTGGCTTCATGGTATTGTATTTTTGTACATTCTTGCAGGCCCTGTGTCTTGCTACTCTCAACAGTTTTTCAAAGAGCATAAAGCTTCTCAAACCATAACAGTAGCATTATAGTTTTTTGCAGTTTGACCTGGGAAAGATGGCTGTATCCTGTCATGTAATTTATATTAATTTTCCCTGCTAAAGCGCTGTCAGTGTAGTGATGCCTTTGGGACTAAAACAGGTGGTTGAATCCCTCTCTCTGAATGTGGCTTTTAAGAATCCTGTTTCCAGCAGTGGAAGTACTGTATGTTTGAGTAATTAGGAGCAAAGCCTGTGACCGGTGTTTTATTCTGTGGGCTAAAATTTCTTAAATGAATCATGAAAGTGGTGAAGCAATAAATCTTAAAAAGCAAACATGATGCCTCTGAAGATCCCTCAAGGCTCCTCAATGAAATATCCGATTTAAACAACAATGAGTTACGGAAAGGAAATAATGAGATGGTTATTCGAAGATGCAGAATTGACTAGATTACGTTTATGTAAAAAAAGATTAGGGATATGAATGCACAGAGCTTCAGGGGGCAAGGGAATAAGACAGAAATGAGAAAAATCTGCCAGTGAAGGTGATTTCAGCACAGGGTTTTAGGGGGCAGTCTGATCGTCTGCAGGAGAGGCTCCGTGTTGCCGTTCGTGGTCATTAGCTTTTTTCGAGCTCTTTGCCTGCAGTGAGGATAGTCTAATTCAGATGTCATTTCCGCAGGGTTCACAACCTCAGTTGAAGTCCTCAGTGCGTGAAGACTGGAGGTTGCCCTTGTCTCTTGGCAAATTAATTTACCTCCAGAGGCACTAGAGGGGTGGGCAGACAGGGCTGGGGACAAAGCACAGAGGAACTGCTTCGATGAAGACATCGCAAGCACGCTGTACATTGTACACTGTATGGTGTATTACCCTTAACCCGTGTGAACGGGAGTTCAAGTTCCGCGTGCTTAAATAAATAAATCGAGAACACAGTACACCTTCACTTAATAAGGAGTCAAGAATTGCTTAATGTGTCATATAGTGGTCAAAACATTATACTGTAGTGGTAATGGTGAAATGGTTATGAATGAAAAAGTCTGCTCTGTTTAGAATGGTAGTATGCAGTGCAGAAATCTAAAACAAAACGTATAAAGAGAGACATTAAAAACACAACAAATGCTATTGGTTCCATTACTCATTGGTTGCATTTTCAGGTCTCAGTATATATTAATTTAAATGTAGCACTATTTAATAAACATATTCAATACAGAAAATGCAAACTTGGTATGAGAGTAATGCTATACTTTCAATAACAGTTGTTCAATTGCCTGTTTGTGTGTATATATATATCAAAAAGAACATTCGCTGAAAGCAAATGAACGAATGAAGACACAATCCGGTTGTTTACTTGCGCTACGTTCTCATAGTCCTATGACATCCGTGTTTGCAGCAGGAGCAGAATTATGAGTCGGTGCTTCCAAAGGTTTTCGCACGACGGAGCCCCTCTGATCTCCGTGGCCCGGTCTTGCCCCGCAGCCGGCGGAAAGCCCCGGTCGCTGACCCTGCCTTCCCCTGTCGTGTCACTCAGATCATGAGCCAGGCCGAGGGACAGCAGAAGAACCTGGTGCACTCCATCGAGTCCCTCCCTGCCAAGGGGCCGCTGTCCGCCCTGGACCCGGATCTGCTGCTGCTCAAAGCTACATCAGCAGCCACCCTCAGCTGCCTGGGAGAGTGCCTCAATATCCTGCAGCAGAACGTCAGCCAGGCCACCCAGCAGAGCAGGGGGGTGCCCACTGGTGAGTCCGGTCGCTGCTCGTTCGCGCTGCAGGGCGTCCAGGGAGGGCAAGAAGAGGAAGTGAAGGTCTCCTCTTGCTCAGAACCTTTAGTTCTTCTTTCTGGGACCCGGGTTTGGTTAATGCTGCTCACGGTCTTGTTGGCTCGTGCCATGTTTACCCGAATATGTGCCGACACTGAATATAAGCCACGCCCGGAAATCTGGGCGGTGGAATTTGGGGGGGGGGGAGGACTTCACAAAGCACAGATTACATTCCTGGATAGAAATAGTTGAAATTACAAAAATTCCCTTGGTTCTAAATATATAAATGAAAATGGATGGTAAAGTCCCTCATTCAATATTAATCCTAATAATGAAATGGACTGGACAGCGCTAATATTTGCATTTTTATGATATAGTGCTCAGCAGCCCTTTAACACTCTGTCTTGCAGGGCTGCAATTGCTCTGGTTTTGTACCCCTGCGAGTTGCTAACTAATTCATTAAGTGATTACTTACTTAAACGGTCGTGTATTTCTCCTCTCTAAGGTGTTGAGTGGTTGTGAATTAAAGGACGGGGTTCTGATTAAACACGTTCGACCCATTCTCTACGTTTTCCTTGAGTAACCACGCGGACAGAACATATTTCTAGAGACAAGTACAGTTCAAACAGTGCTCTGCAAGTCTTAGAAAAAGCGGTAGCACATGGAAACCATTCTTGAGCTCTACTGTATATTCTGTAGGGGGGGAACGAGTATTTGTTCTGAATTTTCCAGACACAGAATGTAAAAGAACAATACACCGTTTCAACAGAACCTGCTGTGTTGATGATGTGCTTGTGGTCGTGTCCTTTATGTCTGCAGTTACTGTGTGTTGCAACTCAGGCAAGTAGTCGGGAGAAGGAAGACTGTACAGCAAGTATCCAAAGCTCCCTCATGCTGCCTGCCTGCTGCACATCAGAGATAAACCCAAGTAATAAAAGGAGAGTTTAGCAGCACCTCTGTTGCATGTTACAGTACCTGAGTAAAACTGCTGTACTGTAGATAGACTGGAGAATCCCAGCACTGGTTTAATGGCATGATTGAAGGCAGCAGTATCTTCAGAAACCCAAACCCAAGGTTTAATGTGCTTAGACATGTATACAGAAGCACCCAAAGGTTGCATGGCTGCATAATCCTTCAGCATGCAGTGGGAATGGAGTTGCTCAGAGGTGCATGAATTCATAGTCAAGAGGATGAATATCAGATTGCTCCCACTTTTAACTTTAAATGACCAGCGCTGCAGTGCATTGGACTGAAGGGTCATTTCAGAAGAAACAACAATAAAACATCAAGTGAAAAGTCATCTGTCCCTTGAACAGGAGGGCGTTAGCTCTGAGCTGTCTGGTTCTGTGCTGGGAACACACTCAGTGGGGAGGGCAGTGTCTCTTTGTCAGGGCAGCACAGCGAGCATAATCAGCCTGCGGCCGCCTGGAGCTCCTGCACCTTCAGTGCTCCAGTTTCACTAGCTTCTGCCTGGGCTGATGGAAGATTTCTTTTTCACTGCTGTTGGGAGATGCAAGGAAAAGAAACTGCAAGTTGCAGAAGACTCTCGCTGTGCCAGATCACAGACAGACAGGGGCGTGCTGTGCGGTTCTGAGACTGACAGATTCAAGCCCACTTATCCCACTTCTTTTCTGCTTTCACCAATTATACCAAATACTTTTACCTGTTTCTACCACATACAGCCCTTTCCCACTCATTTTAGATTCTGTGCTGGTACTTTCTGATAGTAGTTTCTTTTGAATTATAGAAAGATTCCAGGTGCAATCGCCAGGTGTGTTGTTTTTGACTATTTAGGGTTTCAATATCCCCGCCTTTCCAGCCCATTAGGGTTTTAAGCTGTGGCTGCAATTACTACATAAACATGTAAGGTGCTTAAGATTGAAAGGGTAGCTTAGCTTTTTCAATTTTATGTACTTTATTTGCATACGTGAAATCCTTGCACAATTTTTATGCACTTAACCCTTGTATCCGCACTTCTTATCAGCCCAAACCCATTATTTGTTTCAAAAATGTAAATAGTGACTATTTTGCTACTGTTTGTGCTGATCTGTGTAGATATACGACCTTGCTAATGCATTATGTAGGATATCAGAATGGTTTAAAACGGATTGATTCTAAAAGCTGGATTTATGTATGTTGGACCTGAAGGCAAATATCTGTAATCTACAGTACGCATGTCTCGTAGATCTTTACTTTTCAGTTGGTATTTAACAGTTGTTAGACATTCTTAAGATGAAGCTAAGGATTTGGCAGTGAAAAGTGAGGGAGCTGAGAGATGCACGTTTTGTCTAGAATCCTTTGTGCAGGAGTGTTATCAGACAAGCGCAGACCTCATTCTGGAAAACGGGAGGGCGAGGAATCCTCGCAGATTTCTTATCCTGACTCCGTCTTCCTTTTTATAAGTGCCCTACCCACAGCGGCAGAGCATGTTATTTTCTTGCTTTTGGCGGAGTGTTCCAGCAGCTGGGAGGAGGATTAAAACTGGGTGTATAGCGAGGCGATGAGTCAGCCGCCTCGAATTCGAAAGTATCGGGGGCTGCGAGGCTCGGGGTTGGTGCGATGACGTTGGGCATTCTACCATGAACCACATTTTCCCACTTTTACTTCTTACAGTGAAACTAGAAATATTACACCCTTCCTCTGTTTATTGCGACACAAAATGTATTCAATTCAGTTTTTTCTGTACCTCTCTTATTTAGAGCGACCTGTCGGCTTACTGTCGTGACCCTACTAACCATTGCTGCTGAGCCACCCTTGCCCAGCCAGGCTGACTCAGTCCTGCCCCCCTGGCAGCGCTCGGCCTGTTGGGCGTCGCTGCGTCAAGACCTGGTCACCGACAGCTGGCGCCACAGTCCAGCCTGTGCACTTAGGAGCTCACTCCCTTTTTTCCCCCATCTAAAATGTTTCTGGTTTTCACCTCTCTTGACTGTCAGCTCATTTTTACTCAAAGTCTTGTTGCCATTGGTAACTCATGCCGTTCAGTTCCAGATTTGTGGCTTACTAATTTTTGTTTACAGGTCCTCCACCACACCTTCAGTAGTTTCTGTTCTGGTTAGGCCAGGCTGATGTTGAGAATATCCTCAGTTGTTGGCCACGTGCTGTGCTGACCCAGGTTTCCTCTAATATTGCAAAGGCACAGGTAAAGGTTCATCCCGTGCGGAATGAGAAATTCCACGCTTTACCTTTCAGCATGGAAGAAACTTTTACCTGCTCCTTTGCAGCCTTCACATGCTGAGGCGGACCTTCTTCAGTCAGAAGGCGATCAGAAAGTCTTGGCCTTTGGAGAGAGTCATCAGAAATTGTCTTGATATTAACCTTCATACAGCAGAGAAATTCAAATGGATGTTTTGTGTTATTAAATGATTTAGTAGAAGCATTCTGGGATTTGTTATCAGTGTGAAAACATACACTAAATTCAATATAGCTTAGCCAGGTGGCCATTAATTTAGTTCTTGGATGAATTGATTTTTAAAAGTTTTATCACTTCTTTTTGTATCAAATTAAAAGAGAAACTTTTAAAACTAGGAAATATGTAATTACTGCTGTATGGTTTCAGTTTTGGTTCAACACAAAATATACAACTTCACAAGTTAATGAATCAAATTTAATTTTGGTTGAAAGCCTAACATCATTATTCAGAATGTTGTGTAAGAAACTGAGGCCGATATACAAATACAATTCTATGTAAAGGCAACGTAGCTACTATGTTGAATATAAAAAATAGAGTAGCCTGTTCAGATTTTGTTTATCTACTCCAGGTCCTGCCCTGTAAGGTTTCACAATTTGCTGATGTAACATTCACAGATTGGAGTTTTCACGAACGAAGGTCACCAGGATAGAGTTGTACTGCAATGTGAAAAATACATTTTGCATGAGAAGAATAATCCTCACAGTGATAGAGCTCTTTTTTTGGACACTTCACTCAAAGCACTTTGCAGGTAATGGGGGCTCAACTCCACCGGCACCAGTGTGTAGCAGTCAAAGTGGGCCAGAACTCTCCCCACACTTTCACCAATCAGTGGGGAGGAGAACAAAGAGATGAAGTCAGGGATGGGGATTATTAGGAGGTGTGATTAGTAATGGCCAGCGGGAAATTGGGGGCAGGAGACTGGAGCAATACCCCTATTCTTTACGAGAAACACCCTGGGATTTTAAATGACCACAGTGAGGCCGGACCCACACAAACCGCAGGGTGAGCGACACCTGCTGGTCCCACTAACACCTCTTCCAGCAGTAGCCTTAGCTTTCCCAGGAGGTCTCCTGGCTAGGTACTGACCAGGCTCACACCTGCTGAGCTTCAGCAGGCTGCCAGCTGTGAGCTGCAGGGTGAGATAGCTGCTGGAAAGAGGGGCTGCAACGCTGTAAGGCTGCAAGGCAAACATCAGATCTCGAGTGCGGGTGAAATTCGAGTCTTCACATTAGAGAGTGAGCCTCATTCTACCTATCAGCTCTTAAGGATTTGCGTCATCTCCCAAGACTTCTTATTTGACTGCCAATAATCTGGCAAGAAGTTCTACTTCTTTATGCGTCATGCCCTGAGGTTCACAGACTGGTACAGCAAGCCTGGCCTGGTCATGTACCCAGCTGGATTATCACACAGAATTAGCGTCACGTGCTCCTATTATGATCCCACAGTCTTGGGAGTAGATCCAGACTTTATTATTGCCTGACATCGCGCTGCGCACAGGGGTGACATGGGTATGATTGTATTGCTTGACTGTGGTCATGCTCTCCTTTATGCATGGTATATGATTTGCATGCCCCCCTGACCCTACTCCACCCAGAGTGCACTTGGTTCAGATAGTGTCTTATCACCAAGAGTGCCAGCCGTGATTTCCCATGCTGCTTTGCACGAGCTCACCCAGAAAGGTAGCAGGAGCCAGCCAACGAGAGCAGATGCAGTGCTGTCAAATAAGATGCAGTATACGGTCAATTTAACAAGGGCAGTGGCATCTCTTTGAAGCTGTCTAGACGTCACTATCACAGTAAGAGCTTCATATACTGTACATCTCCTAAAGTATCGGAAAGGGAACAGAGATGAATTATTTTAAGGTCTTGGCATGTTGATTTTTTTAAGATGAGTAGATCCTTGTTATTGAGCTTTTCATCTCATGATGAAAAATGGAACAGGTTTTTTTTATAACAGGGTTTCCTTGGAGTCCTGAATCCAGCTGGTTTCCTCTGTCCCCTTAAGTAATAAAGAGCTCTTCACAAGGGAAAGGTGTTAAATCGATCCTGTTAGGGTGTATCTGCACCAAGTTATTGACTCTCTGTGGCCTTCAGCTGTTGGCAATTTAAAGAGACAGAAGATATGCTGGATTCCAGACTCTCAGCTCCTGTCTGGGAACTCCTCTTCTAGGTCTGTCATATAATACAGAACACGCCAAATGGGTAGTGTTAGTTACACTTCTCTGTTATTTCATTTCTTATTTGTGTTTTATTTGCATTATATTTGTTTAGAATTACTCTGTGTTTATAGTAATGTTAAACTGTCAGGTACCATTGCATTGCAAATGGGCTGGAACCTGAAAGAGAAGATGTTTGGGTGGAATCTCCTCTGTTCTCTGTAATACATTTTTTCAGAACTCTTTCTGGCTTCTCCATTCAGTTTCTGCTTATTACCTTTTAGAAATGTGTTTATCAGAAATAACGAGTCAGTTGTGCAAAAGACTTCTAATAGGGAACTAAAGCTAATTGCAGATTATGTTCAGTACTTCTTTATGTAGGCAGTGTTTTTTACTTGCGCTATAGATTTGTGAAGTATGTTGTGAATTAAATTGTCCCACTGTAAAATACTGAACTCTTCATGGGTAGTTATGAATATGTGGGAAAATGCCTATAAATATGTAATTACATCCTGAGCACATGCATCTCCTGCGCTTATTAGCCATAATGATAATACATCTTGTTTTGTTACATTTACATGGGGAATAATATATTTGTACCTTGAATTTTTTTAATTACCTTGTGAGGTTAGTGAGAGAAAGCAGGTGAAAATGAGACACACACCTGTTGTAATTGAATAATTGGCTCTAGAGGGAGGGAGAGGAGCAGATAGGAGAAGGAGAAGCTCTGTGTGGAATAGGACACCCCCTGGGCTCGTTTGCAGAAACCTTCAGGTAGACGGCTCAGACTGTGGGATGTGATGTAGGAGGGCTCCGTTAGAAAACTGGAATCCCTCTTAATTCGATGTCAGACTTGCTTGATCTGGAGGTGGCGTGACACTTCATTCTTCTTTTTTTCCCTAGTTTGGAAGTTGTCTCGTTAAACCTTTGGAGAGTTCGGATATTCCCAAGTACTTTCTGCTTTAATGGAGCAATGAAGTGAGGCAGGTTATTCAGCGTGACACCCGAAAAACGCGTCTGTAGGCCATTTCCCTGTTGGAAGCGGTGCTTTGTCCGGAGTGAGGTGGGGGCCTGGCTGGTGACGTGTCCCCGGTTGTGTTGCAGAGGCCGTGCCCGCCTGGCCTGGGCCGAAGGCGTCGCAGTCGGCCGAGCAGCTGAAGAACGGCGGCCTGACCCCCTTCACCTCGGCCAGTGCCCACTTGTCCTGGTCTGCAGAACCTTCCCCGGCTCCGTCTCTGAGCAGCACGGGCCTTCCCCAGGGCGAGGAGGTAAGGTCCTGCTCGCTCTCGGCTGCGGGGGGGGGAGAGTCTCCTGGGGGTACGTTTGCTTCAAAAATGTTTCAGGCTGTGTGTGTGGTGGGGGGGTGGGGGGTGTACACACAAATTTGCTTCTTTTCATCAGAAAAGGTTCAATCTTAGCTTGCAGGCATAATGGGTTAATGAGGTATCAGGCTGGATCAGAGGGTGTTGGCGCCCGCTTAGATCCTTAGATGTAGGAAGTCCAGCAGCTTTTGTGATCCTAGAGCAAAAGCATGATTATTGTGGCTAAATAAGTGTTCTTTTGATGGTAGCTGCTGTCTATTCAACTTCTTGCATTACAGTGGTTTACTGGCGTGGATTTTGACATCTGTAGACTCGCAAGGTGTGTATGTTTTAATCCTAAGTGTACTTATAGCAGTCTTGTGCAGCAGCAGTATATTTTGAAATCATCCACAGAAATGGTGATGTTGGTGTGTTCTTTCAGATTATTGTACCGAATTTAAAGCCTAAGGTTTGTGCCAGATTGTTAACTGTTTTAAATATGTATGTAGTACTATTTCGGTGAAAAAAAATACTTGAAATATCTTCACTACAGCCTGGTACAGATAGAGCGGACAAAGAATTAATCTGCTTATGTTAAATTTGCTTTCTATATGAGATAGGAGTTCCATAATTCCTGTCTGTCTCGCTGCTTATTATCCAGGCTTTATTGGTTTGCTTCGTTACAGTCCTCCCTGCAATCAGATAAGTTGTCTATCTTCATTCATTTAATTTGCTTTGCTGCCACTGGAGAGAGGTTTGCTCTTATCTTATGGTCCGGCTATGATAGAAAGTGTTTGTATTTTGAAATATATTTCATCAGAGTTGCAAACTTAATGCCAAATCTCTGCTGGTTAGCCTGAATCGGAAAAGCTTGATTCCTCGTGAACTTTGGTTCATGTGTCTGAGGTGAGGTTTATATACATATCTTCAAACACAAAGGTTTGCGTGTCTCTGGTCTGTGTGTTCCAGCCTAGCATGGCCTTGTCTGTTTTGGATCAGAGCTGCCATCTGGGAGGCTGTCTAGCTTGATTTTTAACCCAGAACTGGTTGTTTTTGGTCATTCTTGTAGAGTGCGTTTGGGCTGTCATTTCTTTGGCTTAACGTTTTGTCATAGCCTTGAAGGGCGATCCAGAGCACATTCCCACAGGATCCCAACTCGACGTAAAACACAGACATAAAACAATTGTACACAGCACACACTTGTGATTAGTGCATTGACCCTTTGTGTGTGATTGCAACAGGCCAGTACAGTGCGGTGTCCATGTGTTGAGTTAGTGGTGTGCACGCTCTCTGTGTTTCTTTTGTTGTTCGTATGGACCTCTGTCAGTGTTGCCGAGTCTGCACCATGAAGTGCAGGAGTCTGCACAAATGAAGGGTTTGTGTGTTGATATATCTGTGCGGGTTTTCATGCCATCCCACCTTAATTAGTTAATCGAAGCCTTTTCATTTTTCATACATTCATTTTTACTTTTCGTGCATTTCAAAAAGAATTCCGAATGTACAGAGTGTTTTCTCAATCAACACTATAGATCATTATAGGCGTGAATACTGTAAGTTTGGAAGCTGTCAAACCTGTTTATTTAACAAAGCTCTTTGGCCAAGTGTATTTCAGTGGTTTATTCTATTATGTGTGTTAGTTTCGGATGTTTTCTAGGTTTGAAAAACTTGTTTTGTTTTAAAGATGTGGTTCCAAGTCCAATATGGACTACAGTCTTGTCATAAAAATATCACTGAAAATATTACAAATTATTGCCATTTACAGTACACTTTGTTTCTGATACCAAAACAATGTAAGTAGTTCAGACTGGTGTTAAAGTGAAGATTTATTGAAAATGTTTAATAATGCAGACTTAGACTCAATTTGTTTAAATATGTCTTCTAAATATTATTGTAACTAAACGGATGTTTTTTTCCCCAAAATGATTTTGATCATTTTTAGTATACCAGTAGTGGGAAACGTCACTGTTGTCTACAGACGCTACTGTGAAGCAGGAGTGAATGACCTGAAGCCAATTCGAGTGAAAAAACAGCTTTCAAAATTGTGTACCACCAGGTGGATTCCAGTGGTACTACAGCTGGAGAAATACAATGGCTGAGAGACTGTTAGTTCATTTTGGTTAATGAAACATTTGACTTTAATTGCACTTTCAAGCATTATCACTAAAAGTAATGACCCAGAATGTGTTTAACACCAAGAGAGCTGAAGTCTGGGCAGAAGTCTGTTAAGGCCCCTTTTCCAGTCTCCACAGAAACAGCAGTGTGGATGAAGAGAGGGTGATCGTCAATGGCTTAGCTCACTTACAGCGGGCAGGGGCAAGCAGCACTTGGGGGAAGACTTGCAGTGGAATCTCAGTCCATATTTTGCACTTTTTTATGTTTCTAAATAAACACAAACCCCGTCTGGGCACTGTTGCAACTGCTGGCTCTTCAGTTCCTTTAACGAGGGCCTCCAGCCAGACGGAAACAAATATATTATTAAAATTGACTCCTCACAGCACACAACATGGTTTTTATTCTAATTGTCTCTCTTTGGGGTATTATTAGTTTACATAATGAGCAAGAACATACGGGATATTGTAAAGAAATAATGTATTCTTATCCTAGAAACAAAGACTTACTACAGAAGAATGCCCATGGGGTGACTGAATGAGTGATTGAGAAAGTATTACTGACTGCAGTTCTCCAGACCTCTCCGGAGAGGTTACTGTGCTACCAGCAAGATTCCATAGAACTCCAAGAGTCTTCACACTTGACCGTGTCCTGTATTTTCTCTGGGTCTCTCTTGTTTTTGCTCAAAGCTGAGGGATTTACGTTTATCTTTTAACAACAGGGCTGTTGCCGGATTGTACGCTCAACGGTTAGCCCCAATAGTTTTAATTTTAAAACCCGTTCTGGTGTTAAATATTAAGTTTGATACGGATTAGGGGTTGGAAATAAGGAGATGTTAGGCGTGGGAATTGCTTTTTCTTGCAGATGGGAAAACAAGTCCCAGTAACAGGAGATTGTACACGGGCCATTTCATTTTCTTAGGATTTCTTAGTTTTCAGCTTTTACCAGTTTTGGCCATCTTTTACATACTCCATGAAACGTAAAGGTTCCCCACAGTGCTTTCTGACGTGTGGTTGTCTGGTGGGCTAGTGCAGTATGCCTGTGTGAAAGGCGGATTGCATTATATTCAAATAGGGCCAGCTGCCTCTTTCACACAGGTTTGAGGGCTGATAAAATCTAGTGGGTTTGTTGTTTTTTTTTCATTGCACATCTGCGTGATGCTTTTTGGAATGTAAACTAACGCAGTGTAGTTCCTCAGCTAGCGCAGTGGATGGTGCCAGAGATCACAGGATCTGTGCTCTGCCTTGGTCAGAGCCAGGATGCTGGAAGGGTCAATCAGTCACTCCCTGAATAAACATTGACTTGCTTTTCTTGGGTAGGAGGGGGTCATTTATTTTGCCTGTACATGTATGTGCCATCTACAGAAATACATGCTATATATTATAATTTTTTTACTTTGGGTGTGATTACATATATGAACAACCTGCTTTAGAATTCTGGAGCTGCAACATCTCTCTCTGAACCCGTGTTTCAGCAAGGAGGCTGGAGAGGCAGCAGTGCAGTGCAGATCTGCACTACAGTTTTCTCCTGTAGGTCTGTGTTACAGATGTGTAGTTCAGGCCGCATGGATATTGCGATATTACTTGCAGGATATTGTCTTTGTGAAATATTCTGTTTGAATTCCTCCTGCCTTAGCAAGCACAAGGCAAGGGCACATTGTAGATCACATATTTTGTTTTAGATTTCTATTAAGGATTAGAAAGTTTGACTTCATGGGGATTTTTTTTTAATGTACCTTCCAACAGCTTATTAAATCAAGATTATATGTTCTGTAGCTACAGTATGCCCGCACACATTTATTCATTGCTTTTCTTTGTATTCTAAGCTTTTGTTGGAGACCAGTACTGTATATCAGCTTAGGATATTATCTTCCTCTTTAGTTTTAACATATTACTCCTTACCCATTAGCTGACAAGCCATATTATTTTAATGTAATTCATTAATCAAACAGAGCTGGAATGTTTTCAACAAAATAAATTATATTTTACGTCTGTGTTTCCATCTCTGGGTTTTGCATGTGCAGGGAGAGATTATTCAGAATGAATAATGTGAATGTAAAAAGTGTATTTGACTGTAAAAATCAATATTCCATGCCTGTAATAAATACAAGGAGAAGCGCTTTTGTTCTGTGTGTTAACTAGCACAGAAGTCATTCTCTTAGACCAAAGAGGAAAAAGATCAGTCCAGCCGAACCCGCAGAGCTGTGTTATCTCTGTGTGTTGGATATTGAATATTCAACATCATGGTGCAGTCTGCTAACACATTTATGAGCAGCTGTCTCCTTCATGATACACCACAAATACTGACTGGAAGCCTCATCCTTCTAGGCCTGCCATGACTATGCAAGTAAGTAGGAGGATAATGTTTTATGAGTCATCTGCCTCGTTCAGATTTCTTACTGTAAAATCCATAATGTTACCTAACTTTGAAGTATTTTTAACTTCTTACCTTCTGCCTCCTCAGAGAGCCCCAGTTTTGTGTTGTGATTGCTTGTTAGAACTGATTAGTACCACCCTGACGTATTTCAGAGAAGCCTAATGCACCAACACTCCGTTTATCTATACAGGAGTACGGAAGCTACTTCACATGAAAGGGCTTTGTAGAATAAGAGACAAATGTCAAACACATTCTGCCCTGAAACCCCCTTTTTATATTCTGTAAAATCCAGTAATAGGGGCACTACTGCACGTGCATAAACCCTTTATGAACACAACTGATGGGATTATGGATTTCTCTCCCTTTGGGCACAGCTGGTCCAGTGATGTCTGTCACTCATAAATTGGATTTCAAAGCAGTAAATGTCACTGTGCTATAAAAATAATGTAATAGCACTTTCAAAATGACACAAATCTCACGATTACAGTAATCACCAATCAAAATGGCATGAGATAATACTTTTTTTTGTCTGCACTTACTGTATCCAGTAGTAGCCCTGGGCATTGAAAACCCCCTTTTCTCTCAGGGTGCGAACCAAGCTCATTGACGTGATTGACCCCTGTGCAGGGCTATTGACCATAGAGTCTCTCGAGCACTATACCAGCCTACTAGCTGCAATCTGTTCCATTTACATAAGACCTTATAGCTAAGGATCGACTCAATTAATGATTTCACAAAAAATCTGAAAATAAGTTTTAAAATTCTTCCTTTCAAATCACGTGAAAATATTCCGATCCATGCATCAACGGTTGAGTGCTTCGGTCTGTCTTTGATGTAACAAGAGAGAATGTAAATGCGGGTGGGTAACAGTCAGTTTGCAGGTTTATGTAGGCTGATAAAATAGAGTGAAGCCAACATACAAATCAAATTAAGCCAAGTGTATTTATGTGAAGCAGTTTCTAGCAAGAACCTTATATGCTGACGTTGGGGAAACATTTTATTCATCTTGCAGTTTGATTCTTGACTGGTTCAGAATTGCAAATCAAATGAAAATGTTTACACACCAAAAAATTAAAATAAATGACTGTACAGTACCCTCAAGGTTTGTAAACATTTTGCCTGTGAGGCCAACGGGAAATTTCCGATATGAAAAGGAATGCTTTTAAAAAGATTTCCTTACTTTTGTATGTGCAGATAAATGGACATGAGGCTCTGTGCAGGAACATGAGGTGCTCTGCATCCTTGATCTCTGAAATCTCAGAAAGCCTCTTCTTTTAGGGTTTGAAACAACTAATTCCCTACATTATTCTCTAGACTGCTTTTTTATTGTCTTAGACTTCAAAAATTAGAAATGTTTAGATACTGGGCTTTTAAAATTACATTGTTCATATTCTACTTTAATGCACATATTGTATTACATGGCTGCAAAATCCCAATAGTTATTTTTGCTGTCAATCTGTGAAAAGTGTTTACTTTTTGGAGCCCTTACTTATGTGACAAGTAGATTGTCTTTAAATTATAACTGTTTAAAGTATATCTGTTTCTGTATATACAAGGGGTGATCAGATATGGTACCGTTAGGTCAACAGTTTAGGTGGCAACAATGTGTTTTTGAACCCAAGAATAGCCTATATGAACTGACTTAAATTTTATACTGGGACAGCACAGTATTTCATAAAAAGGGCCCTTTGTCATCTACTGTATTTTTGAGAGCAGTGTTAGCTGTGCTGTGGTAGAAAATTCAGATTATTCCAGCTTTTCTAGCGTTGAGGGAGGTACATAAGTAGAAATAAACATGCATTGAGGAGCTTCATTGCGTCGGTGTCTTCAGTGGTTCTTTTCAGGCAGAGCTGGATGAGATCCTTGGATCAAGGAGCAGTCAACAAACCAAACGGGCTAGGAGGGACTGAATGACTCCTCTCAATGCCTTCTCTTCGACCGCCAGTCCCACAGAAGGACAGAACTTACGCTTCCTTGGGTGTTAGAGGGATTCATGCACTGTGGCCAGTGAGATACCGGTCGGTGCAAGGAGATGACCTTACGGCACATTGCAGAGGGGCCGCCCCAGGTCCCGCGGGGGCAGACATGCTCGTCAGAACCCCCGCAGGTGACGCACACCCTCGTTCACCAGCACTGCTCCTGGGCGCCCGACCGCTGTCACGCCACTGCCTCCTCAGCTGGTTCTGCTGGGATGTTTTGTTCCTGGCTCTCTTCTCGCAGCCGGACGATTAATGCCTTTGTTCCTTCAGTTCACCAACAACAGAGCGAAGCGAAAAGATTGCAGAGCCTTTGAATGGAATCACTGGTGCTTCCGTGACGTTTTCTTTCCTTGTGGTGAAGAGGAATTGCAAAGACATTATGTGGTTCATGTATAATTGATCTCTTTCAGGCTCCAGGAATTTCTACAGTTACTTCTGACATGGCCTAAGGAGCCATCTGTGTTTATTTCCTTTCATGCAGATCCTTTTTTGTATGCATGTGTTGTTACTGCTGAAAGTTTTTTTTTTTTTTTTCCATTTGAAAGGCTTGTTTTGTCTTTTTTCCAAGTGGGCTTCGTCTTCTTCAGAGCAGCCTGCAGGGCAGATGTGTCTTACAGCACGGCAGCTGAACGCTGCATCTTCGGAGCGTTGCTCTCAGATGATCTCTGTAGTCCCTTGTATCCCAGACACCCACCTATTCACTCCATCAGAAAACACTCAGTGAATCTTTCACTACCAAGGACGCTTGTACAACATAGTGAGAGCAGAGCCTGAGGTTCAGTGGAGAATTTATCTCCTTGTAGCACACCTGGCCAGCTCTTCCAGAGCAGCACAGAGAGTCTCTTGAGGCAGCGAGTCTCTTCATACTGGTACCTGTTTCTCTTAATCCCTTTGGGCTTGAAAGTAAATTTGTCATGCACAAACCTTTGTGGTGAGAGGGAAAAAAGCTTAGTGTTGTGTTGTGTTGTTGCACTACAGCACGTTGTACGGTAAGCAGCTCTTATTATGCTCCTGCAGATTGAACTCCGCAGTGTGGTCTTTTGAAGATAATCCTGATGCTGTTGTTTTGAAGTGCTGACACTGGTGTGGAGCAATGGTCAGGGCACTGGACTTGTATCTGGATGGCTGTGGGTTCAAAACCCAGAGGAAATACTGCTGTTGTCACTCATACTGCTCTAATACAATACTCTCCTGTATAAATGTATACTAATATCAATTTCTTTGGAGTGAGCCATATATATTAATTAATAAGTCAACTTTAGTGTTGAGCTCTTGGCTGTAGTTGACAGGAGTATTTGTGCAGTTGATATTTAGACCCATTCTTTCAAAAGCAGATGCAAAATACATTTGAAGAGGTGTTACCACTCTGTGTCAGCCATCCTGTAATACATTAAATACACTAGAAGCTAGTGTTCAAAATGTAACTCTGTTGGAGTTCTGGATTCTGCAAGGTGGGCTTGTTCTTGTCAAGACAGGTGGTTTTATCCAGCTCAAGAGGAACCTCCTTTTATTTCTTTTATAAGCCTTACTACAGGAAGAAGAAAGTGTTCAGCAATACCTTAACAGGCGAAATATAAGTGATCTCTTCAAAGTGTGCAGGTAGAAGAATTGTGTTTGTAAAAGCCTTTGCTCTTGGGAAAGGAGGGGGGAATTAATTCTCCTCTACACAGCGGCTCTGAGACTAATAGACCCGAGCAGATTAGACGGCCTCGATTCTGCTGTGCAGTTTGATTAAAAGGAATGAAGAAAAATCCCTTCGCGTAACCCGGCTCTGCGCCGGTGTGCGGTAATGCAATTCCAGCCTGCCTGCTGGAGCAGCCGGGGGTCGAGAGGGGACGTGGGGGCAGGCAGTGGGCTGTCGGGAGATAATGGGTTTCTCCTTTCGGAGCAGACAGGCTGAGCACTGTGAGGTGGAAAGACGAGCCGAGCCTTCCCACCCACGTGTTCCAGTGGAGCCTACGTGAAGCGGAGAAACGTGTTTGAAAGCCGCCCACCGGGACACGGTTCAGGAGGGACGGCCTCTTCCGAGCTGGGGGGCTCGTTGTAATGAAGCTGGCCGATCCTGGGCGTCACGGGACTGGCTGTGCGTGTCTGTGGTGGTGGAGGGAGGGGGCGGCTGTAGGATAAGGAACCATCGGCATCACTGGGTCCTCTTCCCACGCAAAGAGGAACAGCCAGCAGCCGGCTCAGAGCTGCACAGCCTTCCCTCGCCCTGTGTCTCCGCTGGCTCTCCTGCGCTGCCGTCGGCGAGCCTCTCCGCTGGGGCCGCTGCCGGCGATGAGGTCCACCTGGACGCACAGCACACCTGTCCTGACCCAGGCTTGCAGTGTAAGTCTGTGTTTCCAGCAGCAGGGGGCTTGTGGAAATGACTGCGGTGATGCACCAGATCGTGCAGGAGGAGATAACCGTTTTATTTGAGCAGCAGGAGAAACAAATGCCATGGGGGTAGCCAGGGAGGAATTCAGATTTAGCATTTAAGAGTTTGCAGCAGTGGGGTTTTTTTTTTGTAAAAAAAAAAACTAAATCAATAGGTCCCGAGTTAATCTGTAATGGGGAAAAAAAAATCCCACGAACGGCTGCAGGAGTCGGTTTAATTCCTTGTGTTTCAGTTAGGGTTTTGTGAAGTTCAGTTAAAGGAATAACTTCTGATTTTTGTTGGAAATATATTTTTACCGGATGCGTTTCAAACTCCTAAAACTCCCATTGTACCATAAATGACTTCTTCTGTACTGTAAATGCTGCAGCCTGACAAGTTACTGAGTGGTTATTGTCAGTGTTCTCCCAGGTCTGGCCAGTGTGATAGTCTTGGATTTACAGTTGTTGTGCTGTTTCCTAGTGAATTGGAAAAGTTGTATATTGGACACTTCCAGCAAACGTCTTTTTTAGATTTGGTCACTTCCGAATAGATTTCAAAATGAAGTGTTGAGATTATTTGAAAACTTAAGTGTTGACTCTTTTTTTTCTAAAACAAAGCTTTTTTTTTGCGTTCCTGAATGAGTCGTTTGTGCCATATCATTTTGCAGTTTGTGTCTGAACACCCTTGATTTTTCTGAACCTGTAGAACGTTGTTATTATTTCTTATTTTTCAAATTTCTGCCATTTGCACCAATTATAAAAATCCAATGTCAGTCTTCCTCACTAGTTGTTTAATTGATTTAGCCATGTACCGTACATACAGTACGTGTATGTTCTGTGTAAAGGCTGTCAATTCAACAGAGCACCTGCACGGAATGGATTGTTACTTACGGACAGGATTGTTTATATCAAAGCTTTGTGAATTCTGTGAAAAGCAACTGTTGATCTAATGCTGTGATGATTGATGTGGCTCTGTGTTTGATCAAGTAACCCTGAACTGGCTTTGTGGTTTCAGTCAGTCCATTTGCCAGACCAGGAGAAGTTCAGTATGGAATAATGACAACTCAGCCTGAGGTAGTATAGTGCTCTGTGATTGTAATCAAGTATAATTTACAAATCCATTTTAATCCTATGGTAAAAGCACTTGGGTAGAAGTATGCTGAGCCAGCTTCATGTATATACTGTGTTCATAAATATGTGAGGTTTGTGGCTGTCATAACGTTTGTCAGATACCCTAACCTTCAAGAAGTGTAGTAAGGTATTTTTTTATAAGGTACATTTTCCTGCCTCAGTAATGTTGACGATTCATTTTTCTGGCATTTGATTTGTGTGCAGAACCATAAAAACTGAGCTGTTACATTTGCCCATTGCTATTACAGTTCCACTGCAAGCTTTCAGTACTGTACATAGCCGAGAGCCTGAGAGACTGTGTGCTCTGTGGCACTGCTCTGCACTGTATGCAGCACAGTGCAAGAAGCAGTGCACTGTAATATGGCTTTTTCAGGGATGAGCTTTCTGAATTCCCCTTCACTGTATTTTCTGGGGGGTTTAAAAAATGGAGGGATATGTTTTTATCCTGCAAGCAGTGTCATTTGACTTATGGAGCTGCATGTTGATCTTCAGCTTGGTTCTTTTCCAGCTCCCAGGGTATAGACTTTGGTTTAGTATTATTAGAGCACTGCTTTACTCTTAAAGAGATCCTACAGTATGCCCATTTTAATTATGCTTGAGTCGTTTTCCGTTTGGTGTTTTCTAACTCTTCTTTACAATAGAGTTCGCTGGACCAAAAGACAGGCGTGGGAATATTTCAAACGACTATCTGCGATGTAGTATGCAGAAACGGCTCTAATATTATAATCAATCGTAGGCATTGTCTGTACTCTAATATTATAATCAATAATCAAGGCATCTGTTACATTTTGAAAAAAATGAATTCCAAATCTGTTGGTCAAGAAATGTGAATTACTGTTTGCCAAAACAATTATTCACCTACTGCGTTTTAAAACAGGTAGATGGATTTTTGCAGCATGTTCGGTTAAATACTATTAATTGAAAGTTTTCTTCCAAATTTGCATGACTTTTTCAAGAGTGAACCATGAATGGTATTGCCTTAGGAGTAGATGTAGCTCTGAAATACTCCAAAGGAACTGGCTTTATGTGTCCACTCTTTCTACTTTGACAAATCGGTTCGGATTGCATAACTTAGACCTTCATGAGTGAATTTAAAGATTCGTTTTTAGGATAACATGAGGTAGGTTTCCAATGGGCATTTTCACCACGAGAAGCCTGAACACATTATCATAGTTCCCCCTTCCGTATGAGGTCTTATCAGGCTGTTGAGAAAAGGATTGATTTGTAGTCTCACAGTTTATACCTTCTCTAACTTGTCACCTGCCCAGCTATTTCTGAAATGTGTACAACAGAAATAAAGAGCATTGGATCAGTGGTGGACAAAAGACTAGAGTTCTCCAACTACAAATGCCGAATTCCCCAAACTCGGACTGTATGTGACAGAGCCCAACCTCAATAAGGTGGCTCACAGGCACATATTAAAACTCGCGATGACACAAAACAATAAGGTGGAAGGAGTCTTTAAGTCCTCTGAACAAAGACGTGCACTTCACAAATCCCAACAGGCACCTACCATTGTGAATCCCTTTATATAGCAAACATTCTTTAATCACACCCATATGAGACTGACACTCGAGCCTTCTTGTGTTCCTATATACAAGCATTAAAGGCCTGAATTGACCTCTATTTATTGGCAGGTCAGCTGTAAATCAGTATTTTCCTGACCTGCTCTGCCACAACGTATTATACAGGCTCGCTCTCTGATGTCGTTTAGTATTTTTACCATACCAAAAAAGACAAATCTTCTCATTTGTGGGCTGACTCTGTGTTCCTTTTTTTAAAAATTATTTGTGATTCATGATTTGCTTCATCATTATTGTTGTTGTCCAGCACCCAGCTCCAGAGGCCATTAACCCCAGTGAAGAGGTGACGGACACCGAGGACAACGAAGAGGAGGATCTAGGAGTCATGGATGACCAACGCAGCATCATCCTACACCTCCTCTCGCAGCTCAAACTGGGCATGGACCTCACCAGGGTAGGTACGGGAGCCCACGCCATCCCTGCTGTCTCGATCTCCCCAGGATCGAAGGTCTGTTGTGTGTCGGATCTCTGAAAGAGGAACATCTTGCCTCCTGAGTCCATGTGTGTATGCAATCGGGAGAACACTGCATAACTTGTCTAGTCTGGTGGCGTTGTGCGTTGTGCTCAAGCAACAGCTATTTCAATATCGATGGCAAAATCTAATGCCCAGGAGATGCGAGTACTTCCTAAGGTGGACGTTCAGCTTGTTGTGCCACTCTTTTCAGAGTGTTTTACTGTATCTGCCAGTGATAAATACAATTCTGATATTGAGTAATTTGGCAAATATTGATATATGCTGAATATATGATGCAGAGAAACTGTGTGACTTCAATCCATGACCTCCTGCGAGGTCTTATTTAGTCTGCACACACACCTACACGTATACAGGTTTAACTCTCTGCTGTGTGTCCTCTGCGTTGTTATTTTTTCATGTGTCGACTTCATACTGTGGTATGCAATCTGCTATTTTGTGTGAGGTTGCAGACCATGACTCTGCCTGGGCCAACATGCAGTCTTGCCCTGCCCATTAGTGAGGGCTGGGGGAGGGATTCAGAGTTTATATCGCAGGTCTCGTATGCACGGCTGTTAGTCTCATTTTGATTTGGACCTAAGCTATTGCTAAGAGCTCAGACTTTTCTCTGCGTAGTAGAGCTTTTTCTGCAGTGGTTCATCCCTATAGAATTTTACAGACAGATTTTATATGTTTATACTATAATAATTAGAAAAACATATGGATTATTTAATACAAATATGTAATCATTGTTTCGCCAGTAGATATTCTTTGTATCTGACTTAGAACTCCATATTGATTCTGCTGTATTAATCTTAGCTTTAATGCCCTATATGTGCAATCATTTATAATTCAGATTCAACATTAAAAGAAGTACAAAAAGATTACATTCTTACAGGTCTGGCATTTCGTGAAGTTCGCCTCGGAGTGCAGTTTTGGAGGACCGGATTCGAAATCTCTGGGAAAACGACAAAGGAGAAAATAAGACACCTGTGACAGACATAGCTTGAAAGAAGAGCTAATGGGGTCAAATTCAAAGGCAGCTATTGTTTTCTATTTAAAGCACATGGCATGTATCGAGAGAGGCCAACCAGCAGTGCTTGTCTTGCTTTTTACATATTTGCCAATTAAAAAGAAACCGCGGTGAGAGTGAGCATGGTGCATCTCTCCAGTCACTCAGCCCGCATTCTTTCTTCTTCCACAGAAAATAACCAGTCAATTAATGAAGTGAACATAAGAAAAAAACCCACATGCACATACTTTTTAACGGGCATTCAGAGATTTTTACTCCCAGGCAGTGATGAGCTGAAGCCTGCCAAGTGCTAGTCTCGGTTTTCTGTGCATTGGCCCCTGGTTCGCCGTCTACCCTTTCATTCTGATTTTGTTTGAGCTCCTGGGTTTGAGTTGGGGTCACTGTAGCCCGGGACTGCTTAACATGCCACCCTCTCAATCCTGTCCATTGTAGTTCTTTCATACAGCCAGCACCTCAGTTGCTGTATTGACGTGCTAATCATCAGTCCATTAATGCGTTAATTAAGGAGCTGCTCAAGGTAAGATTGTGTGAGTGAGAGGAATGGACCGCCTGTGGGCTGAGTAGCTTCTGTGGCTTGAAGACATTGCTGAGGTTCTGCTTCACGACCGTACCTGACACTACAGTACAGGGGCTGTGTTCCTTTCCGCTCGCCTTTCAGGGTAGTGTCCCACGCTCTCAGCCCAAAGCAGCACGTGACCAGCGCCTCATCCTCGGCTCCTCAAGTGCAGCATTTGTTCCTGGTTTTCCTTCCGTCTCGGACCTTAATGACTTAATCATTGAACTCATTAGGTAGTAGACGCGTATCTAATTCGGTAGATAAGGTCTCAAGCAAGTGCTATTCCTAAGGTACCCTTAGAAGCCTGTAAGATCCCGAGACCGCAGGCACTTGAGGGCAGGGTGTATAAAGCAAGGGGGTGTATCTTGTATATCTAACCCTGCTTGATGTATTCCTGACTGGACACCTCACCATGTTCCTCTCCTCTAATTGTCTTGAAGGTGTTTCTGTCATTTTTCGTGGCTCACTCTATCTTTGCATCTCCCAGTGCACCTGTCCTCTCAAAATCTTTCACTTGTTTTTCTTTTTAGATTTCTGTACAGATAAGCAGCGTCTGGAGGTAGATGCTGCTAACGCGTGTTTGAGGCCGTGCGTCTTCTTGCCTTGACTGTGTGGTGATTCAAATGTGTTGGTCACTCTGGTGAAGAATTAAAATAACAGTGGGGACAAAATCGATGGACAATCTTAATGGAGCTGTGCTTTCTTTTCTAAATAGAGATCAATTTATCACTGCTGACCTGGGCCCAGTGTTGCCTTCCTGTTACACCAGCACTTAGTGGTTATCAGCAACAGAGGAAATATTGTAGCCTTCTGTGTTAGCCCTGGGAACTGGATGGATTCATTTTGACTTGGAATTCTTCTTTGGAATACTTTAAGAAGCCTAGTTTTTGTTTCGTCATCCGTTTTCTAAATAAGAAATAAGATGTGTTTATTTTTTGCTTTTGTTGCAAATCACAAATTCTGAAAGTTGAAAATTAGTAATCCACTGGAATTCAGCTATACAGTATATCCAGTACAGTGTGCTAGTCTGGCAGGCTGACTTTCAGTGTTATCATATGTACATCATTTATGCTGGAAAGTTAGCTTTCCCTTCTGAATGTGCAGGAGAAATTCAGTCTTAAAATAAATCTGTTTTTCCTCTCAGGGCTTGCGTTTCAGAGCAGATCAGGCAAAGACAGGTCTGCTCTGCTCTCCGAAGAGCCTTCCGTAATAAACTTACTTCAAATCTGTGCTCTGACTTATTGCATTCTGGCAACTAAATTGAACAAATCGTGGCTAAGCTTATTGAGCTTATCGTAGTACTAATATTAACTGTATAAATGAGAGTGAAAATATGTTTTCCTCTTTGTTTTTTCTCTAAATTAAAAAAAAAGTCTCCCAGACATGATTACTGTTTAAAATTCATCACTTTCTCTTCTGTTAAATTTACTAACACTACATTGTATGTGTGTGATTAAAATACTTGTAATGTAGTTTGGGTCAGAAAAGTTTAATGTACCCTAGAAATAGAAGAGCTTGAATTTGTTACCTTGGAACAGTATAAAAACAGGAATGTGATTAAATGTGAGCTTAATACTCCAGGAAAATAGAATATTCCAGAGAAAATAATGTACAATTACTGTTTATTAATGACACCATTACACATGGTTATATTTTAATAACTTTAGTAAGGTGCACCAAATATTTTAAGTAGGGTATATCAGATCAGTATAGAAATTTTTAAATGCTGGTAATCTATAGCATATATCAAGATATCCAACTTGTCCTCTGTTTAAGCTCATTCTTGAAGTATACAAATTCTGCCATACACTGTAAATGCATCAAGTAACATTAAACAAAGCTATTTTTCCATATGTCAACATTCTGATATCCCCACAAGCAAATCATCACAGTTCAGATCATCTGACTCATGTTTTCAGCTGTGAATGTCGGGGAAAGGGTTTGAAAGAACTCTAAAATGAGTCCATCACGACTTTCGAAAATGCCGTTTTGGTTTTGATAGTGTTCGGGTTTCAGCATAGCTCCTACTTCATTTAAGATTTTTTTCTGATGAATAATGAATGATTCATTCACTCTCTGTAATGCTGTCTTGACTAATAGCTGTTTTACTGGAACGCCTCAGGTCTAGTACCTTTCAAGCTTCATGACAAAATGCGTGCCTGACTTTATGCAGTACAAATACTTAACTTAGTGTAAGTTAAAACTTACCATGTTCAGATGAATAAAAAATCCCCTTGTGATTATTTCTGTGACTGGATATATACTTTTACGTATATATCCATACTCACAGAAATAATAACTGCCATCCTACTGAATTTACTAAATGGAAAAAAAGTGCTAAACATTGGTTATCAAACTCCGCTTATTGACCGGGACACCGTTTCGGAGATAATCAATGCAGGGAGCTGGAGAGGGGATTTCAGAAGAGGTTGGCTTAAACCTAAAAATGATTGCTTCCATTAAGCAGGGGAAATACAGGATTCTGTGTTGCAGCCAAACGCCTATAATCCCATGCAGTTGCTTAGAAGGCCCTAATGGATTTGCATTTTGCTAGATTATTTGTGCACCACAGTAAAATTTCAGATGGCAGATCCGTCTAAACACAGGCGGAGTCAGATTGTTAATCAGATAAAACCATAACGCTGTGGTTGACTTGTCTTTTTTTGAGAATTCAGAAATATCATGCAGTCTGTTTGGGTGATGCTGAGGTTTTCCGTTCCGTTGTATGAAAAGTAAAAAGAGCTGCTAATCTCAGCAGCCATGTCCCGACCCTGAACGTTGTATATTTAGAGGAAGTAAATATTTGTAACAGTAGAGCTTTTCTATTAGTTTTTAACACTGGTTCTTCAATTTTGGTGCTTATTTTGCAGGACTTTTTCAAAGATGCACTACTGTAGGTCCACATGCTCACAAGCATGTTTGAGCTCAGGCAAGGTTCACGTGCAAAACTAATGGATCTGTCCTAGCCTGTCCTCATCGCCAGAACTGTGTGCTCCAGTGGAATTTTTAATTTCCTTCGTGTCCTCGAGGGCAAGACAGCAAATAGAAGAAGCAAACAAATCTCTGGGAAAAAATACAGAAAACTCTTTTCTTATCTACTGACAGATGCAGTCTGTTTGACACAATGCAGAGCCATCTGCAAGTGTTCCTGTATTTCAGGCCACAGCTGTTTTAATGAGGCAGTAACAGAGTCGATGCTGTCTCTCCGGACAAAAAAAGCGCCCTGCAGTTCCAAATGTAGCACAGCAGAATGGTTTTCTCCTCTCTAAAAGCAAGATCCCATATTCATCGTAACCGAAGGCAAGCAGTTTTTTTTTTTACAAAAAAAACATTAAGTAAAATGCTAGGTAGAAGTTGTGACCATTGTTTGTTCTGACATTTTAACAATTTTTACATTGTAATGGGAAAAATGTTTTATTTTAAAAGCCAGGTTTTTCATTTAGCAAGGATAGAAGCCACAATTTTAAATGGAATTGTGAATTCCAAGGCTGCAGCTTTTTAGTTGAAGACCAATTGTTGGAAGACATGGGAAGAGGGAGTCAAAGAACAGGAGAAAATATGGCAGTTAACTGGGTTACAAAGTTCGTACAGTTCATTCTGTGCTTAATCACTTCTAATTGATTAATACTGAACTGCTAGAAGTGACTGGGTTTCTAAATACAAATATCGATTGCATGACCTATAAGAGCAACCTGTTTTAGTTCTGTACTGAAGGACATGATTCACCTTGTGCGAGCTTATCCAACACTGTTTTCTTTTCTGAAATCAGCACCTTTTATATAGTATAGTGCCCCCGTTGCTATACCGGGGTGTTAGGACCCACACAGACCGCAGGATGGGCGCCCCCTGCTGGTCCCACTTCCAGCAGCAGCCTCAGCTTTCCCAGGAGTACCAGGTACTGGCCGGGCCCACGCCGGCTGAGCTCCAGTGGGTGCCATGTGAACAGGGGGAGAACGTACAAGCCCCACGCAGACAGACTTGAACCCCGGGCCCCTGTGCAGCATGGCAGCGGTGCTGACCGCTGCGCCACTGTGCTGCCTGTTCTGAGCGCTCAGGAGCCAAATCCTCTGAAAATCGCCCCCGAGAGCCCCTTTGCTGTGGCTCGGCTTTCTGCAGGGGGTCTGTGTAGCCCGGCCGGCGACGCTCACGCGCCCTGTTGTGCCCCCGCAGGTGGTGCTTCCCACCTTCATCCTGGAGAAGAGGTCCTTGCTGGAGATGTACGCCAACTTCATGGCGCACCCTGACCTGTTCGTCGCCGTGACGGCGGCGGCCACGGCGGAGGAGCGCATGGTCCGCTTCGTGGAGTACTACCTGACCGCCTTCCACGAGGGGCGCCGGGGCGCCGTGGCCAAGAAGCCCTACAATCCCATCATCGGGGAGACGTTCCTCTGCTCTTGGGACGTGCCCAGGGACAGGGCGCGGCCCCGGCGGGCGAGCGGCGCGGCCCCCGTCCCTGGGGACCAGCAGGACTCTTGCAGGGTGCGGTTCGTGGCTGAGCAGGTGTCCCACCACCCTCCCGTGTCCGGCTTCTACTGCGAGTGCAAGGAACGGAAGATGTGTGTCAACGCGCACGTGTGGACCAAGAGCAAGTTCATGGGCATGTCCATAGGAGTGTCCATGGTTGGGGAAGGTAGGTGTGCGTGCGTGCTATCGCCAGTATCGGCATCGCTAAGGCGGCGGGCCTGTTCCCATTGTTCTGTTCAGCACTGAAAATGAAATGCCTCAGGTGTCACTCTGGCGTAGACTGATGACCTTCCTGGCGGTCGATTGTGTTTCCCATTGAAGCCCGTCGATAATATTGTAACACCACAGAGAGTGGATACGTTTTTATACAGCACTGCGTTTTGTAGGTGCACAGATAGGTTGCCCCAGAAGGAATGCATGTGTCTTTAAACCACTCTTTGTGCCATCATATCAAGATGAGCACCTACTCCTTAAAAGGTTTACCTTCCCTGCTGTGGCTCTTTGAGGCCTCTGAAGGCAGAATTGCACCTACTTCCCATTAAAATGTTGCCCAGAAACATGTACAGTAGATGCAACAATGTAGCATCTTTCTCACGCTCATTCTGAGTGTTAGCCAGGATCCCATTTTTATAAACAGATTGTGTATTAACTGCATTAAGAGCAATTTAAAGGCCATTCTTTTTTTTAAGAATCGCCAAAGGCGGTTTAAAAATGTCTTATGTAATTGTGCAATATGTATGTAACAGGTTATTAGAAACTCTAGTGTTACAGCAAAATGGTACACGCTGCATAACGGGAGCTCCTAAAATGTTTCTGTGAAAGTGTGATGGCTTATTTATACAGTATATTTTCTAAAAAATCATTAGAATTCAAACGTTGTAGGAGCCCTACAGTTATCTATGCAAAATGAATGTTGGAGTTGCTAGTGCAGAATCTCGTTCATTAGGAATGATGTTTATTCTTTGCAAACGAGGCAAGTGAGGGGAGGAATCCTTTGTGCTTGTTGTTCACTGGAAAGAGGCTCTGTTCAATTTCCGCTGTAACAGTGGGCATTGAGGTACCTTGGATCTCACCATGTTAGTCAACAATGCCTGTGCAAGGGCCTTTGCCTGCTGTCCGCTTTTCACATGCATCTCTGTTGTTCAGTAGAATGTAAATCAGGGTTTGCGCTTTATTACTTTTAAACATGGGCTGTTTTTCATTATATTGCCAGCTCTTCATTGATATTTAATCTGTAGTGTCGCATTATTTACGCAGGTGTTCTCTCAAATTGCAGCACAAGCATAGAGCAAAGGCAGCACAAGACGCAGGGCTTGCAAATTCAATTGAGGTTCTTGGCTGTTTTCCCCTGGTTGTCATTGTTAAACTGTAATCACTTCACATGAATCTCTTTCGTAACAATCTTAGCATTTGAAGTCGGCATAAGAAGTACCATTATACAGAAAATGTTTCAAACCTTTTTGTTCACATTGTGGTTAGGTTTGATTAAAAAATCAAAATTTAAAACAATGATAATACAATGTAAACACTATAACCTCACCTTGTTTATGTACTCATTCATTCAAGTATTAATTTGTGTTATAATGACTTGTATATTACGAATGGCCAGTCCAGGTCCACCCTATTCTCTCCTTTCAAACTGCACAGGTACAGTATGTGGAGGCACAGTGCAAGCTCGGTTCATGTACTTCCGACCTTCTCCTGTGTAATTGTTCTTTACAGTGCTGGAGCCACAAGTCACATGAAATTCATTTGTAGGTAGTAAACCTGAGCAGAGTGCTATTATGAAACCAGGCACTAGTTTCTTCAGTTTCAGTTTCAGCTTTGTTTTAAATTTTGTGCAGCTGTAGTACACGATGCGCTCATCATGAGTCTCGGTGTTGGTTTGCTTCAGCTTCTTTTTTTTTAGCCATTTTCCTGCGGTAGCTTTCTTTCTGCAGTCAGGTCTGTTGGACTTGGGCTGTAAAGAAAAGTGTGAAAGGGAAATGAGGAATAGTCCTGAATTAATCCTCAGCTCAGTGCTCTCCTCCGTCTCCACACGTGCTGCGTCGGAAGTTTTTTTTACTTTTGTGTGGAGTGGGAACCACGATACTGGGAAGAAAAACTTTGATACGTATAAAAAATATCTTGTCGGGCTTCATTTTGTGCCATTTTTTATACTGGTTTGGCGTACCAGTGATCTATTATTTTGTCATTACCTGAAAGAGAGGCTTTGTCTGAAGTTTGTTACTGTAAGAAAAACAGCTTCTCCTGAGCAGTGATAACGCTGCTATCTGAACACAGTTTGCTGGAGGTCTAGATTTGCGTTTTAAAATGACAGTAACGACGGGGTTGATTTCACAGCCCTGATTAACGCTGGTCTGGAACTTACTTGGAGAACAAGGAAGCAAGAGTGATGCTTCCTCTCCAGTCTTCATCACTTGAAAGGGCAGAGATTGGAATCAATCATCCCTAATGTAGGACACAAAACAGTTTTTCAATCTATTGCAAATTGTGTGACACATTTGTTTAAATAAAACCGTTTTTTAGTACCTTACAAATGCAAAAGCCCCATACGCCCCCCAGCACCATACACACAAAACATACACGTACACATAAAACATACACATAAAAGCAGATTGAACATCGTTACACAAAGCGTACGTTAGTGGGATTGATTAATTGATTGAAATTGAGGTCTGAATCCTAGCTTATTTAATCAGCCGGTGTGTGAATAGATAAGGGACTGCTTTGTGTGGACTTGAGAATATTTCCTTCTTGTAGAACGCGTCTCATATGTGTGGTGATTGGCAACGTTTTCATTTTGACATATTTTCTATAGAGAACATTGAGAACATGATGCACACAGTAGTAATGTGTCCGTACAATATCGCTGGGTGCAGCCTGACCACTACCTTGGCCTAATGCCATAATAAATCTAAGTTCGTCCTAAACTGTTTCCAATATTTCTGCATTGAATGGTTTTAAAATTCCTTACCTGGTATGGAAAGCAATATTTGGATCTCTTAGGAAACTTCTCTCATGAACACAAGAAAACCAAAAAAAAAAATCAATTGGAGTGTTTTTACAGCCAGATATCCTCCTACAAGGCAATAAAAAATACCCGTGTCCTGTCTATATCAAACATCATGCCATGTTATTTTTTACTGTTTCATAAGCCCACTGCTTATGAATATATCAACACAATCTGACGGTTATTTTAAGCCACATTTTGTCAGCCACATTCTTCTGTTTGTTTAAAACACTTCCCCCCCCCCCCCCTCCATTCAATATTTTGTTTCAAAACTGTTACTGATGGGTCTTAGTGACGCATACTTCCTGTAGTTACAGATACCCGTTATGGGCATGCTTTGAACATGTGGTACAAAAAATGGTGAGTTAAAAATCATATTTTTTTAAAAATAGTTATTATTCTATTGCATCATTCACGATTCATGAATTCTCATGGGTCTTTCTAAATGTCCTCTCCTCTCATCATTAGCTGGGAAGTTTTTCTTGAAATAGAATTCACTTGAGGCCAAGGTAAGATCTGGTGTTTAGGTATACGTGCAGAAATTTAAAATGAAATCTTTTCTTAATAAAACTTCTCCGATTTATTGAATTGGTTAAACTTGCATAAGGGACAACACAAAAGACCTGCGGAAAACGTATTGATTGTGGTATTTAAATACCTATTTTCAAAATAAGGTTTTACGGAGAAAAGATAGGATGAACTAAAAAGGAATTCGGGGGCAGTATTTAAAATTGGTCACAGATCATCACCACAATAACTAAAGGTAGGGAAACTGACCAAAAAAAGAGATGTCTTTCCTGGCTGTGACCGATGAAGAGGTTAAACTCAAAGCTTGCTTTAACTCGGGCTCTCTGCTTGCTAGCTGTGTGCTGCGAAGCGTTTCTATGGAGACGGGAGGGTAGACCTAGGCCAGATGAGGAATCCCAGTGATCTCCAGCAGCACTGTGGGCAGTGAATGGAAGTCCGGTGATGTACAGTGGGCGTGGGAATTATTGGAACCCTTGATAAAGATGAACAAAAAAAGGTGGATAAAAATGAACAGCACAGATAATGAGCTATATTTCATGGCCAAAAAAAAAAAAAAGGGAACAGGACACACAATGGTTTTGAGAAAAAAATAGTATTACTCATTTGAAAAGATTTGTTTTGGAATAATTGTGGAATAAGTAATTTATTTTCCATTCATTCATCCTTGGCTTAATAGGAATCATGAGTCTCTAAAACCACCGAGCGTAATTGTTCCTTCTCTGCGTGGTGCTGTACAGAACCCAGCGCTCTTTTAGGGACTCACTTTTATGCCGAATTAAAGAGAGAATTTCCTAGTCATGGTGACAAACGGATTTTTAATAAGATGGAGCAGCCAGAAGAGGATCATTCATCAGATCTAGAGCATCTCGTGTTGGAATGAAGTCAGGAATGATTTCAAGTCTGGGGTAATGGAGACACTCGAGCGATTTTCATAACCCCGTAGCAGGTGAAGACAGCTTTAGAAACTACAAGGTGGTCTCCTGCAGAGCAATGTTTTTCTTTGTGAAATGCAGTCATGCTTATTGCACACCAAAAATAAAATGTATTGCCTGCATGATTTCCAGTATCAGTCAGAGTTCAGTTCTGGGTTGGGGTACCTTCTGTGCTGGAGTTTGCACTGTGTGGAACAGTGCTAATGGTTCTGGGATTGAAGTTCAAATTTCACGTCCAAAAGGGTTGTGGAACTTGGCTTCCTTCAACAAATGATAAATCAATAAGCTACTAAGTACCACACAGGACAGATGGGTCAGTTGGTTTCCTCTCATTTATAACCTTTCTCGTGTTCTTATGCATGTTCTCCTTGTATTCACATGGGTTTTAATGTTGATATAGTCACGGTTGGTACTGGGTACTGATGATAGACTCACCCTGTTTGATGGATCTCTGCTGCTGTGCCAAAAGCACTATGGTGGGGATAAGTTTGGGGGGAAGAAGATACGACTTTAACACTGTGATTAATATCTTTCAGACTACTTCAGGTGCATCGCTCACTCTTATAGTGTGTCGGAGCTTGAGACCGAAAGATTTACAGTAACAGTCCTTATTGAATATTTGGAAATTTGAGACCCTCACTACGTGTTACCTCCAAACTAGAAAGGGTCTGAAAATAAAAGGTTGACGAAAAGTACCCCGTGTCGCTTGAATCGGGTACAGAAATCACTCTCTCAGGCACAGGTGTCTCAGTCATGTCAAGCTAAGCCTGATTAAATGCTCTAATTCCTCCCGATTTCAGCACAAAAGAACCGAAGCAGAAACAGAAACGCGTGGTGCAGAGAGAGATGTACATGCAAAGACAGTAAAATGGAATGTTCTGCTGCTTGAAACATTGAGGATCTTTTCAGAAATTCCTTACCAATTTAAGAAAGCTTGTAACTGTAATCGCAACTCTCTCATGCAGTAAATGAACCTACAGTACTGTGATATTTATAGCACTATGTCCGTTTCTTCCTAAGTGTGGACAAGCTCACTTAGGGTTCTGTGATGTACCCTCCTAGGACCCCCATAATGAGTTCTCCTGCATTGGGAGGTGGGCTTTTTGGGGTAAGAGAATGAACCTCTGTTTGGAGGAGGAGCTGTGTAGCTCCTGTAAACAGGGAGATGTACAGGTGTAGTAGTGGCCATGGAACTGTAAAGTGCCAACAAAACCACTCTTGATCTTTTTATGACAGAAATAGTTGAGGGGGCAGCCAGAGAAAACATTTCTGTTTATGGCGATGGATGGTAGTGGTGGTTGAAACAGTTACTTAAGTACTGTATAATATTTCCATTTCATCATTTCCGGACTTCACGTGTTTCAAAGCTGTAGAATCTCTCTGTGACTACTAATTGCATGATTCCTGGAGTGTCCTTAAACCATCAGCCCCTAGTTTCCATGTTACGCCGGAATTACCGCGGAATCCGTTTACAGGAAAATCCCATCTGTCTTCCCAGAAAAGTAAGGCGATAGTGATCTTGTTTTCATGTCCGGATACAGGTTCCTCAGCCGTGTTAAAAGTAACCTCTCAGCCACCCAGCCAAGCAAAACAGCACCTGTAATCAGTAAATAAGACAGCTTGGAGCACTGTGGGTATTTCTTCAGCTTCTGGCTTCTCATGGAAAATGCTCTGAAATGTCCAGGTGAAAGGTTTAACAGACCCGTGGTCTTCACGGGTTTCCGGCTGCCACTGGTATTTATTTTAACTGCAGGGAAAGAATTCTCAGGCCATGCAAGCTCTGTATTACTTCATGATCTGTGGATACATCCCTTTCATTCCACACCCAGTAAGCTGACCTCCTGGGCATTAGGGTCTTCCAGCTGGGCCTGGCTGCCACAGCTGCTGCATCTCCAATCCGATATCGGATGACGGATGTTCGGTTATGTCAGAGAAAAGAGGGTTATCCTAATTCGATGGAGGCTTTTCTGTGTGCTGCACGGCCCCCAGCGATTCGGATTTATATATATTCACCTGAAAAGTGTAAAGGATATTCGTTCACAAAGAATGGAGTCTAGTCGGGTATCTGTCAGTGACTAGTGTAAATACGATGCTGATTATTCAATGAGCAAAAGATCAGGAGAGCGAGGTACAAATGAAAACAAAATGTCTATTTCAACTGTAGTTATCCTGTGGGGAAGAGCAGGGTAGCCATGATGAGAACTGGAATTTTGCTGAATTCTTCATCTTTCAGGAGTTAAGGTCCTATTTTAAAGCTCCCTCAAACAAGAGGGGTCATCAGAGGTTCATGTGAGCATCTATTTTGAAGAACTTTGGCATTCTTTGACAAGATGGACGTCTATTTTTAAATGTCCTCTATTGTTCTTAAAGTTCACTAATTGAATGAGCTTTTAGGAACTCTGCCCACAAGCAGGAGTGACTGTGCACAATTCCTGATGATTATCTGCAAGAAGAAATGAAGGAGGAGAGATTGAGTCTCTATTTCCTAACATGAACAAACAAGCTGCTTAATCAGGAGCTGTTCTCCCTAATCATCACAGCTACTGTGGGACAGATTTTGATTTACACAGACAGAGCTACTCTTCCCTTAATTATGTTATCGCCCTGCTAATTGGCAATCGCAAAATTCATTCCAGTAGCAGGCACTGATTTCTTGTTTGACTCAAAAGGTCATTGTGAGAGCCAGCTGGCCAGAGTGAGTGAAACTGTTGTTTACCGTCTCGGGATTGTGAGCGATTGCGCCTTTTCAACGTCTGGCTCCCCCTCTGTCCTGCAGGACTGCTTTGCCTTATGGAGCACGATGAAGAGTATGTCTTCACCCTGCCTTGTGCCTACGCCCGCTCCATCCTCACCGTGCCCTGGGTCGAACTCGGGGGCAAGGTTTCCATAAACTGTGCCAAGACCGGCTACTCTGCCACCGTCACGTTCCAGACCAAGCCTTTCTACGGGGGAAAAGTGCACAGGTTGGTCCGCCTCTGTCCTGAGAGCCGTATTGGCGCGCCTGATGGGATTACAGCGTCGCCACAGCAATAAACCTGTTAGCAGTATTAGTAATAATATTATAGTAGTTCAGGTGGGGAGCTGCGTCAGCGTCTGCGGGCTGCAAAGGAACAGGCAGAGGTTTATTCAGGTGGCCAGACCCGAAGAAGGCTCCACAGCCGAAACATTGTGTTTCTTTTCTTCTCTTGTCAGCATGGAATAAACCTCTGCTTATTCCCTTCCATCGTTATTGTTGTTTGTTATTTGAGAGGCTCACTGTGATCGTGTACTGGGCTGCCAGCGCTCCCTTTCCCCCAGTCTGGAAGTAAGCTGCTGGTTCTGGAAGGCCTGGGAGTTCTGGGATTGGATTGGTTTCTTATTTTGGGGGAAGAATGTCTTTTCTAATCCCAGAGTATTTCTCTGTGTCTCGACGTCGCCTTTCTGCAGCCAGAGCACAACAGATCCTCTCTGGGTAGCCAGGTCTGCTTGTGTCACCCAATTTCTATAGCCGGGCTGTGGTCACTGAGCTGCTAGTTTTCCAGGTTGTGTTTTTATATATTGCAGTCTCGCGTGTGCGTTTCCTTATGTAATTAATGTGTGGTTGTTTTACAGGGACAGAGATTTGTGCTGTTTGTTGAGCTTTGTTGCCATGTAAACCAGACCACAGGTGTTGCAGTTGTAGGTGACAAGCCATGTGACAATAATGTGACAAAAGGGAATGATCAGTCAGATGTAAACATGGAGCCATGTCCACAAACAGTATCTTAACATAGGAATGAGTGGTGTTTCCTTCAATACCTGCGGTGAGGATTGCAATGTATTAAGGATTTTTACAGCATCTTAAGTATCTTTTTATTGGTATATCCCAAATGATAGTGGAAACACACTCTTGTTCGTCATTTCAATTTAAAAGTTATAAAGTATTTTAATTAAACTTTTGCCTTACATGAGGATGATTAAGCTCCGTTAATTAAATTGACATGTTAGTGAGCTTAGTACTTCAAACTACTATGGTTAAGTCTTTCTCAAAGGTTAATGGGGCTTTAAATCACTTAATCAGTCTAAGATTTCCTAACATCTTCTTTCATGGTGGTTGGAAAAAAAGTAAAGGGTAAAGATCGCTGAAGAAAACAGCTCCTAAAAACAGATAATTAACTTTGGCTAGTTAATTCAAAATGTATATTTTATCATATTTATACGTGGTAAAAGATGAGTAGAAATCAAGATGCAGCACTCTGGATGTGTAAATAAAATCAGACCTCATTAATCATTTTAGATTCAAAATCTTTGAATATTGATTGTGATGACTGTGCGTCTCTTTGTGACAGGGTGACAGCAGAAGTCAAACACAACCCCACCAACACGATAGTGTGCAAGGCTCAAGGGGAGTGGAATGGAACCCTTGAGTTCACCTACAGCAGTGGGGAGACCAAAGTGATCGACACCACCAAACTGCCAGTCACCAGGAAGAGGATCCGGCCGGTGGAGAAACAGGGACCCTTTGAGTCCAGGTAAGGGGATCTGTAGGTGAAAGAGTAGGTGGCTGTTCAGTGCTTACTATGAATGTATTACGTACCACTGCGGAGCAAATCAGACCAACAAAACAACTCATTATCAAGAAGCAAAGTGGCTCAGACAGCAGTACAACAAGTTTAATGCGCTCGTTCGTGCAGAAGAATTTGCTTCTAAGCAGGTCATCCCTTTAAAATGATTTATACTGGCTTGCAAAAGCTCTATTCATATTTCATCCTCCAGCTAGTTACATTAATCGCTTTTCCACTAATTTTGATACACAGATAATACCTCTGATTAAAGAGAAGTTAATTGTCTTTTGAGTGTTTTGTGAACTCCATCTTGATCCTTAAGTGCCTTACTGAGTTAGATTTTCACTGGTATTAATCAAATCACAGGCACTACAATGCTTTGAGTCTGTTTTTGTTTTCCAAGTGTGGAAACATCAGGAAACCAACAGGAACTGACAAAATATTTTGTCCAACCTTCTCCCTAGAACACTGGGCTTTGGATTGAACTGTATGATGTTGTCTTTAATTGTGTTATTTAGGAGAAAGATATTGCACAAAAATAGTGGTACTATATATAAATATGCTGTGCGTTTTTCTTAAAACAAAATAATAGAAAATTGAACATTAATTAACACACAGTGTAACTATTGAGGGACCACTATACAAAATAAATGGCATTGGATAAGATATGCTAAACGGATTGCTTTGTCTTCCACTCTGTAATATCCAATGCAGCCTCTAAGAGCAGGAAATTACCTTGTACAGTGGCTCTGTAGCCTGCTGGAAATGTTTTCTCATTGGGGTCAGAGCGATTTGTACAGTGGTAGTCCCCTCCTTACCCAGATACTGTATCTGATGTGGCACCAACAGGCTTCTGTTTTAGGAATTCTGTACTGACTGAATGACAGGGATAAAATCCTCAATATCAACAATACGTCATAGGTCTTATGAGATTCTAAATTTCCTGACCAAATTATTAAAAAGAAGTCCAGTGTTAATTTGAAATATACTGAGCTAACCAATGCTGTAAATAGTTTTATGGGTGCATGGTATTTGTTCTTTATAATATGCTACTTAATGCTACAGAAGTCGTTAGTATAAGCTGTGTTGTTATGTCCAACTGCATATTTTTATCACAAACTTTGTAGAAAACTAGAGTCTATAAAGTGCAATGTAAGTGCAGTTGTAATCACAGAATGAATAATATCTAAATCATCGCGTCGGTGCTTTGATACATGAAACTCATTAGGCTCATTTTTTATTATGAAATTTCTAAACCAATTTATTTTGTAGTTAAGGCAGTCATAATCACTTTGCTTTAAACAAAGTCAATTTAAATGCTTAGTCATCTGTGAAAATACATGAAATAGTAATTGTCTTTTCAACTGGCGTGTGGGGCAGTAGCTCTCACAGTATTGATTATAGTTTAGCCCGATGTGTTAAAAACTAAGGGGAAGAAACCGCAGTAGTCACCCGATCCATTCAAGTCGATGTCATTGTCTTTGTAAACATTAAATCTTGGTTCTTCATATTATTTTTCAGAACAAAAAAAAAACATGGGCTTTATCGTGTGGTCTGAAGTTTCCGGGGAAAACACAGTGTTCAGAAAGCAGTTTTTCTATGTTTTCAGAAGGTGTAGCAGAGCCCAAGGCTGAATTCAGGACTGCTTGCCCCTGGGCCTCTTGTGGAGATTAGGTGTTCTCCTGGGGAACAAAGTTGAAACCCAGCGGGTTAACTGAGGGAGAGAGGGATTGTCCCGGGATTGCCAGAGCTCGCCGGGAGTGTCCTTACCCTGGACGTACGGTATCTCCCAGGCGAGCTCGCGGCCCCGCTGTGAGGTCCGCCGTGCGGGCCGGTCGGCGGGAGGCTGGGGCCTGTGGCCTGGTAAGACTGGCCCCGTGTCTCCCCTGTGTTCCAGACGACTGTGGCAACATGTGACTGCTGCCCTCAAGGAGGGGAACATCGACGCGGCGACCGAGCACAAGCATCGCCTGGAGGAGAGACAGCGCGCCGAGGAGAGGCAGAGAGCATCCAGCAACACACCCTGGAAACCCAAATACTTCATCAAGGAGGTGAGGGCGTCTTCACTTTTTGATATCACACCCCTTGTTATCCCAGAACAGTACTGCCCTTCTAACAGACGTGTTTTTCCAGTCATGTTGACTTTACTTTGCACTGAAATGGCCGAAAAATCTGTTTCTACCTGATTCTCGTGTTCTCGATACTATTGCCTCGTACTTAAGTTTTCATTAAATGCTTGCCATGTCCCTGCCCTTCACCCCCCCCCCCACACACAAAAAAAAGCACCAGACAAGCCTTAGAAAAGGCTCTTCAATAAAAAAAAAATATTAAAAAGCGCAGGGACTGGTTATCTGCCTCCTTAGGGAAACGTGAGGACTGGATTTGAAATAAGGACAAACGAAGGCCTGACTTCAGCGCGTGATCCTGTAATTCTGTGTTGGCAGGGCGAAGGCTGGATATATCACAATCCACTCTGGAAAACCCTTTGACGAGAACTCGGGGGACTGCTGCCAGCCAGCCATCCCTGAGCCCAGCGCCGGGGAAGACCATCTACGAGCTGGGAGAGGAGCTGGTGAGAGCAGGGCAAGAGAACTGCAGTTCGCTCAGAAACTCGCACCAGATTCCTAACAAAGGAGTATGAAAAGATGATGACAAAAACTGCCAACGAAGAATAGGACCGCAAGCTCCCGGGCGTGTTCTCACAGAGAGCCATCCTGGTATAAACACTCCTAGGCCGACAGACTCTTTCGCTTTTTGGGCTTGGGGGTGAGAGACTCCGTTTTTATTATCAAAACTAGAATATTTCTATTTTTCACTCTGCCAAGAACTTTTTTTGCTCACACACCAGTGATTTGCCACTGCCGTTTCTCTCTGTCTCTCCTGTCCCATCAAAACACACAGTGCAAGAGAATGTATCTGGCCACCACAGCACGTGTCTGTTGCTCCAGCAGCTGCCCTGCCTCTCGCCACGCTAGAAAGGTAGCTCTCCAGCACCTCCCTGAGGTCTGTGGAGCACCACGGTGTTATTGTGAACTTCCAAAGATGCCTCCCGTTTGCATGTTCATGTTCCTGCGAGACTCGGAAGGCTGTGCATTAGCAATCAGACAGACCCAGGTCTAGCTCTCCCTGACAGTGGTTGTTGCTGCACATTGCTGTCTGTCGTGAAGCCATCTCGATCTTTGAAATCCCAGCTAACATTCCAGTTGATGACTTGAGTTTTGACTTGAAGGGCTTTTTCAGGACTAGACTCTAAAATGTTTTTATGTATAATCTCATTCGTGGCTTCCTTGCAATGACCTGCACTCATTTACAACATAAAAATACCCGTCGTCCCCATAGTCAACCGTGAAAGTAAGTTTTAATCCGCCGCGTCTTTCACAAGTAACTGGGAGAGTTGGTGTGTTCAAGGCCAGTAATCATTTATCTGAGGGTCTTTACAAGGGCTGCCGGTGACGTGCGATTGTGTTGCAGTCGAGGCTTGATCTGCTGTGGTCTGTAATCTTTTTATTGACCAGTATGTATCCTGCCACCTCCTCCCTTCTGTATGTTTCCTGTCATCCGCGTGTTTTCACTGCTTTCTCGTTGGATGAGCACTACAGGGGACCCTTATTCTGCCCTTCAAGGGTCTTTAAGGGTCTCTCTAAGTCTTCAGTGTCGGAAGAACAGAGAAAGGCTTCAGTTTGTCCGGTTAAAGCAAGCATTTGGTTAGGTGGTTAGAAAACTGAAGAGTTCCGAGTGAGCTGTATAATGGTGGCTCTCTGTGACCAGGGCAGGTCACCTCAGTTCTACAGTTTCGTCTTTTGCTTGCCTTGCAGTGACGGTTATGTACGGGGAAGGGTGGTTTTTGAAGTAGAGAAGCCAAGAAATTATTTTAAGTGTGCAAAGCATAAAGTGTGTAAAGAGTTTTATAGCACTTAAAGGCACCATTGTTCTCCTTCAGCACAGGGAGTCCAGAACAGGAGCCAGAATAACTTCTCTTCGGCAGTTGCCATCCTTGAATTTGTTGCGAGACGGTGCAGGCCCAGTGTGTCTCTGTAGCAAACACAGGAGCAGGACGTATTCCACATAGTCTTTGGTGCTCAAGGTAGAAACACTGAACACGTTTAGATGTATTTCTCCTTTGGCCGTTTCAAACAAAGTGGGTTCCTTGTCAAAGGAAAAACATGGTCTTTCTAACCCCAACCTGGACGTATTCCTAACCCTCGACTTAAGTCATGTAACACTAGCTTTAGAACAATGCCAAAGATTTCACCAAACATCAGTGAAAATTCTTCCCAAAGTCATAAATAAGGAGCTTTATTAATTGTCCTGCCTAGAGCTCCATACTCGGTTCCACCTGAACATCTGCTGAAGATCATTTCTGTTCTTAGATAACAGCATAATGTCAGATTGGTTAGGATTAGACCGTCCCTTAAAATTGATTAATTTGGAATTATAACTGTTTTTAACAGGATAACAAATATAGGATGAGTGATGTTTCTGAAATATCTTCCGTTTTTTTTATTGCAGCTAAGTTGAGATTTGCAGACAAGATGGGCTGCATTACGATTACCCCTAAGCAGACTCCAAGACCTGCTACCACAAAGCTTTCGAGCTTCCCCTAAAATTTCATTCTCAAGCTTTGTTTTGCAGAGTTAGTCTATTTCAAACATAATCGTACCATGCTGAAATCTGAAGGTTGATGCTTTTTCTAAACCCTAACCTGGTAATATTTGTAACCCCAGATTTACTGCTCTTGTAACACCTAGTAGAAAGTGTGAGAGACGCATGCTATCTCAGTATACTGGTAGCAGGTCTAGTGGGCAGTAATAGTTTTATACTATTGCTTTACAAGTGATAGTTTTAGAGCGGCCAGTATTCTTGCATTTATAGCATGACAAAGGTCTTCAGTGTTTTTTGACTAAAACATGTTTACAGAGAAATATGGCTAATGCAGCATTTTTTATAGTTCAAGCATTAATTGCTCTTAGGCAGTCATTTCTTTCTCCGTGAGGTCTTCTAAATCAGTGTCATGTTCATCTGCCATTGTGACAGTTTATACATCCACACAAATGCAGTGTCGTGACTTGTGTAAATAGAGGGGCTACTGTGATTCAGCCCACTTTGCGATTTCGCACAACATCCGCATGTGTTCCCTGGAGCTCTGATGAGAGCAAGAGCTGTAATTAGACTGTCTTGTTAAGTGGAATACAATAGAAACGTATGTTAGAGTAACACTCTTTAATTGGAAACTGGCCCACTCTTTGTGCATTGATTTTCATGGACTGAAAGCCAGGTTCTTCCTTGTATATATGGGAAGATCGAATGTCTCCATGTTACAGCTGGCTCAATTCTTCAGTATTTATGCATAATGCATGAGGAGCCTTCATAAAGGGATGGCAAACACCCATGAAAAATGACTGCAGTGCACTTAGCAGCGTGCTGGCGATTTACGAATACAACTCGTGGGAAATCTGAATAGTAAGATGAGAGGAGAACTGGCGTTACCCTTTAAGTGGAATGCATGCATGGCTTCACAAACAGTCGAGTTATCAAAGATTGTTCCACATCAGACAGGTGCTGAAGCCCCGACAATTATTTTGGTCTTTGTTTCATTTTGTGAAAAGAAGAGCTGTGCGCCCAAAAAACAAAGTAACAGGTAACTGCTCCTGGTTATGATTTGCAGAATCATCTGTTTTACAGCCTAATGACTTAGTGATAATGCACATAAAATCCCTGAGCACTCCGCTTTAACGACCATGCTGAAAATGGTCAGGGGTTAGTATTGTGTGGAATACTCTTTTCTTTAGAGGACCATGGACAAGAACAAAACTCCCCCCCCAAAAAAAAATAGTAATGTTATTAAACTCGCAAAATAGCTCATCCAAAAGTTCTCCCTAACGATCCATGAGCTTGAGCAGTGTACGGATTGGTCTTGAATACGTAGTTCATCCAACATGGGTAGGAAGTGACATCATATGGTCTTCTGTAAAGGCTCTAGTGCCCCCAGTGAGCAGCTTTCCAGGGGCAGAGGTGAGGCAGTGTGAGCAGGTGACTGAAATTTCACCAGGGCTGGGTGGCCTTGGCCAGTAGTCCTTTCCTTTCCTAGGCGTGCTACAACAGTAACATCTATCGGTAACCAGGTGCTGTACGTGTGTTTTCATCTGGAGCTGTGTCAGTCCTGTCTCCGATATTGAGCTCCAGTATCTGTTAGGAAAGTCTGGATATGGACAGTGTCCTCTCTGCTTTTCCTATCCGTAAGAATGGTGTTGAGGTGAGTGGGTGTGGGTAACATCAGCTGCTTTGAAGAAACTGGCAAAGGATGAGAGGAGAATTCTGTCTTGTTCTTGAATCAATTCTGAAATAAATTCAGGCCCTGTAACATTTGAACATCAGTGTGCAGCAAGATCACTGTATGACCCTTAAATCTAAGAATTATGATTTCACATTTTTGCAAAGTGACTTAAAAAGGAAATTCTATAATGTAACCTGTAAGAACTGTGCATATATTTTTTGATGACTTAAACAGAAACCATAATTAAGATTGCAGTAAGTGACTTCTTTACGAGGACTGTCCTGCCTTATTTTAACAAATATGAGCACTTTTCTACGTCAAGAGAGGAACGATGAAGTGGAGCCATGTGAAAGCTTTTGGTCACCTACCTTTGTAATTAGATTTTAACCTGTTCTGTATTCTTTATACTGTGTACAGGTTATGCATCGCGTGTCCTGAATGTATGTGTACCACTTAGTTCAACTTACACGGCTTTGCATTGTATTTAAGAGCTTGAACCAAACTATTCATTCACATGTGTAGAACCTATGCAACACTTATTTGGTATACGGTAGTTTTACAGAGACGTTTATAAGTTGATTTATTAAAATAAATATGCCACGGCAATCACATTCTGGGTATCCTCTTTCACAGTTAAATCGAGTCAGAATTACTGAAATTGACATACCACTGGCATCAAATGAACACAGTAAATGTGCTGTTACATTAATAATAATTTTAAAATAATTAATATAATAATATAATTATAATATCATTTTTAACTGTACTAGAATTACTTTCTAGCTGAAAGTTGTTTAAAAAACTTTTAGACGTTGTTCAGTAATGCTTCTATGCATCTAATTTTACTATTGAAATGTACTATTCGGGCTTACATTTTATTCTGCCAAACTACACTGACACACAAAGTCAGACCTCAAAGATAGAAATATTTCGAACATGTCAAAATCACAGAAAATGTGAACAAAAATAGACCCCAAAGAATCTTGACTGACAAAATGAAAACAAAGTATCTGATATGATCTTTCCTAGCATTAACACAATCCTGGTAGTGTTGATGTAAGGACCTGGCCTACCTCTGGATAGACAGCTGTGGGGTTCTATTGCAGTCTTCCTGTGCAGCTGACATGTAGACCTGACCTGCCTCTGGACAGACAGCTGTGGGATATTCTTGCAGTCGTCCTGTGCAGCTGACTCACAGACCTGACCTGCCTCTGGACAGACAGCTGTGGGATATTCTTGCAGTCGTCCTGTGCAGCTGACTCACAGACCTCACCTGCCTCTGGACAGACTGCTGTGGGCTGTGCCTGCAGTCTTCCTGTGCAGCTGACATGTAGACCTCACCTGCCTCTGGACAGACTGCTGTGGGATATTCTTGCAGTCGTTCTGTGCAGCTGACACACGGACCTCACCTGCCTCTGGACAGACTGCTGTGGGCTGTGCCTGCAGTCTTCCTGTGCAGCTGACTCACAGACCTGACCTGCCTCTGGACAGACTGCTGTGGGCTGTGCCTGCAGTCTTCCTGTGCAGCTGACTCACAGACCTCACCTGCCTCTGGACAGACAGCTGTGGGCTGTGCCTGCAGTCTTCCTGTGCAGCTGACTCACGGACCTCACCTGCCTCTGGACAGACTGCTGTGGGATATTCTTGCAGTCTTCCTGTGCAGCTGACTCACAGACCTGACCTGTCTGGACAGATTACTGTGGGAAGTACTGCCACTCTTCTTGTGCAGACAGCCACTGCACAGCAACCTGATCAGCACGAAGGAATGGGAAAACCGTCATCTCCAGAATTCTGTCAATTCATCGTCAAGCACCAAGGTTACCCTCTGCACCAAAGATGGGGTAAGACGTGGCAAGCATTAATACCTTTTATATAGGCAAAATAACATTACAAATCCATTCAGTTAGAATTTCAAATCTGTATTTCAAGACCTTGATACAGCTCTCTCCACTCCTGGCTAAGAAGAGATTAAATGGCTCTGTCACATGTCCTTTTTCCCGAGTCCTGATGCTGAGGAAATGTATGTTCCAGAACACTTGCCAAATTCTAATTGACTCTTTAATCCTGTGCCCTTGAAAGGGGAATAATAATTATCCAGTTTCATGTGTGGCTACCAAGGTCATCTGGAGTCTGATGACCAATTCTTTTGATTTCTACTCAGCAAAGATCAAGAATCAGGGATTTTTCACTCATAGTAGTGCATGTTGCAAACTGTCCTGTAAACTTGCTTCAGGTACTTACATGACATAAATGGGTAAAATCTTTAAGAAATACACTTGTAATGATACAAGCATTTCAGGACCTTGCAAAAGAGAAACAAAATGAAGTTTTCAAATGTCCATTCCTTACACCAGGGCATCCTCACAGATCTGTGATCTGTGCTTAAACATGTTGGGGGATGCCTTTCAACCGTTTCCCAAATAAAAATCCCAAACTTCTGATTAGAAAAAATATTGATAATTTCACTCGAGCAACTTCATTCAATTAAGGCTGCAATCAGCTGATTAAGCAGAGCTGGAATGAAAAGAAGGTGAGGCCATTTAATTATATCTATGAAAAGCATCAAGGGAGCCCACAGAAAACAACTGAGATATTTCAGCACAGACTTCCCCCACTCCCCCAAAGCTACTGATGACAAAAACACAAGCGCAGCTCAGATGTCCAGAAATCCTCTCCTGCCAAGCAGCTCACTAGCGATCCCAGTGCTGTTTCTCCTTTGTCGAGCTCCAGTTTTACCAACAGCACAGTTCAGCTCCACCCTGCTGGAATTCTGGGTTTAGCAGTCAGGACGGTGGTTTATACCAGATGCTGCAATGCTGTCGACAAGTACAGCTCACCTCACAAGACATGTCTTATCAATTAAGATCTCCAATTAAGGCTCTTTAATGAACACAATGCATCCAAAAAATATGACATGCAGTAAACGTTTAAAAAAATAACCAGAAGGCTTCCAAGTGGCTCAGACACTAAAGGAGGTCAAGGCTTGGGTTGAGCCCTGTAGCCGAGTCCTCGCTGCTTTGGTGATGTTGCGGTGGCAGGTTCTTATTTTGGAGAGAAGAGCACTGTCTGCCTGTGGACAGAGAAATGGGAGATATCCTGGAGCCTGTGCTCCCACCTCTTGTAAAAACCTGCATTAATTATCTCCTTGAGTACTTCATCTCCTATTCCATGTGATCTGTTGCAATTGTTCAGCTTTGGAAAAAGTTAAACATGAATTAGGTGTGGCACTCCAGTTAAAAGTGCCAGTCATTATTATAAATAATGATCATACTGCTTACAGATTAAGCCTATTTATAGTAAATATGACAAAGTAGCCCACTGCAAGCAAACATTCCAGGCTTTCAAGTGTTTTGAGGCCGTCTTTGATAAAGACTTCATCAGGTTAGTGCTGCTATCTTGTGGATGCTTTTATTAGTAAACACACACAGCACAACTAATTTAACCTGCATATTTCAAAGACTAACCAAGGAATTGTTCCCACCAAGAACAGATCTGGAAAGGCACAGTTCTGGATGAATCCAATGATACCGGCAGAACTACTGAAGCATTCATGTTTGCATGGATGGCTAAATAGCTGAAAAGGAAATGTCACAGCAGGTCTTGAGTCGTGGGTACTAAATGAGTCGGTTACAGATTCAGTCAAAACCTGAGTGACAGTATGAACTAAACTGTGACATGGCGAGACGGCCTTTTTTTTCTGGTGTTTGGGGTCTTCTGCTTTTACAATGGACAAATCATAATTTACAAGCAGCCCCAAAAAATTAACAAAACACTTCATTCACCAGTAACCGATAAAACCGTCTCTCTTTAACATGACTTCTGTTGGGAAATTACATGCCTAACTAAACAACTAGTAAACAAAAACACAAACTCTTGTAAAAAGAAAATAGCTTTAAAAAGGAGCTTGCAAGATTTTACTGGTTTACTGCCTCGGTTACAGTGAAGAATAAGTGTGTTCACAGCTGTTAATTAAAGGTTTGTGAAAAACAAAACAAAAACTGAAGACTTTTACACAAACTTGAACTTTTTATTTCTTCTACATTTGAACAGGACTGAACCATGTCTTTTAGCAACCATGTAGAAATGTCAGCCTGGGCCAAGGGAAAAGACAGACCCGTCCCAGGAGCAGCAGTGAACTAGACGTTGGGTCGCATGTGCCTGAAGCAGGGCAGGAGCAACACGGAAACAGAAGGGAGAACTGAAAATAAAGATACAAGAATATTGCCAAGTGCTCCAAAACGAATTCCACCCATAAGGAATTATTTGCCCAAACCATTCCATTTACATTTTTAATCCAAAAAAGTACATTTTTTTCCCCCACCAGCATTAACTTTAAGGAATTTAAGGAATTGACACATCTACTTGGAAAACTTGACATTTTACATCTCTGTAGAGAATTAAGTCTTCCCCATTAAAATCTTCAACTACTTCCCCCACTATTTCATTCCTTTCATGTAAATAAATATTTAAGAATATTTCAAGTTCATAAAGAGATGTGCTGAATCACTGATGTCCCATCTTCAGATATGTATGCTCACTGCCTAGCATACAAGTAGCAAATTAATGTTATTTTAAAAACAAAGAAAAAGATATATAGCGAAGTTAGCACAATAAAGGAGATGAGCTGACACTGAAATTGGTATAAAAAAATCGAGACAAATCTAAGAGGTATACACTGACTTGGAGAATATAGTTAGAATTCAAAGCCCTCTGATGTTCTTATGCATTATGGGATTTGTACACTTGTCACCTTTTTAAAAAAAGAGCTCCTCTGCTGTTCTAAGACACAGCTGTGCATTCCTTATGGAGGCGGTCCAACTTGTTTCATGTTCAGCTAACGAGCTGTACGCATTCTCAGTGTCTTCCACCTGCTTTGCATGGTAGATCACAGACGTGTTTTGCCCAAGTACTGCAGACTTTTATTGCAGCTTATACACTTCCCTAAACCTGGTCCTGGCAAGCTTCAGGAAGTCGGCAGCAGCATATTACGCAATGAGAGATTCCTAATGTGGCTGGAGGCAGAAACAAAACTATTTATAACCCCTCTGGCTATGTACCTAAAGCCTCATATTCCAGAAGAAAAAAAAAAGATCCCCCCCAATCTAAAAGGAGAATCACCCCCCTCCCCCATACAGACAAAATAAAGTTTTACCCAGCAGCAGACTATACAATCTAGGCAATCAGGACAAAAATAAACGTTTAAAAATTACATTCTTCATGAAATAATGCAACATCCTTGAAATGACTAGATATCCTGCCAAAATGTTATTGCATTCGCTATATACTTCCTGTATGATGTAAACGCTACCTGCTGCAATAGAAAACATCACTATCAAGTAACAAAAAAACTGCATATTTAAAATCACCACAACAATCCAATATATTATATAACCCTTTTAGATATTTTTATATAACATATTTACACATTTGGAAAACTTTCATTTTTGCAAAGACTAATGAAATCAAGCTAAAAGAATGCACTGACAGAACAGCTCTACATTACTTGCAGGTTGTTCCTCCATACCGTATATTATCTGTACACGCGTCAGGAACTAGACACTCCCACCCCTCTCAGGCATGGTTTTAAAAAGGTAACAAGTTTACATGTGCTAAGGACCAGGTAAGAGGGCTCTTTGGTGCAATCACTCCCAGTTTAATTACTTTTATGTTCATTTTGAGATTTATAGGATTATATAATATGTACCACAAAATAACTGCTGCCACCCCAGTTCAGCAGCTTTCTGCCTTGCCAGCACATTCAAGTACAAAAAAAGTAAAGAGCAAGACAAAGGTCCTCTCAATTAACTGATGGACATCTCTCAAGCTTTCTGACTCTGCTCGAGCCTCCACAGAGACCCAACAGACGACAGTTCTGCACCCACTTCACTGGGGAGTAGGACCAGAGCTCAAGGCAAAGACTTTCGGGATTCCAGGTGTCGGTTCTCTGTGTTCTTGCTTGGTCCGTCTTCACTGAACAGCTTTCTTGTTCAGTTTCTTGCCCTTCTTCAGAACTAACTTGTTCTTTATGTACCCACGCTTCCTTTTGGCAATCTATTCGAGAAAAGGGAACACGGTAACATTTCATTAGCAGTAACATGTATAAGCCCCTGCGAAAGTCACGCCACTACGTCACGGGCCTTTACAAGCTTGAACGGGTGAAAGCTCTGGCGACTTGCACGCTTGATCAAAATGTGAAGGAAAATTTAGGAACTGGGAAGGCTTGCGATTTCAACAGGGTGTAAGTGAAGAGGATAAATTATTCTGAAAGCTCTAAACATGAGAGCTGAACTATGCAGGTGCACATTTGTCACTTAGATGAAAAAAGTCATTACAAAGACGGCTAAAATAGCTACACATAAGGAGAGATGGAAATCCCATCAATTGTTCATTTTAAGAGCGAAAACTGCATAGTGTTATAAAATACCCAAGTTGAACCAGATATGCCCCAAATCAAGTGTGCAAAAACCCAATTAAATGCTGCCAAGTTCCCCTCCTCACAGCATTTTGAGTAAATAACATTTCTCACACAGGATAGACAAAAGCACATTTTAATCTAATTGAAGCGTAAAGAGATGCGTTATTGAGTTTTATACATTAGGGTTTTGCAGTAACAACTCCAACGCACTGCGAGGAAATCCAGTTCTCATCATCTAAAAAGGAAGGGAGGATCTCGATTTCTATTTTTACCCACCTTTTTTGATAAATACTTCTGTTTGGGGAATATGTTGGTGACTCGCGGTTTATGATCCAAGGGTTCCCTGTTCTCCATTTTCTTGACTTTGTAAATCCTCACGAGCCAGTGCTCAGAGGTAAAGGCCTCCTCCAGATGTTTGAACTTAATGTCCTTATTCCCAATCTCAGCATTGCGTGTCCGATCGAAGCCAGGAGGAGTCCGGAAATCCAGCTGAGGGAAAGTGGAAAGAATGTTAAAAAAAAATCAAGGGTATATAAAGAAACGTTTCATTGACAAGATCTTGGAACATTATCAGATTAAACACTACAGCAGGCATAGCATCTATAGCAGGTAGTACAACACTGTAGTGCTTATCACAGTACAAGAGCACCACCTGAAGAGGACAGAGCCTCACAGGCCACCCCTGACCCCTGCTTCACAAAAGTATGTGGGTCAAGTTTAAAAAAAAGTCAGCAAAGCCTCAACACTTGCATGGCACCCTAAGAGACCGTAGTCATTCGAACTTACGAGACGGGCTTAAATAGAAACTTGCATCGGTGTGCAAAGCTCTCGACGACCCGTTACCTACCTTTGCTCATTAGCGACTTAAAAAAAAAAGCTTAGCGCTTAATTTATCCCCCCCGTGAAACCAAACTGAAACACGCCGACCTGTCCTTTCAGACATGGCTAACAACGTCTTATACTTTAAAGTTCACAATCGTGCCGACAGGGCTTCCACACTAGCAGGTGAAAGCCGTTCCCCCCTGTCCTTTGGAAAATGCAAACCGCACATTTGAAGAGAAGGACTTAAGAGGGAGAACAGTGTCAAAAACCTTTCTAGGGGCTCCTTTAAATATCACTTAAATACCACTGCCCAGGGCAGGGCAGGCCGAGCGAGAGCAGGGAGGTCCCAGCGGAAGCAGCAGGTCGCAAGGTTACTGCGCATGCAAATGTAGAAGCGTTTCGTATTCCTGGCTGAGCAGAATACAAAAGAGGACCCAAACCCAGAAGCAAAATCTTTTCAAAACGTAAGCACCCGGGGACTGTCTCAGAACCACACTTCCTCGCGCAGCTCATAAATTATGCAATGAATTCCGTCTCCGTTCGTTCTCTTACTGCTCACCTGCATCTCTCCAAACCTGTAATAGGACATCTTGTACATCAGGCAGTTCAGGAGAGTCGGGGATCCTGCCTTATCGACCCGGAACTCGCCCTGCGGCGTGAAATAGTCGCTTTCCTGGCACAGAAAAGGAAAAACACTTTGTTATTTGACTGTTCTTTAAACACGCAATCACAGCTTTAAACATCCTTTTAATAAGTTTTATACTGGGTTTTATACTAGATTTGTTTTGCAGATCCCCTCATCCAGAGCAAGGAGTATCAACAGAAGGAACAGGTGTGAGTGTAAGGTGGTGCAAGATGAACAAAATTACGATGAATTGGACAAGTTATCCAGCTACTTGTGTGGCCGGGGTCATTATGGTACGAAACGCTAAGATTTCAAACAGAACACTGACAAAACTTAAAAAGCAACGTGCTCATTGCAGCTCCAGTACCAAAAAACTGAATTACGCCAGAGTTTGGAGGGTGTGCTTCTGAAACCCCATGAACACCAACGATCCAAATCCAGAGTTAATTCATGCTGTGCCCATTTAGCTACTTCTAAAATCCAGCAACTGATAAACAGCACAAAAGAGAATACACAGTGCTATTGTAAGAATGATCATTAAACAGGCCAGTTGGATTACATTGATCTCAACAGCCACCAAAATATGAGTGTCTTTCAAATGGAGCTCCAACATGGGAAACGGCTCTCACCCTGATGTCCTTGGGGTGCTCTCCTTCCGCTATCCTCACCATCCACAGAAACTTGTTGATATCGTCCCCCGAGTACCCAATCACCCCACCGAAGATGATCAGCACATAGTCCACGTCCAGGCTCTGCATGATCCCATAGGCTGCACTCTCGTTGGAAGACATGGCTTTGCCCACCTGGGGGGGAAGACCCACACGATGCATGCGTTTCCACAATCACTGCTCCCCACAATCACAAACTTAGTCCCCAAAACGTCACTGGCTGAAGGCCTACAAACAACTGTCTGAATAACCCCAACCAATGCCCAGAGTGACTGACGGCTTCGACTGCACAGATTCTTGCTTCAAGACACTATGTATAATGCCACCTTATTAAAACACTAGACTATATTTAGAATACACTAATGTAAAAAATACCTTAGTCACACCATGCTTGAATGAGGGACTATTGACCTTTCTGAACGCGTATACTATAAAAAAAAGTCTTTGTCTCTTTAGTAACCAGCTAAAAAGATCTGAAAATTATTTTTCTTCCAGTTTATGTCGCCGATCAAGCCCAGTGTGCTCAACACAGTGGTAGTGACCAGCTGTGCTTTAACGGACCACTCCAGCTTACCAGGGCTATGTGACTGTTGTTCCAAGTGTTGTTGTCTACTAGTGTGGTCCTGTTGGCCATTCCCGCTATCTGGTACCCATAATCCCACCAGGACATCACTCTCGCATGTTCATCCGTGTTCTGTCGCAACCAGTAATACGCTTCTCTGAAGTCATCCAAAATGTTTCGGGTGCTGAAAGGAGACGGAATTTAGAGTCTACATACTGTATGTTTTCACTTCTACGGAAAGCCCCTGCCACTTTTAGGTATAGGGCAGCACACTAAGGCCCAAACTACCTAGGATATAAATAACCAACACATATAAAGTGTTAACCACAGTCAAATCCAGATATTTGTTAAATCAAAGCATTTGGTACTGCGTGTGGCAGTACCATAACTACTTCCTAAAAATGCTCCACATTACTTTTAGGTTTCAAGCCCACTTTGCTTTTTAAGCAACGTGCAGGAGCACGCCAAGATGTTTTAAGAGGGGCCAGTATTCATTTGCAATCAGGGAAATGAAGCATTTCAGCTATAAACCATCTTCATATCCTGCTGCTTTTTTAATCAGCTTTTATATGTCAGATGCTCGCAGCTGTAGCAGAGCAACAAAAAAAAAATCAGCTACTGAAGACTGGGCAAGTAGTCAAACTTCAACAGATGCAAGATGAATGGGCCAAACATCTTGCTTTTCTGGACACCAAACTGCTACTCTGATGTGTTCCTGGTTTCCACAATGACTGGAGACTGCTGAAAAGATCCGCATCATGGTCATCACTCCTGGAGTGAAAAGTAACAGATGCCTGGCCCCAAGCTGATTACCATGTCCTTCAATTCCCTTCCTACAGAGCTCCTTCAAAAGACACTTTCAATTAAGAATTTAGAAACTTTTCAAGAAAAACACAGGTCATTGATGGAACAAAGGTACATTTCGTCAGAAGCAGAATCAAATTTTCCTAAGCCACAAGAAATTGACTGCATTATCAAGGAGTCTGGTTACAAAATACATCCACTGATACCGAAAAGAACTCTGGATATAGAGACCATTACAGTATCGCAGCACTAATTAGAACTGCATACCCCCACATCAATTGAACAATATCATTAAAAAATACTGATACAACATGATAACACTTGAGGACACGGGACACCTGTAAGCCAAGCAATTGTTATGAATGATATACTAGCACTTCACAAACGCTGGACTTGCTACATTTTGTCAAGTAATTACTTATCCCGCACATTTAATGTCCCACTAATCAGGAATGTAATTAGGCCTTGACTAACCCTCGCCAAGCACCATGACGTCTTTGAATAACGCAGGAGAAAAACACCTGCACAGCATGTCTCTTATTCTTAAGTGCTACCACAGTTATCTGCACAGCCAGGAACATAATGAATAAAACCATAGACCCAGGAACGGAGGGCAATGCCTGCTGCAGGGAGTCATCCACACGTACCCATCGTGGTTGTAAGAGGCCAGGACCACGCTGGGGCTGGAGTAGGCATTGCTGGTCACCCAGGTGCAGTGGACAGCGAACATCATGAGCAGCATCAGCATGAGCATGGTGACGATGCTCTTGATGTTGGGTCCCAGCCCCTCCTCCGCCTTCTCCTGCTCCGACACGTGCTTGCGCACCTTGCCGGCCTGCCGAGAGAGCCCACAGTGAGCGGATCCCCCGAACCCCAGCTCTCGCCCAACCCGCGGCAGGGAGAGCTGCACCACCGGTATGACTGGTCCTCGGCAGGTTTTGATCGCGATTCATAAAAGGGAGAAAACAGGAAACGTACGAACTTCAGCCCGAATTGCCATCCAGCTCAGAATCGAACCCAGGGCCGAGGGGAGTAAAACCCTATTTTACAAAGTACTACACATTCACGAAGAAAAAAGATTTTCTGTTGTCAGGAGAGAATGCTGCAAGTGCAACAAAGAACACACGCATTCATGTTAAAATCACACAAGAACAGATCAGGCTTTTCTCTGATGAATGTTAACACCTGAAGAACACTTCTGCTTGGTCTGTGCTAGTGTTTTGGTGACAATCTTCAAGGCAGGTGCAGCTCTCCCATCAGCATTTTAATTCCCAAATAGTCCCACACTTCTGCCGTAGCAAGGGTGACTTTGAAAAATGCAGAGGACAACGCGCTACCTCTTGAGTAGCCTGCCTGCATAACTATCCCAGAAAGGAACGCTGTTACTGCACCAAATGAATTAAACTCTTAAAACTTTCACAAGCCCAGAACAAAATCTAAAAAAAGGACTTAGAAGCACTTCTTGAACACCTCTCAAAGTAAAACCGAAGATTTTAGGACTGCACAATATTATTTCTTGAAGTGTCGCTAAATATTCTGTGAAAAATACACATGACGTAAAACGTGCCGTGTGGAAAATGGTCACACTGGGGTTTGGTGTGATCAGCCCATCAAAGCTTAATGAAACGTTGGTCAACACATCAGAAAAAAACAGTTTCCCTCCCCCCCCTCCCCTGAACGAAACGTCCACTCAACTGCAGCATAACACCTCCGGCACCGAAGCCCTCTTCTTCCTCCCCGCCCCCACAGAGGACCAGATCAGGAGCTCGCCCGCGCCCCCCGGTTCCCACCTTGTCGTACAGGTTGCCGGCGCTCCGCTTGTCGTCCTCGTCGCTGCTGTCCTCGGCGGGCGGGCTCTCCCTCTTCAGGTCGTCGCCCAGGTAGTGCTCGAAGACGTTGGAGAAGGCGACGGCGGACAGCATGCACACCACGGGCGTCAGCGTGAGCATCAGACGCACCATCACGCCCGCGAAGTACACGGCGCTGATGGCGTACAGGGCCACTGCGGGGGGCAGAGGACGGGACAGTCAGCACCGCCGCGGACCCCCCCCGCTAACACTCGGACCTGGCCGGCAAGGAACCCCAACCGCGGTCTTTATTGAAGCAGAGAAGGTAAATGACACCCTGCCACAACAGCCTGATTTGTTTGTCGGGTGGAATGGCTATTTCACTTCAATGAACACATCTGATCTTGTTTGAAAAGGGTTTCTGATGATACAGGAATTGACCCTCGAGTTTCATTCACAAATTCAGAACAGCTTCCTTAACCGATGTCTTCTCTTGGCAGGGGCTTGGTCATGACAAGATGTTTTTTTTTAAAGAACGCACAGCACAAAATCACAAAGATCACCATAAAACAGCACGTTCAGACACTGCGGAGCTCTTACCAAACACCCTCTCGTCGTTGATGTTCTTTATACAGAACCAGAGACCGGCTGGGAACGTGCAAACTAAGATGTGCAGGTCAAAAAAGAAGGAAACCCAGGTGGTAGGCTGATGTTCGGACACAGACGCGATGATTGGGATATGGATCTTGGCATACCTGAAATAAAAGAACATCAATCAGGAGGAGAAAGTGCTTTTAAGCAACATGCCTGAGTATCAAAACTAGATGGGATCCTTGGGATGGAAAGCTACTTGGGGGTGTTTCATTTTAAGTCCACTGATAAGACAGAGACGACCACCAGAAAAAAAGATAATGGAATAAAGTGGAAGCTGGCACCACTGAGCGGTCTGAGGAATGCAAAAAAAAATTGTGAAAGCCTTCTCTTTTTCATAAATCAAAGATAATTTTGACTGCAGTGAAAAGCTTCCTTTAAAAACGAAAGTATTAGACAGATTTGCACTTTCATTTGAATATTTCATTGTTATTGACAAAGAGGTCTTGTGAGCTCACAGCTATCTAGTCACCTGTCCCCTCAACAATAATAGGATGATTTGTGTCAAACGCGAAAATCTCAAATGAGAAGCTGTAAAATGAAAGTACGAGAAAGGCTGTTCATCTTGCAGAAAGCCCAACGTTAAAAGACCGCAGTGAAGCAAATCAAATCTGCCCACCGGACGATGAACGCTGCATAATAAGACCTGGTGCAATTCTGTTGAAAAGGAAATTTACAATGAAAGATTTTTGTAAAGAAAATATGAACCACAAACATTATACATGGGGTACATAACTTTATATGTAAGATTTATCATAATTTTTCCAGATCAAGGGTAAATGTTTTTATTCAACTGAATGTGCTGTAGACTCTGCTCATGCACAGAGAATCCTTGGCCCCTGGGTGCAATGAGCTACATTTCTGCATCTTTCCTCAGTCATTCATGTATCCAAATTATTTGTAACTGCTTATTTTATTCCATAAAACAAAGACATATTTCTGCAACAATTTCATCACTGAAGACCAATCCTCTACTTAGAAAAGGTTCTGATTAAATAACTTTACTGCTGCCGGATGCACAATGCTCTGCACAAGTTACTCACATCTACCACTTTTCCCCATGCTTCTTGAAATGAGTTCAAGCATTATCTGAACTTCCTGTGCAAAAATGGTCCACAACTTAGAGAAAGCTAAATGCATTTAAGCTAGGACAAAACACCAAAACTGTACATTAAAAACCTTTTATAAATGAAATCCTGAAGACGGGTTTAAGGAAGATTTTTCAAAACAGCATAATTAAACACCACCACAGTTTAAATATTTAATGTGGTACAGCTTCAGCTTTGCATATCATTTTTACGGTACGATCATATAAATTTTAATGTAATAATAAAAAAATGTACACCTGCCACAAAGTATTTCAGTAATGGAATATGCCTCTTTTTCTAGACGAAAATGCAATAACAGTAACTAAGCCTCAAAAGGAGGAAACTTTACCTATAATCAGAAACAAAAGAGGACGAAAGAGGATGGTTGTAAGAAGATGTTTTGCGTCTCAAAGGGAGTGCACATGTTGGACCCGAGAATGTGATAAATGCACATTTCACACGAACGCAGGCAATGTCTCTGAAAGGACAGGTGCCGAGTCAGAGGGGAGAACGGAGAGCCAGCTTACCCTGTGTCCCACAGCGAATAGAACCGGCCACTCCAGGGTGCGATGTACCCTGAACACAGACAGACAAAGTGAAGCCAACTGCAGCCACACGGTCCTGCAAAACCCCATTCATCCAGGCATGTCTGTGCCCTGCACGTGTTAACTTCTCAAGTCGGAAAGCAAGTATTCAATCAGCCTGACAAAGACCAACTCTAGAACTCTAGACTAACTTGCGACTGTATCATTCTGCAAAACTGGAGTTGCAGGCTTATAAAAATTTAACAGGTATTTTTTTTAGACAATCTTCTATACAAATCAGGACATATCACGCTGCAGCAGTTTACAATTGGTTTACTGAATATACACACGGGGTTTTCAATTCAGGCGAGCATGCTATCAAGTGTAAATCTGACATCACGGCAATATCAGGTTCTGCTCACTTCTTCCCTCAATTGTTTAGGTTTTCAAACTTTTTAGATTCAGGATAACAAACGCAGAACCCGGCACGTAGTTACTGAAAAGATTAAATAGTTCATATTACTGCATCCATTTATGCACTGTAAAAATCCTCTGACTGTAAGCTTTGCCAGGCCACCCTCACACTTTCACGAACACAGACATTCCCCAACTAATGTCAACGACCGCTCACAAGGCCTTGTGAACAGACACTTCTCTCCCCCCCCCACCGGGAACCGCGAGAGATGTAGACCTGCCTGTATACGTTAGATAAATGACAGTGAGGAACACCGCTCCAGCTGCCAGGGAAACCCCCAGGAAAAACAAGGTCTGGAACTCCTGCTTCGTGAGCCGGTCCTTCAGGTACTGTAGGAAGGCATAGGCTTGCAGCAGTGCAAAAACACCTGTGTGAGGAAACAGAGGAGGAGCACTGCATGAAGAAACAAAAGGTAGCAGTTTAAGAGTGGGACATGGCTGTCCTCTATGGGACAGAGGCCCACCATAACATACGTCTTGGCTCCCCCAATGAATATACGCTCACGCTGATGTACTGGAAATCTCTTAATTATATAAGCCAAAGGGGAAAATGTTTTTGAGGTGCCAAAACAGCAAGAGCTTCCTGCATGTAAAAACAAAAGCTGTCGAACACCACTTCCTTACTTCAAGCCTGACTGTTTAACGTGGTTACAGCCCACATAGATGAGCTCTACATTACATCAAAACAGGCGAGTCCATATGGGGAAAAAAAGGTTTTCCTAAAACACACAGGAATATGCTCTGTGCCTCAATAATTATTAGAGAGCTGTGAAAAACCCATTAACTGAGGTCCTCTTAAAGACATCTTCAGCCTTCCACGATCTTGGTCTAGATTTATAAATCGGTTGAAAAAGCATTAGCTGTGAATGCCTGTCACTAACTGTTACATTTCATTATGGCTGGAACCAGAGTGTCTTACAGGTAGGATCGTTCTATTCTTCCTTCATGCCTGGCTGAGCAGTTTGCTGACAGCGAAGCAGACTTTCATACAGCTGTGATCCGACTGCAGGGATTGTTATTCCTGAAGCGATGCCTGCCTCAAGAATAACATTTCTGCTTATTAGGACAGATGCTGTTTCACTACAAATTTTAAAACGCAAGTTGGCAGAGATTTTCCCAAGCACGCCGTACGATTTCAAGTCAAAATGGAAACGTTAATTAACGGGCTTAACGACAACAGGAAGAAAAAATGAATGATAAGCAGAGGGAGCACAGCTGTAGACTGCAATCACAGGTAAGGTGAATATTTAACTGGGTAAGCAGGCGTACTTCCAGAATGAAGCAAGGCTGAGGATTAATGATCGGTCTTATCACACACACCTGCTGCAGCCATGTGCTCACTCGTCCGTATAGGCTGGAACCCCACGAAGGGGATCTGCATGGACAGCACCAGCCCCACGATGTAGAAAGTGCTGTACGCTGTTCGGGCAAAGGAAAACAACCGTTTACAAGAAGCAATCGAACGGGAGCTGTATTGCCATATGTAACTGGTACACGTCCTGGTACAATGGCATCCTTACTGACAGAAAGTCTCTCAATTGTTAAAAAAAAGTGTAAAACACAAAGTGCAGACAATATACAAACAGGCAGCAGACAATGTACAAGTAAACAGCGCGAATGTAAACAAGGCAGACGTGTAAACAGTGACTGCAATAAATAAAATGACAATGAGGTAGATGGTGTAGGTGTGGTCCAGGGGCATGAAGGCCTGATCGAACCTAAACCAACAGCAAGTTAGGAATTTGTAGCTTATGGTTATTCTGATGCACACCAGCCCTACAGCTTTCCATAATCACTGGGTCACATAGGACCCACATTAATAAAACAGCAAATTATGCCAGACAATTAACACCACTCTCTCAGAGGAAAAGGTTCACAAGGTCCTACAACTACCCCTGACTGTTGCTCTTGCTACACTTTGTGCTGGTAACCCTGAGCACATTTTGAGCTTTGTACTGGCACACTGGACACACAAAACCACTCTTCCAGCGCTGCTGTAGATGCTGTTCCCTTATGCATGCCACACAATGAAGAACAATGCGTCTCACTCGCAGGATGGGTAACGTGCGTTAACACATGATATCAAAAAAAAGTCCCCATGCCACCAAACGGGGTGGTGACAAACAGATTAGATAGTATTGCCTAAAAATGTCATTCTAGACTTATTCTGGACAAAAAAAGCAGCAAGAGACAAGTATCATCCTTCCACATCCCGACACTCCATGGAGCTCTGTCTCAAAACAGGGTCAGGAGTGAGCGTGTCATAGGAACGTGAAACTAGCGGCCATCCTGCTGAAGAAAGGTAATTTCATTTCGGCGGGCAGAAACATTATTCCAGGCTGACAAACCCAATGACACCTCGAGATTGGGGTTACAGGGTGTCAGACGCAGGTGGATATCTGCGGGCAGCCGGCAGATTTCCATGTCTTCGAGCCTCTAATTGCATTGCTACGGGTGCCATCTTCTATTCAGCCGTGGAGAGTGCTGATGACAAATGAGCAGGAACGGGCAAGGTCACACCTGTGGGTCCGTCACCCCTCCCCAGACGCCAGCTTTGCCAATTCTTTTGACAGCTTTATAATAATATAACATCACTTTATTAACCCTTTACAATTTTCTTGCATTAGGAATTATCTTTTCGCATTCCCCAGCTTACTCTCCATGAGACGCACAGACAGGGAGAGAGCCTGGGGTCAGAGCGCAGGGTCAGCCATTGTACGGCGCCCCTGGAGCAGTTGGGGTTCAGGGCCTTGCTCAGGGGCCCAACGGAGTAGGATTCCTCTGCCGGCCGCGGGATTTGAACCGGCAACCTTCCAGCCACAGGCGCAGATCCTGAGCCACAGAGCCACCACTCCGTTAAAACAACTTATTTGGGGTGTGTGCGTTTGGAATTGCAGCTACTGGCACAGACTGACCTCCATTGCCAACAGCCTTTATGAAACTATCTGTACACATCCACATCGGCATAAAACATTTGGGGACCATTAATAGCTTGGCACTCAATTATAAAAAGCTTGTTTTAAGGAAATCAAGGAAATACTTCAGAAAAACAGACAGTGCAAAAATAAAGCAGCCATAGGCAAGTCTGAACAAAAATACCATCGGGACACACGGTACACACAGGTTCTTCCTCGGATCACAAGACAAAAGAAGAACAGGCAGCACAAATGACAGAAAAACCATGCCTTCATTCCGTGGAGAGTATTTGGCTCAATCTACAGGCTTCATCTACATTCAAGAGCAGCTAAGTGTCTCTCGTAGTTCAGAAATTTAACTCAAAATAAAAAAGGTGCATGCTTTAAAGGAGAATAAGAATAAGGTGTAAGTGTAAAATGACAATCTTTGAAATTTAAGAGCCGAGTCTTCACCATGCGCATTTTAATGAGATGTTCATGAAATCTGCCTGACAGCGGCACAGTATACTATGCAACTAAGGGTAAGTGCACTGCAGCTACTACAGCACATCTGGGTGGACAGAAATGCCCTGCACAACAGGCATTTTTTTCAGCGTGGTATAAGAAATTACAGCTACCAGCTCCACCTGCTGGCTGTGCCCGACAGTATTAACTATGAACTGCATTAACCATTCTGTACTTTTAACTACTGGCATTCACAGAACTGTGCTACCGTTTTAAAATACTTATCTATTACAAAACATTCTTACATAACGGGATATTCTTGTTACAAAGTCATTCCCCTTTATCAAAATGTGCATTCAAAGAGCTGAGCTTTTCACAATGACTAGGGTGAAAGACTGGGTATGGTAAGCTGCACATTTTGTTAACAATATAGAGATCTGTGCAAGTTTTCTGGTTTCACAGTTGAATAATAAGAATCTACTGGACCTCCATAGCTCAAGTGTCTATCACAGATGCAGACATTCAATCCATTACTGACATTTTAGTCCCATTTATACAAGACCCTGAACCGACAGAGCAAAATCACTGTAGGTCAGGTCTTAAAGGAGCAAAAAAGCACAACGGTCAATTCAAAGATTTCTTTTTCACAGTGTAAAATTTACAAAATCACAAGCTAAAAACTAAGGACTGATGTACACCCCCCCACATTTTTATTAGAAGAAACTGGAAAGAAAGCTCCAATTAGCACCTGTCTGTGCAACTGTTCTAAATTGATTGTGGATTTGTTCACAATTTATCAACTCATTGGGTGTTAAAAGCTGCTGTCAGAAGGGGGCATCTAAACTGCATTCCTGCTGTAGACAAACTGTCTATTGGACAAATGAGACAGTGGACAAGATTTCTAATGTAAGGTATACTCAGAGCTTTGTAGTCTTTATTGAAAGGATGTTTTCAACTGAACTCATGCAATGCTAAACCCTTAAAATTATGTCACTGTAACAAAACTGCACGTTTCCCCAGTATCAGACGGTATGTGACTTTCAGAAACGAGCCACTGGTGTTTTTACGTGCGAGAATGAAAGAGAACATTTAAAAGGCACGTTTGAATAATGTACTGAGGAAGAGTGGAAATGCATACGTGTATACCTCTTGCAGAACAGTGAGTAAAACAAGATGGCCATCATAACGCTAGAGAACTGTGTAAAATACACAACCACAGCGTCAATAATAGAAGCCCCTCAGCACTCTTTCCATTGATTTCATTCCTCATCATTCCTCAAAGCACATTTGCCTAAGTAAATGCCAAAACGCTCTTTCAGCACAAAATGGCTCACTTACAAGGCAGCTCTGCACAATAATGCTTCCTAAGATCCTCACACGATAAAAAATAAAGTTTTAACTTACCTATATATACTCTTCGACTATATCTCTGCATTAGCAGCAAGACAAAGACATGCAGAGGTATCAGGTTGATGATGAATACATAGCCTCCCCAAGCAGAAACCTGACAAAGATATTCAAGATGAAAATCAGAAGAGGAAAGTTAAGGTACATGAGTCAGTTATCAGCAAAGTAAATTCCTTCACCTAAGCACCTATTTTTTTACATCGAGCAATAAGAGCTGTCAATTGAAGTTTCTGTGAGATGTTAAAAAAGAGTTTTGAAGAGGCCATGTGTAAAATCAATCCACCCAACATTTATCAGAAGGCTTGACCCCTGCAATTTCCTGGCCTTTCTGACAGACTGAACAGACTGAAACCGATACAAGACACTGCTCCAGGGCACTAATCCATCATCCCACTGTCACAGCAGGGCACCAGTATGGGATTCTACCTCTCTCTCACACACAGGTCTAAAAATCTCACTGGTCTCCAGGCTGCCCCTGGCGGAGCAACAGAATACAGTTCTGAAAAGCATCCAATCTGAATGATCGCACAGCTTGGACCAGAAACATCAAAATTAGGAACACTCAGTTTCCTGGTTTTAGCCTTTACTGTTTCCCTACTCATCTCACTCTTCCAGTCGGGCATAATCGTGTGCACCGACAACTAGACAAATCGAAACAATTCATATATATACACACACACATTAAAACCTTCATAGGGCTTCAGAAGCATTTAAAAAAAAAAGATGACTAAAGAAAATAACCACACATAAGAAGCTGAAACGGTTACAAAATCTGAACAGGAATAGTGCATGGTTCCTGAATCCCTCGTCACTTCACTCCACAGGCGCTGGCCAGACAGCTAGGTTAGCCAATCACTTCATTCTCTCTTCACACCTCTTATATTACCTAAAGGAATAAGTCAGCGCAGCGAGCCAGTCACCCTTGCTTACACCCAACTGCTGCGCGAAAGGGACACAGGCAGCATGAACACGCAGTTAAGAGAGAACACAAGAGAGTGCACAGCACTTCCTGCTCCAGCTAGCCAAGTGACAAGAGCTCACTGGGAATAAATACCTGCAGAAGGAAATATTCTTGAATAATTGCTTAGTCAATAGATACGTGTACATTTGAATTCCAGTGAGCTTCAGTCTTCAACATGCTGGACTTCCCCCTCACCCTCCCGAATTAGAAAATGGCTGTTCTGGCCGACTTGATTTCAAGCATTCAAATTTTACATTAGAAATGATGAAAAAAAGGAATGACAGAAAGAAAGCGCTTTGCAATATATTGACCCATAATATATTATGCCCAACATCCATTCAGCCGTTTTCTAGCTGCCTCTTCCAACTGAGGGTGGCAGGGGGAGCCGGAGCTCACATAAGCAACTAAAGCATGGCGGGGTACGCCCTGGGCAGGACACCAGTCCATCGCAGGGCACACAGGCATGCTCACACCTAGGGGCAGTTTTCCCAGAAGCCAATTGACCTATAAGTATGGTTTTGGACTGCTGGACGAAACCCATATGAACACAGGGGGAACATTCAAACTCCACACAGAAAACACCCCCAGGAATTGAACCCAGAGCCCAAGCACTGCAAAGCATCAATACTATCAGATGCGCCACAGTGCAGCCCCCATTATGCTCAACATTTAGTGGCACAAAATGAACAAGCTACATTTTCTTTAAAAAAAAAAAGCTGGATATCACATTGACTACTTATAAGAAACCAAGGGGCCTCTTCACCTCAAGGTCTTGTCAATTGCTCAAACAGACGAAAATCAACATTTTACAATAAAGAGAAATCAAACTAAATGAAGTAGATGCGCAATTCTTCTGATGTAACTATTAACAAATTATGATCAAATCTTAATTTGTTAATAGTTACACATTATGATTTCACAAGAAAAGCAATGGATCATACCAAAGGTGTTGAAAACCTACCATGTAAAAGTAGGAGAGACAGCAGCCTATCGTCCAGAAAACTGATCCAGTTTTTACAGACTTTACCTGAGGGAGGGAGAGAGAGACCACATATAAGCAGGTGTAAATTGGTTAAATAAGGCACAGGTCATCTACACGTCAAAAACAAAAGCAAAGGCTAAGTGGACAAACTTAAAGGAAGCCATGAACAGGGTGATCTCAACTACAAATGCTGCTTTCAGTTCACAAAAAGCAAGAGTTGTGGAGGTTGAAATGGCAAACACAGAAGTCTCCTGCTGGGGGTTTTGTACGTGTATTACACACACACTAGGTGTCCTCATTAAACATGTTCAGCAAAACAGCAGTGCTGCACTTTCAAAGAAAATACCACTACAGCCTTGGGTAAGTATGAACTTTTTTTTTTTAATTCACCCTGGGATAGCAAAAACCTTCAACTTGTGAAGATTACTTTACTGGATTGAGGGAGAAAAAAAACAGACATTCAATTTTAAATTAGCAGCTGCATGCAATTCTGTGTGATTTTAGTGAACGTACAGTATAACAATGTTTCAGCTTTGACAGACATCTCTCTCCTTTTGGCTAGAAAGCACCAGAGCTTCAACACGCTCTCTCTCCCCGGAGCTTTCATATACCCAGCTTGTCCAAGTATTCAAAACCACACCGCAAGCCTTCCTGCTCCCCTGACAAACATGCGTGTGCAGTGCATGCATTACATAACGCATTTATGCATATAAGTCTGCAAGAGCAGAGGCCATTTCAAAAAGTAAGCAGCACGCTATTCCTTCAATGGTAAGTGTGTAGTGCAGCCTCTCCTTAAATCCAATACGAACAGTGCAATTCACGTCAGAAGAACAAAGCAGGACAGGCTTCACATCAGCAAAGATGTAAACACTTCTTTGAATACGTGTAATTCAACTGCCAACTGGAGCCTCTATGCCAGTCTCTAGCCTAACGCCTCATGGGACGACATTTGCAGAGGATCTGCAGAAGAGAGCGTCAGGCTTCTCCGCATCGCTAGCTGCTCAGAACAGATCCCTGCTCCGAGTCAGAAGATAATGAAAAAACGTTAATGTGATAAAGTGCAAGAGCTGTTGAAGGATAACCGAGCTGTGGGAGGGGGTCCTGGTGGGGGTGATCCAGAGCCTATCCTGGAAGCACATGGCACGTGACAGATAAAACACTCATGACAGAAACCATCACAGGATACCGGGGCCCAGAAGGGACAAGACGACAGCCCTCATGGCCACTTCACCATCCTGCCAGCAAACGGGTACAATCCCAGAAACAGGAAAGACTGCTAATGAAATCATGCCGACATACAGCATTCCTTTGCCTACAAAAACATTTGAAAGGTTCCCAATCCCAGAGGGCCAGAAAGGGCCAAATTAGAACACTTCTCTGGCAGAGGTGCGCTCGACACAAAGCGGCGACCTGCTGATTAAATGTTAGCCTTGAGCAATTGAAGTCCCCCACTGCAGTGTAAAGCTGCTGAGCAATAAAAAGGGCGATCTCAAATTCAACTGAGGCATTTACATATGTAAAAAATGTGACGAACAGCGAGTGGAAAAGAAATATGAGCTCAATTTGGACCTGAGGGCCAAGGGAAGGGGTTTTGTCTGATAAAGTGGAAGACCCATTAATAGAAAAAGAAAATACCCATGCAGGTACTTTTCTAGAACTAGTAAATTAATCGTAAATTAAGATGCCAGCATGCCAGAATTAGCTATTTTGGTCATGCAGCGCTTCCATTTAAATGTTGTGATTAGTAGCCATAGATCTGTCACCTTTATTACCTGGAAACTCTGACATTACAGTTTACCACCGAAGACATTTACAGGTTTGTCTTTACCACTGAACAGCTCTATCAGCAGTGATTTATTTAATAGGTTCTCACAATCAATAGCAACCATCTTAAAATGTCCAAGATTATTAAAGAGTGTTTACTTCACTGCTCTCCTCCTGGATGAAACTGCACACAGACAAACCCGGCTGTCCAGAGAAGACAGCAGGAATAATCAGAGACAGTTGTACTTCCAAGAACAAGTAATAGGTTTATTCCACGCTGAAAAGAGAAGAAAGAAAACAAACACCTGAAGAAGGCTCCATGGCCGAAATGTTGCGTTTTCTTTCTTCTCTTTTCAGCATGGAATAAACCTGTTACGTGTTCCTTTGCAGCCTATGCATGCTGACGGAGCTCCCCACCTGAACTACTACAGTTGTACTTTCATACAGTTATTGCATGAGGAATGAACAGGAGTAAACAAAAAATCTTCCACAGAATAAATCAATAACCAGAAGCAGAGCAGCTATCAATGTTGCTAGGAGGGTTTCAACTGGCAGCTCAGTACGTGATCTACCGTCAGAGGGGAGACGGAGACGAGCCTCTCGCATAACAATGATCCTGTTCTAAACCTAAAAGGTTTTGCCAATTGTTCCTGCACTGACGAAAGCGTTGCCAATGGGAACGTTAGTTCTTATCTTCTTATGGGCAACATGATTTCAATCCGTTGTGCCAATAAAGCTCTTTGAATCTGCATTCCGGGGATCAAAGAGATGAGCCAAACGATTTACCCAGCATGCCTCCGGGAGACGGAGTAGAAAGGTCACCTGGAGAAAACCCTATTTCTCGTGAGAATAAGCATTTAGCGTTTAGAAGAAGAGGGGATGTGAAGTACCATCCAGCAGCAGCCATTTTACTGTCATTTTTACTGGCCACTTTTAAGGTGCCTCTTCGTGTAACTGGCTGGCCCTGAGCTGTCCAAAACACTACCAGCTCCAGGTGGCCTGTACGCTAAAGACAGAATAACCCTTGAGTGACCTCGAGTAAGCATCAACAGGCAACCCTCCCAAAGCAGCTAAACACTCAAATTAGACTCAGGAACTGAGGACACTCAGAGACGACTGTGTTCAGTTTTTCTCCATGTCAACAATCAACAGCAAATCCTGCTACAGGCTTAAAAGTAGTTGGCCGATTCCATTTCCACTCTTGCACTGTTGCTGATAATGTTCCGTCATCTCCAGCTTTGCTCACTACTGTGCCCTGCGAGAACATTTTCAAAAGCTTCTGCTACATGTCGAAAGCGCTCTGGTCTTTTTCAGAACATCGGCTCCTCATTCAGAGGAATATGAGAAAAGCTCCCAACACGAGGAGGTCAACAGGTCCATCTGTCCCCTTTGGAGACTCTCGCCTGCTGCTGCTGTTCCCTCGTGTTCCCTCTTGCTCACAGGGGCATTCGGAGTTAGATAATACAGCTTACTTGGCAACAGCGCTGCTAGTTTCTGCGTTCCAAAAGACCAAGGCTACCTCACACCACGACATCCGCCCAGCCAGGTCTCTTACAGCTTTCAGCTTCAGATCTTTCAGCTGCACTGTAATGCTTAACTGGACTTATGTATTACTTTGCGGTGGTTTGAGTTCTGCTTTATAAATAAAGTAACTGCTATAAGAGCCTGTGGAATAGGTTCGATTTTCAAAACGCTGCAGTTTGTATGGTGAGGGATAGTTTGAATGCCAAGAAGCAAATATAAGTCTGAGGGTGTTTACACACAGCTGGGACACGACTTCAACTCAGAACCTGTGGATTTACTACCTTTCCAAAAAACCCCAGAGATGGAAAGGAATTGCTCAAGTTACAATTAATCCAGGTCACGGGCAGTTCATGGTTTCTGATAAGAGACTGTCAAAACTGATGGTTTCTGAGGGAAAAATGAAACAAATTTAAATGTCTTAGTCAGCCAGTTACTTGACGGAGAACAAGTAATTTCATCAAACCCGACAAAGCTGGCATATAGTCAATATTATGCTCTTTGGGAAGTTTTTAAAACGTTCTTCGCACTGGGGAAGGCCCCAATTAGAGACAAAAGCTTTAAATCAGTCTGCACTGACAGCTGAAGCTCCGCTCAAAGCAACACTGCAGATTTCCACTAAAGACGACTTAAGACATTTCTGGTTTCACAAGGTTCTTAAATACCGGTTTAATTACAATTCACAGGAGCTTAAGGCTCTTTTGAAAATTGAAAACAAATAAAAAACACTAAAATCCCTTTTAATGTTCTCCAGCTGAGCAAATCTCTGGACTCAGCTGGAACCGACTGTCATTTTTCTGTTAGCAAAAACACAATCACCACATCAAGCTACTTATCTCATGTCTAACAAAAGAAATCCACCTCAGAATCAGAAATTAAGCTGATAGGGTACAAACATTCAAAGATTGTCAAGATTCCTTTTATATCTTAAACTTGCACTCAACAAAATGGAAGTGCATAACGCTAAACATCCAAACCTTGGATCCATTTTGAAATTCCCCATTTTAAACGCCAGGCTATGCAAGCACTGAACTTTCGAATGACTAAAAATGCAACATATTTAATTAACTTTTGACAAGTTTTAAATAATTTCGCACTCTGCGAAACCTGAATACATTGTAAAACCTTACAGGACCCTATGTGGTGTTGAATCGCACGGTTTTGTATTAAAGGAGGAAATTAATTAATAAAAATGGGTCTTTAAAGTTACATGTGCCAGACATTTTCTAATTATGAGACCGCTGTACTTAACATATGAAAAAAATCATAACTTGTGAATGAGCCAGGCCTATGCTTCACTTAAATGTCACTAGTACAAAAGGTAAAAAAATCTTGTTGTATTTAACAAAATTAAAATAAAAGGCCTGTAGTGTTCTCAACAAGGGGAATAACAGATTACAGCTTTAAGTGGCCGATCATTCCAGTCCTCCTTCCTACATCCCTAGCCCCCTGCTGTTTCTCAACCACATATCAGGTGTAACAGATGCTAGCAGAAACACTTGAGGCAGATATGTACCTCCTAGTTATCTACTGATTCTAAAGGCCGATAGTTTTGCAGCTTCAAAATAGATCATTTGATTTTCACTTCTCTGCCGGAGGCTTCCGATTTTATCACGCACAAATAAAGCACGAACTGCACAAGAAAGCCAGCTAAACCGGCGCTTTCTTTGCGTCTTAAAACATCTGAGCGCCAGGTCAACCGCAACTCGTTTCTCTAGCAGCACTGAGGTCCCCTTTTAGAGAAGCGCCTGAAAAACACATTCAAGAGCTTGACGGGTACTTTTCCCCTCCATTATCCTCAAATCGGACATGCAAACCTTTACAGATTTTCTCTAAGTGGGAACAACCCGTGTTTTCAAGTCAGACGAATACATTTTCAAGTTGGCCTCCAGCAGCAGGGAGAACAAAAAGGGCAGAGACCGGGCTGCTGACTCACCCAAAGGTAGTACGTGAACTGGAGCGCAAAAATAGCGATGCCCTCGTTGTCGAAGGACCCCGCCACGGAGCGGGAGATGTAGCCTGGGACGATGGCGATGAAGCAGGCCGCCAGGAGCCCTGCGCCCTGGTTCCAGAGCTCTCTGGTGAGCAGGAAGGTGGAGATGGAGGTCAGGCCACTGAAGACGGGCGCCAGGAAGACGCACACGTCCCGGATGTGGACCGTGATGTGCAGGAGGTTTAACACGTAATGGATGAGGCCCGCGGTGACCATCAAACCAGGATAGACCTGCAGAGACCAGGAACACCGGATCAAACAAGCAGAGCTCCCACATCCCCCTCACCATCATTTAAATCATTCAGACACGGCAGAAAGCCACTCAGATATCACTAAACTCAAGACACTGAGTTGAGGCTCAGTCAGTATAACCCAGATGACAAACAGGAAATGAGCCGCACTGTAGAACGACTCTAAAAAGATGAATTTCAAAATATTTTTTTAAAGATGTCGAGTCTCTTAAAACCATTCTTCATTCAGGTTAGATTCCTGATATCCATATTTGGGGGGGGAACAAAACATTAACAGGTTTAAATTTGAAGAATATTACGCAGCACCTTTCATGCCACAGTACTTGCATTCAGTTTTCAGAAAATGACTACAGACTGCTCGCAGGATCCTGACCAAATTAATCAGTGAGAGCATGGAACAGAGGTTTGAAGTCGCACAGATAGAATAACCCCTGAACGTTCACTATTTCTTTGCCTGACCCACAAGCCTTGTGTAAGGAGATCGGCATCAAGGTAAGGAATACTGCTGCCAACACGATCAGTTTACACACTGCTTTAATGAATGATGATGTGACTGAATGGATTCAGAACAGCAAAGGCTGTTTCAGTCCTCAGAAACGCCTGACAGTGCATCTTCTGCAGTGCAGCAGGAGGCTGCAAGTAGTCTTTTCTAGTGTTCACATCTCAGTAGGGAAGGCAATGATAGTGGATTTTGCCTTCCTCATCACCAGCCTACCCCATTTCTTTCATTTCAGCTCATGCAAACTTCTAAGGGAAGTCATGAATTTCCTCTCAGCGGGAGTAATTGAATTAGGAGGGGGAAAGCACTTACAGATTGCGTCTTTCGGAAATCTGAATTTCGACTCCCTTTCGAGTTTTTCCAATAATCTGAGCATGGATCACGGAAACTTCCAACCGCTGAAACCTCTACATTACTTGCATGATTTCTGTCTACAGTAAAGCATCAGATTTATGAATCTGGCTGTCGAGAGACCCAAGCAAAGCTACTGCAATTAAGCACCGTAATTTTTACGACAAATTCCGTCTTGCAAAATGAAATGTTTTATTTGCCTACTTCTGTGTAGAACTACCTTCCTTAAAAGGCATATAACACTGCTTTTCTCTATTGTAGGAGAGCGAGACTTCTGTAAAATACCGTGACTTGGGCTCCAGTACTAATGTTTTACAGATGAGTGAGGTAAATGCAGTTTTCATGTTTCAGGTTTCAAACACACCTTTGACATTAGCCTCCCAGGTCAGATTTTGTTATGCTTTCAATACATCCATCTCGTGTTCCTTAGATATTTTATTTAAATCTTGTGCTTCCCTTTTCGCTCTTTAACAAAATATACTGGCATTACCTCCTAATGACTTAGAAACAATAATTGCCCTTTTGTTTCACTTTGTCAACTTTGAGAATTAAGAAGCTCGTTGCATTGGGCAGAAACTGTGACCCGACACATTACAGGTGGTCCCCAGTTATACATCAAAGTTAGGGACCAGAAAGTCACGAAGTGTAGCAGAACTGTGTATAAAAGGGATTTTTCCCCCTTAACAACAATGTAAATATGGAGGTTTGGGGCTGTAAGAGTGTAAATATTGCCACCTTAAATTGAGAGGTGTTTCCCCATAAAAATTGACAGAATAAAGTTGGATTCGGGACCATAAATTAGTGTATTTTACTTGCAGTCAAAGAAAGTAAGGTATCACACCTCGATCCACTGCTTAGATCGGTGAAGCAGTGCTGTGATGTAGTAGATTATGTATATTCATAAGCTAAGCCATGCATAACACTGCCTACAAGAAGAACAATTAATTCTTAGACTTTGCACTTTGCTCTATTTTTTCCATTTACTCGATTTATCAATCGATTCATATCGGGGACCGCCTGGCTCTGTGGGATGGTCTGAAAAGCTCAGCATCTTTACCAGGCATGCTGAATGTTAGGTACTTTCACAGGCGAAAGGTCACAGCCTATACTTACTGTTCCCCCCACTATCCGGCCAAGGGGGTACCAAGCGCGCTCATCAAACCAGTTCAGGAACTCATAAAACCCATTTGTTGTGAGGTGATGTGTTGATCTGTAGTTGAACCTGCAAGAAACAGAAAGCAAATGAAACAAATGCCAAGGCAAAGCCGACCCAGTCTGGCCATTAACACTCCCTGGGTTACTAAAACCCTGAATAGACACCTCCTCTTCAAACCGACCCTAGAGCAATGAAGACTTCCAGGAAAAATACAGCACAATCAAAAATGACCTAGGTCTGATACATTTCTTCGGGGGCAAAAAGACGGTTATGGCGAAGAATAAAAGACTGTACACTGTTATGGAAAATGTCACAGGAAACAGAGAATGTATTAAAAGTACTTAAATGTTAAGCACCATTCGGCAAAGCCATGTTTATTACAGACAAGGAGGTTTCTGAATGTAGCATTCATGACCAACTTTCAAACCAATACAGAGAAAGGGGATGGAGTTTTATAGAATCTAAGGCTTCACCCTATCACAGTAATTGTACAGAAAAAGCATTGCTTCCAGGTTTCCTGCCTGAAAAAGAAGCCAGTGAGAAACGTAAAATTAACATCTTGAAAATATCGAATTCAGGACCAAATCAGCTTTATAACCTTGAACTAAACAGAAGGCCTCTAACTATTACATACAGCAGTACCAAAGCTAGCTTATTAAGTCAGTCCTCTCCTTCCCCTTGATCTGCAGCTAGAAATTAAGCCTAGATACAGTTTGCAATAACTTCCTTTCTTTAAAACATTCAAAGCATAAAAAACATCAATGAAGACAAATCACTTTGAGTTTCTCAACCCACACAGTCATTTCAATTAATAAGACCACATCAATGTCTTTCAGAAAATTACTTGAGGATGTTATGCACTGAAACCAGATGACATCTCTGCTGATTCATGTTGGGTCAAAGAGAAGAGAAAGGGTCTGGACACCAAATAAAACTCAAAGTAGTACTATCCACCGCAGAACTCCCAAGCTCCACTATACCACTGCAAACAGGAGTACCTTAAACCAAGGAATGGCAGCTATTGGTTTGTAATATTGAGCAAAGAAACTACGAGAAGCTTGATTTTGGGATTTTTACATTGCATTGTGATCTAGCTAGACGTTATAACAGCCTCTCCTGTACAATCAACAGGCATTTCCTCTTAAGACTAAGACTTTGAAAATGAATGTATTGTATAAAGACTGCAAGCACTTTTCGAAGGCATCCCTAGACTCTTACTTTCAGTAAACTAATGGGAACCACAAATAGCTAACAAGTTATAAACTGAAAGCATGTTTGCGCGGGAGCGTTTTGCAGTCTGAGAAAGATGGTTGCATTAAGGAAATGAAATTGTGCAAGTATACCAAGAGGGAAAACAAATTACTACAACTTGGAAAGAAATGCTTCCGTCGCAAAATGAATGAGAAAATAAGAATATAGTTGAATTTTTCAAATTGAATGTGTTTAGCCTTGTCACTCTACCAAGTCTGGTATTAATTAGGCAAAAAGTCCTTGAACTGGACCAGACTGCACAAGAGGTCACTTCTCTCCAAGAAGCTGACAGGACCTACAACGGGCAAGGTGCGAATCCGAAGCACCGCTGGCGATTCATGAAGTCTGACAAGTTTTTAGGCAACTGGATTTGTGGCTGTCATGACAGAGGCAGTTAAAGATGAGAGGAAAAAAAGGGTAACCACACTCAGAAATCTTGGTATGCGCTGGGAAGGCAGAATGTCACACATTAAAGGCATGCTCTTCCGAGAGAGATGAATGATGTTGGGAGTTCAGTTTATAAAACTGTGTACTGTTACAGGCCGTTATCGATAGAGAAAAATAATCTGGAGGCAATCTTGGTTTACACAAGAGCCACCTTCACATACATTCATCCTGGTATAACAGCTGACATTTCTTCCTTGACTGCAGGCGGGCAGACTAAAGGCGACGCACGGCGACTGACGAAGGCTGCCAGATCTCACTCGAATCGGCGGAGAGTTCCAAGGGCGTGTCAGGCTGCTGTCTTTGTTACATTCCTGCAGGAACCTTACTCCTAGGTCCTTGATTTCTGGGCACCCGTGGCACACGAGCTAACCTTTAGAATAAAACGTAACCGGCGCATTCCAACACACCTAAGAAAACACAGCCCTTTCGGAGCTCGAGGAAGCAAAAAGATCAGTCATCAGAAGGCATCGTCTCAGACGTTTAGACACAGGGCAGTTAAGGCCAAATCGGAGTGTTCTTCAGTAGAGTGCTGCTATGGCAATCTTCCCCCTTAATGTTTAAATGACTCTCTCTCCCAGCTCAGCTCTCCAGATGGGCCGACAGGCAAGGGCACCGGAGAGCAGCTCCAGCACAACAACGAATACACTCGGCTGTCTGAAACCCGACAGTCAAGCCCTGTTCCTTCACAGCTAAAATGCATTTTTTCAGCTAACGTCTCCTGCTCCACTACCACATCCTGTTTAGTCAAAATATGCCTGCAGGATGCCTAGAGATAACATAAGAATACTGCAGCAAGATCAAGATGAGGGGGCATCATTGGCAGATTATGGCTGTTCCTCTTGAGATGGTGTCTAGGCCTTTTTTTCATTTTTCCAGTCAAGTAAAAACTTTACAATATTCTGTCAAATCCTCATTATTGTCCTTTAAAAGGACTCGCAGTCAACGGATCTGGAAAAATATACTGAAAGACATTAAAAATGCAGCAAATAAGTGCCAAGAGCATTTTGCAGTGTTTCTTACGCCTATCCATGTAGGCTTTAGAACAAATCCTATCTGGATGGATATGAAAGTGTATATTACATGATAGCTAAGCTATATAAACGCGCCCTTTGAAGACAGAGCAACTATTAATCATCATTTGCACAAAATCTGCCAAACGATCAAGGCACTGCCCTTCAAGTGCGATGTTTACACGCCGAAACCCGCATTATGCCATTGAAAAGTGGAAAAACCCAACAAAAGAAAATCGGTGGTCAAAATCTTTTACTCAAACTTATTTTGAATTCTAAGCAGGTTTCCAGTAGCAGCAGCATCCGACTGCTGTAGCTTATTGAAGTGTTTCAAAAACACTCCTGGTACCAGGTGTTTTAAGACAAGCACCCGTCTTAAAGAAATTGCAGCTTGCAGTAAAATTAGCCCAAGTGTCCCCCCCCCTCACTAAGACCATAAGGATGGGAGAATCACACAAGGGCAACGAGACCATGGACATTAAAAATCAAGACGACCACAGCAGCCGGATCTGGCACTGCCATTCCCAAACGCTGCTTTGTAATCCGTGAGAAATGCCAAACAGATCAGATAAAAGGACAGAAACTGGAACAGAAAACGACAGAAAAGCAAACCTGACAGTGTTGCTTCAAAACAAAATCTAATTTGAAGCATCACGAGGTTGCTGAATCAAACTCACTGCTACAAGGCTGTTTGTCATTAAAAAGAATCGGGTGTTTGATTTAAACCATCATCACAGCACCCTACTAGCAGCAGATACCATCCCTTGAAATGATCCATTATAACGTATTTTTCTTTGCAATCCCAGCAACCCTTTGCCCTGAACACAAAAACACTCTCAATATGTTGTTTCTGAAATATTTGAAACATTTAATAAAAATCAGTTATTTGCACAGCTTAATAAAGTAAAAAAAAAAAAACTCATTTTTTCTCTACAACTTGTAGGAGCACAGCGACTATTGTTTTTTCGATGCAACCTAAGCAATGGTTTTTAAATACACTTTCTAAATTTAAGCCACATGACAGAAACAGTGGCTGTAGGGTGTTGAGCTCTGGGGAGGATAATCACATCAGGAGATATTTTGGACCCAAGGTGTTGTGGAATGTGTCTCATGAAGAAGGCATCGTCGGGACAGGTGAAACAAAACCGATTTTGCAGAAAAAAGGGAATTTGGCTTCACGGATGTGTACCATTAAAAACAACAGCCCCTATGGCAGTTTCAGAGAAACGAGGAGCACAGATTTCACGTTTTAACCAGGAGGAGTACGAGTGACACTTTATGTTGTTAACCACTATCGAATTGAAAATGTAACCAAGAGGAAAGTCAGGTTTTTTTTAACCTAGAACAGTAATGCCATACTAGAGCAAATATTTAAATCCTTTTTAACATATACACAACAGACAAGGCCATATGGTTCAAAGTGTCTGTGTATGGATGTACTCTGCCTCGAACCGCAACACAAGCATTCCAAAACCAGTGGCATTCACAATGATTAAATCTAGCCTGAAAGGTAAGTCTATGCAATGAATTTTCCAACCAGTTTAACTCTCACAATAATGCCTATTTTGTTTGTTGCTTCCCCCACCCCACCATGGCAAGTCTTTTATTTCTTAATCTTATAATAGCCCAAGTCTACCTTTTACACTTGGAAGAACACTATGCCTCTGTGCACTTCAACTGAATACGGCCGTCATAAAAAAACCTGGTTATGCCAAGATGCCTTTGTTAATCAAGTTCAGCTTTGTCAAAGCAAATACATTTTCTACGGCTTTTACATTTAGTTAAAAAAATGCCACTAACCACGATGAAGGAAATGAACAGAAAAAAGGTAAGTGACTGTTACAGTAATTACAGAAAAAGCAGTGTGCATTGTGGTTTTTCCAGTGCCGCTGACACCCCCTTTTGTGAGCATCTGACTGAAGGAAAGGGTGGGAGTGCAGGAGAATGGAACTATGAAGCCTGGTCTTGAAGAGAAAAGGCTCTACTCCACCGGAGTGCTCCATGGAGAAACTAAAAGCCTGATTTGGGAAGAGGAATAATGTGATGTGAAGTCAGTCTAAAGCTACTGGTTAAATTACTGTACCAACTTGCTGAAATTATGTGTAGTGCTTTTCAAGAGAGACGAGCTACACAAATTGCATTCCCAATGGATGAATTCACCACCTGCTCTAATCTTTGACAGTGCAATAAAGGAGGGCCTACTGGCATCTGCAAAAGAGTGCGAGGAGGCCGAATGAAGTGTCACGGACATGAGGATTCCAAAAGGCTACATCAAAACGTGTGGAGAGAAATGATTTTCGCGTTTGCTACGTGTGCATAGGCAGTTTATATCGATGTATGATTTCGTCTACAAGCAGGCAAAAAGACCAAATGTGGCATCGGGCTAGCTGGATTTTATTTAGATTTTGCAGATCATTGCAATCTTTTTCAAAAAGTAATTTTCACGTCTTGCATAATAATCTGGCAACATCAGCAAACAAAAGATGTAGCTTTGACCGTGGCACACCTGCTTGCAGAGGTGCATCAAACTATAGACCAATGTCTCCAAAAACTGTGGTCACTAGACTTGCTAAACATACACAGGAGCAAAGGACAAATAAGGCAGAAGTGTGCATAACTGCAACAATGGGATGATGTCATTTCCAGCCCCAGTTCTGAAAGAAAAAAAAAGCATAAGGCAACCCCCCCAAATTTTTTTTTTTAAATGAAGGCAAGGAAATGAAAAGCTGTCTAACCTCACCAACACAGCAGTGTTAGATCTCAACCTAACAACAAAGTCATCGAATAACAGGTTGACCTCATACACAGAGCAGAAAATTCAGTTAAAGCAAGAAAAAAAAGTAGAAGTAATATTGAGAGGTCATCTTTTTATTAAAAAAAAGGAGGAACATTGGAAAAACAGGTGGGCGCACTGTTTAATCCTTCATGTGCACCCGTGTACCCAAATTCCTCGTGCTTGTTGGGGTTTAGGACACTCAGCCCTCAGGGCTCGGGGTGCACCAACGCCTTGCCTGCCCACCCAATGCTCACTGACGGGACTGAACTGCAGGAAGAGTGGCACCAGGGCTGGCAATGTGGGCTGATCACACAGCAAAATGGGATTGACTAAAAATCACGTCAATGCCGGTCAGCAATTCGGTCATCTCCGGCATGTTTCAGGCCATTGAGATGCACTTCATCCTTTTGAATTGCATTTTCAACCTCGTATAGAAGATTAAAAAGAGATCTGAGCTTTCAGGCTCGTATTTATTTGTATATCTGGCTCGCTCTCCCAGCTTTAGTACAACTCGGGTTACACGCACTTGATTTGCGGTTACATATCAAACTGGGACGGAGTCCCCAACCTCTGTACCATCATAATTCCATGTCTGCACACTTAAACTGGAACAGAAAAGGAATGGCTGAAGGCCAATGTCATCCCAAATAATCTACCGAGATTCCCCGAAAGCCTGCAGTGGTGTTTATCGCTACTGATCTCCCTCAATACCGCCCACCTCTTCAAGTGTCAGCACCCCCGAGTTTCAGGACTCCGTATTGATCAGGTATTTCTGGAACTAAGTGGTTGTATGTATGTTGTAGCATTTTGAATTTTTCTGAGGCTCAAGATTGCCAGCTCCCTCCTGGCACGTCCGGCTGCTTCCCATTTTGTCAGGTTTGCACGACGCACACTGCGGCCGCTTTTGAAACGGCTTTGCACTGAGAACATGCAAACGGTCCCTGGATGCAGCTGCTGCTTTGGGTTTGTCTTGGTCGCTACCCATCTTTTCTGGCCTTGACGCTTAGGAAACAGTTGCAAAGACCAGAATATACCCGAAGTACATGACAGTGAATTCCCGCACGAAGGATGGACGGTCAGTCCCACGTAGGCATGCAACATTCTGGGCAACAGCAACTGCTGTGTGCTTGGAGAGACTGCACAACCCTCATGCCACTCTCCGCCAAGCATGCCTGAGGGCCAGCAAGATCAACGTTAGGTGGCGAGGGAGAAGTTAACCCTGTGTTGTCTTCCCAATCTATTATGCTCCAATAAAAGGCACAGTGCACAGGTATAAACCGTGCAGACCTGCAGCGGAAAGGGTCTCGGCAAAACACAAGTCTCTTCTTGATCGCGATGAACGGGTAAATGCAGTGAAAGAGCTTCCACCACATCTCAAAAAAGTTTTTTTTTTTAAACTGCATGATGGGCAACCCTTAAACAGTTTAATAAAGCATTCGTTAGAAACATAAAAGACCAAGACATTAAGACAAGGTGCATTCACCAGGACGGCATAGTCTGCATCTCACACCTAACAGAAGAGTAGAGCACTATAATAATTCCTCACGCATGGACTGGAACAGAGCCTGAAGGTGAAACTCTTGACCGCAAAAACCTCGGTACATGATGTCCTCAAAAAGCCACCCTGGTGCTATTCCCAACAGGTGTGCAGGTTCTGTGCTCTGTGCCGAAGAGGAGGCCACAATATTTAAGCATCTAAGCCATACATCAGCTGGCACCATTGTGAAGTCTAACCCTTGAAGCAAACTGCTCGTGTTCTGTTCACTGCCTCAGTTTAAATACCTCAGTCTTTTTAATGAAAATCAATTTCACACTATGTAGAGATACAGGGCTTCTTATTTTTGTTTTTACGTAAGCAACAACCCAACCATGCAGCGAAATGGGGAAAAACAATGACTTATCGGCCAGTGTGGCCATTTCAGGCTCACTGCACATGGCTGGATGCACAGGACTTGAATAGGCGTGTGGATTTGTCCCTGCTCTCCTGCAGAGGACAGATTCATGTCTGTACATAAGAGTAATGGATTTAGCAGTTTTCACCAAGTCAGTGCCCGTGTTCATGCCCAGCCTCCAACACTGACTTGATGGTCTGATTCTCTGTACACTTTCCAAATTTTAATAAGTTAGAAAAAGTAATACTGGAGGAAAACAAAACACTGCCCAGTGCTAATAATGGTTTTGCTACAGAGCCATTTTTTTACTGAAACACACTTACATTTTACAGACTAATGGAATCAAAACCCATTAAACCTTTACCTATGGAAGCAAGAAGCCAACCATGTGTGCTCACCCAAGTCTGTCTTCAAGGCAAGATCAGACCACCTACAACACAGCGATGGACCAAACAGTGATCAAAGGGGCCTGGAAAGTTCTCTACTATATCCATTTTTAGCAAGCATGGAAATGCTATGGACAGAATAAGCAATCTGGTGTCATGGAAGTCGAGGATGTTAAAATACATGCTTTTTACTGGAAAGGCATTAAAAGACGTCGCTCTTAAGTAACAGTCTGGGAAACACGTAGGTGTCATGTGAATATGAATAGTGCACAGAATGTATTTTACACTGCCTTCATTTTTCCCGGTAATTCAATCACAGTAGGAAGCTCTTCTGCTGCATTATGTTATGTACATGGGCTTTTCACATTTCTTGTGCTGCATCTTTCTTTACCTTCACGACACCATTCTAAACACCTGCAGGAAACGTCTGAGTGCGGGGCTCACAAATCATGCAGCAACACAGCACAATAATGCTGATTTCTATTACAGGACTCCAAACCTTCTCTCTTTAGAGCGTGTGAAGTCTGTACAGTCTGTCAATATAAGAGCAAATAAACCCAGTGACGTTAGCCCACCCCACCACTCGAGTCCTCGCCCACCACCCCCCACCTTGTGGCTTGTTAACCTTCAGCCCCGGGGTACCAGCTCGGTAGAATCCAGACGTCAGAAGACGGAGTGTAATAACCCTGTTAAGTGACGACTGCATACTCAACCCCTTTCTGACACTCGGTGCTTTTTCACACATGTGGTCAACCCTGGTTGTTTGTTCCAATTTCCATAACATTTTACCAGATGGGCTGAGAGCTGGCGAGAAGGAAATTAGTACAAGATGATGCAACAATAATCCCCATATGTCCTTTTAGGAACTGTGGAAGATATCGGTTTTCAGCACTCTTAGGTACTGCGATTAAACTCTTAAAGGACTACACAAAAGACAAGAGTCTAATGCCATTTCTAAACTGAAAATTGCAAAGCATTAAAAATGTTTAAAACACATGTTCACATAGTTTGGCTTGGATATTAAATTGATCAACAGGTACGTGTATGCAGACTCAAATTTAAGATTTACATAATTTCAACCAAAACTACATAATATATTTTTCAACATTTGTGTACTCCAACAACAAAAAGAAGTTTCTATGTATTCACCTTAAATAGGGAAAAATCTATACTGCATGCAATTTAATTTTATATGTAGTATTAAAGGTTGATGTCTTAAACTTCCCATTTTTAGCAAGAATAATGGATTAGATAAATATAAAGAGACTATCTGCAACTACACTAACACACCCACTTTGAAGAATTATGAACTGCGCAGCTGACGATTGAGCATCGGCATATATATGTTCACAGTTCTGCTGGGCGACTAACAGAAGTAAAGGGAAGAGTATAAACCCATTTTCCACAACAGAGACCCTCGTTAAAAAGTACACCTTTAATTAGAATAGGAACATATCCAACTAAAAAGCAGCTTAGAATGCTGAAAACAAGCATTTTTGCACGTTGTGAGGGGACAAAATTAAACCAGCAGTCCTTAGTGGGGACATGAAAAGATCTGTCCAAGCCTACTGGACCACTATTCCCTTTGACATGGAACCATGAACCTGATGCCTCAACACTTCATTGTAAAGCATGAAGAAAAGCCATCAAATATTCTTAAAAAAAAAGAAAACTCATCAGTATTAAAAACCCAGGGAAGAATTAAATACTGAGGAACAGGCAAAATGCAAAGTTTCTGAAGATGCCCAGATTCGAGGGATTAAAAAAAATTTGAGGGTTTGTAATAAATACAAAATTCTGCCAAAGAAGGCACAATATGCCCTCTAAAATTGTTTTTCTGCTAATTCTCACAGGCACTCTTTAATACACCAGCCAGCTTTGCACTACTGTCCTCAGGAGCCAATTACTGCATCTTTATAGACTACTTACTAGAAAATTCAGCAATTCCAGAAGACTTCAAAGTCAGCAGACGGCATCATCAAATCAAGAGAAATGGAAAGCACTAGCTCTGTAACACAGATTGGATTAATCCGACCTAATATACACGGTCCCCTCAGTCCCCGACTTCCTGAAAGCAACACAATGCCAGAGCCTGCAGCAGGAAAATGTCTTTATGCCCTTTGGAGTAAAGTGAAAAACTATCAAAGTCAGATAAGAGGGCAGTACGTGATTCTAAATTTAAGCAGAGGCCACCATTAATATATTAAAAGGCAAATTATTACGTGGACAATAAACTATGAAACGAAGCATTTAATTTTACATTTACAGGAGGGTGCCCCGATATAAATAAGCTCCTGCACAGGCTGAGGCTGGTAGTAATACTGCTCAAGGAAATGCAATCACTGAAATCAAGATTACAAACCCAACAGACAAAACGGGAGCCAAAAATACTGGAGCAAGGATAAAAGGCCAAATGTCGCGAAACTTTTGACCAGAAAGGTTAGCCAGACAGGCTACAATTTGAGAAATCTACAAAGACTATAAAGTCTTAGAAAAGTCTACAAAGACTAAGGATCTAAGCTCTTAAAGCCTCCAACACAAAGAAAGGAAAAACAGCAGTTACTGAGAATTCCTTAATTCTTTCTGTTACTAATCCATTAATAAGTCATTTTTCCCCCCCACAGCAATTTAATATTTTCATCAAAAATGTCTTCTGGGTCAGTGGTTGCAGTTGTCTCGCAAATGAGCATGAGGGTAATTAAAAAGCTCAAGTAGCTGCAGCAGTTGTAAAGGTATCCTGGCCCATACACGAGAAGTCCCTGACCTCTCCAGCTACTGCAACTGAAGCAGATGTCACTGCCAAACATTTAACACTCTCGCTAATTGACTGTGATGGATTCTATCTTGGTACACAAACCCAAACACAACAGATAAACGGAATTCCCATTAACAGGCCTTCTGGGGTTCTGGGGCAACAACCTCAGAATCTCTGATGCATAAGATGAGAAATGTGGGATAAAAGATGCCTGAAGAATGTTAAGTAGACAGTCTGCTGGTCTAGTAACTCACTTTTCTGGCAAATCAAAACCCAGCTGACCAACATGGACTTGAAGCTCTACAACAAAAATATCCCGACAAGCTGGAAACAGAAAAGGCTGCATCAGTTCCAGTGTAGAGGACTACTACCGAGAAGTAGGCTTTACTCATTGTAGGACTGAGAAGTTAACATGCAGAGCCATCACTCTCTTCTAGGAAAAGTGTGGGTGTCGCAATCCAAGTTTACACAAGGATAGCAAGCAGGTATATCACACATTTATTAAAATTCATACAGTTAAAAGACTTACATACAGGAGTGACTACTGATCCTTAATGACTCTTGGGCTCCATGTTTGACCCTTTTGGACTTTGTGAATGCTGGTCTGTGGAAAAAGTCTGAAGGAAGCAGCTTCAAACACGGTAGGGTCTGGATATTCACGTGCAGAGAACCATCACAAACAGCCAAATTCACACACAACCAAGCTGTACTGGACGACAGTATAAAGTCTGGTTAAAAGACAAACAATCCTCCCTTAAATGATCATTAAAGAACCATAGCACTGACTTGAGGTTCAATAAATCGGATCGATTACAAGACACAATCGTCACCGCAAACATGTCGTAATCCGTGTAGAATGAACAATGAATCCCTCCTGTGTAAGAGGCTGCACTTCCATGACAACCACATCCCCCCGCGATGAAGGGGGCAATAAAACTGCCAGTGAGCCCCTCAGGGCGCCCCCGGCCGGTGCACGCTGCAGACACAGAGATGTGTGTGGGCAGCGGGCAGGAAGAGGCCCGCTCGCTTGCCTCACCCTCCTAGACCGCCTCGCCACACGCCAGGAAGCTGGGGTGTCCGCCCGCCCTGCTCTTCTTTCTCCCAGGACCCACTGGGCCAGACCGCAGCGCAAACAAGCCTCAAGACCGCGCGGCACGACGGAGGACACCAGAGGCAGCCCTGGGAGACCAACGCGAGCCGGGAATACGTCATGTAAACGTGACAGCGGGCCAGTGGCGCAATGGATAACGCGTCCGACCGCGGATCAGAAGATTCTAGGTTCGACTCCTGGCTGGCTCGACTCTCTTTCATCAATTTCCCCAACGGGATTAAGAAAGTATTATCGATCCATCTATACGGTGCAGAAACAGAAGAATAGAGTCGAGATATAATTTAGAGCAAATTTTAATGTGAAGCTGCTAATGGTTTTTTGCCACTCAATGAAATATCACACTGACACTGACGACTTGACTGGCTAAGATCAGCGCTTCCCAGCCCCCGAGCCAGTCACACTGTAATGAGACACTGCACAGTAACCGCATGAGGGCACGGGCACCAGCAGGAAATCTGCACTGCAGGAACAGGGAACTTCTTCAAGACATCTCTTCCTTAATTACTGCACTCCGAACTGGTGCCAAGGTGACATGTTAAATTGATCGTTCATTAGAGAAGAATCCAAGCGATGACAACTCTGGAAGGATGCACCACTTGCTGAGAGCAGGGAGTGAGGAGGTCTGCGTGATGATGGCTTCGGCAGGTTTGCCTTTATCCGGTTTATTAAACATTACTCAAGTGAAAAGCTTGCAAAAGAAAATATTTTATTGAGATCTACAAAAGGCAAACCAGTACTATGAAACCTGGCAGTGGTAGAAAATGGTAGTGAAAAGTTAAGTATGATATTGGGAGGGGAGAGCTGGTGCAACAGAGCTGACATGAATTTATAAAGAAAATTAGTTATGCCTGGAAACAAAGCGATCAGGCTCTAATAAGGCATCCTGCTGGGAAAATTTTTTACGGTTCTAACCTTGTAATGCCTTTGCTGTGGTGAAATGGGAAATTCTCGAATAAACCCTCCCTTTTCAGGCCTCTGACAGATTTTGCTGCCATGACGTGTTTGTAATCCTATAGACCAGTATTGCTAATCCAACCCACACAAAATGCACAGCTTTCTAACTTGCACAAGGCTACAGGCTGCTTGGACAATTTTATCCGCTCTTATTTTACAAGTACTATATGCAGATAGATCACGAATAAGCAATATAATCAGTCATTCTCATCAGGCTTCACAGCAGCTTTGCTTTGTTATGTACACTCCTTCCAAATGTGTTGACCCATCGTTGCATAGATTATTTTTTATTTCCTCTTAAGCTTGATAAGGCCTTCGCCATCTGAAATAATGCACAAGATACTTTTGCAGAAGACCATACAACAAAGATAAGAATTCTGGCTATTAAATTTGGGTTTATACAATCTGCTCCTTAATTCAGACAGTGCTGTACTCTTTTCCCTACATGAAATACTGTATAAAGGTCACAGGCACATAATGTGGTCAGCCTTATACAACAAAAAACAACTAAAATTTAATCACCATGAAAATGCAGTAACCGTTAATCAGTTAAAGTCCTGATTTGATTTGGTAAAACAAGTGATTAACTTTGGAAAGTGCTGGCAAGACTTAGGCTAGTATCCCATATTGCTTAAAGCAGACTTCCTTTTGATAACTTTCAGAAATGCCACTTAATTGACCAATATTAAAATGAACAATACAGACTACAAGGCAGTAACAACCATATTCGTTAGGCCTAAAACCACTACACATTAAAATGCTTTTTGCTGTATCCACTGCTTTCCAATATGCATAATGAAGTAAACAGTCTTCCATTATTTAAAAAAATGTTTTCAGAACAATTTCCTACACTATTGTACGGAACTTTGCAATTTAATAAATGGGTTTTAAAATAAGACTGTAAACAGTCATTATTCAGTTTCACTATTCAATTACTAATTACCCATTTCTATTCTTATGCAATCAAACTAAACTGGAATTATATACAAAAAAATAAATTTAAACCTTTGAAATGAGCCCTCCAGGACCTGCAGTGATACAGGGAATAACGCTAGTAAATAAGAAAAATGTGTTTCTAATCCAGCAGATAAAAGGCTTGTTTAAACTTTACAGAACTTAACATGTAAAGGATTAAGAAAAATATGCAAGATCTTCTGACTATAAAATGATATTCTCATCTAATGAACGGGTTATGACATTCAAAATGACTTTGAAGTAGATTTAGAGAAAATCCCCTAGACCTACATACAGTATTCAAAAATAAATATTATAATGACATAGTATTTGCAAAAGCTTATTTTGGAAAGTTCTTAGATTAAACATAAACACAAGGTAGTCCAAGAGGACCTGAAAGCTGAGGGAGGGCCCTTGGTAGTAAATAAACCTGCGAAGTTGCCCTTCCCTATTCAATAAAGAAGAAAATGCTCTTTTCTCCTGTGATCCATTTATGGATCATTACTAGTAAAGGGATCTGTGCAGCTCACAACCTCACGTCTAAGGTCACCACATGGATAAGTCTGCGAATCACGCTCCGCCATTTTGCCCTTACCAGAATTTCAAATAGATTAGTAGGTCAAAGCCTTGCTAAAAATGGCGCCCCTACCTTGCCGAAGAATCCGATTTTCATTGCACAATGACAAAAACACAGAGGTGGAAGCTAATCCCGTTGAGGTTATCATACGATAAAGGGCGTGCTCATCACTGTCCAAAATGGGCACTTTCAAAGGGGGTGAACGTGCACGCGGCTCTTGAAGAGTGTTACGGCAGCGCTTTCTCCTTAAAAATGCAGCCTGAGACTCAATCACATCAGGAGTCATCTATGGGGGGGATTAAGCCATTTTCTGGAGTCTATTCAACACTACAGAAATCAGGATAACCCGGACAAGCTGCGGATCGGGTATGGAATTCACCGTTTTCCCCACCCAGATCATCAAAGAGGACACGCAGTATAATTTACCAATTCAAAGTCAAAACGGCTGACAATCTCATCTCAAAAGGATCCCAAAGAAGGTGAAAGCATTTCACATTCAGCCAGAGGTCCATTCCTTTCACCTCCAAAGTGTAAAGCCCACCAAGAGACTCGCAGCCGCCATGACGCAGGGGAGAGACTGGACAAGCCCAGAGGGGCATTTAGCCAAGGTTCACATCAACTTTGTTGGGCAAGCCATGGGACCAATACTGGCCATGTGGCGATGCCCTCAGCTTAACGGCTCACCAACGGATGGCATATCCTACATCTGCAGCCCATCACCACACCTCTCCCCCTCTGGTTCACCAGTACACCTGAAAACTGCAGCCTACAGTAGTTTTCCTCAGGTCTCTACCCTGCGCTGCACCGACGAGGCTCAAGACGGTTTTGTTTTGAGACAAGATCAGGCCACACTGGGGCCAATCTCACTTTTCCTTCTAGTCATGCAAAGAAAAGGGCTTGTTGAATTGCTCCTGCAGCACTGCAAGAGCAGAGTTTTTATTTCAGCTACAATTTAAAAAAAAAAGCTCAGGGGTGGGAACACGAGGGCATAGTTTGCTGCAGGAGGCAGGCTGGATCCTTGACGTGTCTGTAGCCTGGCAGATGCAAAGCTGGACGTGATCAGTATGGGCAGCTCTCGTCCTCCGCCTGACACCAGATCCCTTCTGTTTGCTTTCATGCTTCACAGTGAGGAAAGCTGCAGCTCTGGCATTGGACTTATCTCGAAGGAGCCCGGAGTCGTTTTCATCTCTCCCAAGGCCACGCGCGGAGCTTTGCAGCAGTCTGGCAGGATTACTAATAATCAGGCATCCAAAACTGAGCATTTCAAAACAGAAGACTCTTCGAAGGACGAGAGCAAGAGCAGCTGTGACAAGGCTGGGAAAAAAAAAAAGACGCTCAGCACCGCGCTATGCGCAGAAGGAATGAATCAAACAGAACGCGGATCTTGTTCAAAGCACTCTAAAGAGGAAAGAGTCACACTCCTGCCATTAGAAATGTCTAGTGTTTAAACCACTGTGCAGGTGAGAAGATGAGATGACGGCATTTTCCCACGACCCCCTGTGGGTCAGTCTTCGGGAGTTTCTCGTGTGAAGTGAGGCTGCTTAAGAAAAATGTTATTTCTCAACAAAATAAAACTGACAGCCTGACAGGTGAGGCCAACCCTCTTCGACGTGCATGAAGACCAAAATGGCCTTTTGCCATTTCCCCAAAAATTCCTCTCTCCTTTTCTGCAGCTAAGCAGAAGGTAAATGATGCAGAGCTCTGCAAGGCACGGCGTTCAGCCTCCATACAATACACAACGCACAACATCTGTCAACAAACATTTGAAATCTAAAGCAGGGAACATCCTTGAAATCATGTATTAAACTGCTAAGGACAAGATCATTACACAGATTTATCATGTCCTACTTAAAACGTGTAAAAAGCCAATGTGACTCGTCAACTGCAGGTGTTTTGCCAACATCCCCTGCTGCAAATATGGTCTGTACACAGCAACTACATTATTCAGAGCTTTTCTGAACAAAAAAAAGCTCTCTGCTTCCCTTCACTTGCGTTAAGCTGGCGGAAAAAAATGGGTGTTTTAAGGTAAATGAGGTTCTGTCCGAACGAAAGATCTGATTTGTGAGTCAGCAAAAAAACAGAACCCGTGAACTGTCGAGCTACGTTTTCCCCCCCACATCCCACATCCCCCCCACATCACATATCTAAGGTAGTCTGTCCTATAGAGGAAGAGGTTCAAGGTTCACACTATATAACTATATGTCACTTCCATTTATCAGAGCTGCGCTGTAAAAGATCCTCAAGCACTCCAAACACTGGGAGACAACTTATAGAGTGCACGAGTTGTCTCGTGAGATGTGTTCAAAGGAGCTCTCCAGTTTCTTACCTTCAAGACAACACAAGCTGACAAACGCCATCGCATGGAAGACAGGTTTGCCTCCCCTGCCCCCACTTTAAAGCAGTCACTCAGCGGTAGCTCCTGACAAAAGTTTAAATACACATTCTGATGATCATCCACACGGTAATGGGTGGCCATGACTCAAGAGGCTAATGAGATCTCAGCTGCAGCCTTTTATCCACCCGAGGGGCAGTCAACAGAAACAATGAATTTCACAACAGGCAAAGCATGAAAGAAACCTGTATAAATCATTCATTTCTTGCAGAGAGAGAAAAACAATCGCCACCCCTTCCAGGAAGATATCAGCTCAAGAGATACTCGGCAATGTCGGCGATCACTATGCAACAACAACAACACAACGTCGATCCCTCTAGTGAAGCATATAATGACTTGTTTTCTGAAAGCACACTATTGCATTTGACAGCCGACACCTCATAAGCAGGTTTAAGCCAGGCCCCCTGGAGACACTGCTATTTCATAAACAGTTTCTGAGTAATCATACATATTTACAATACTTCATCCCAGACCAGTGCTCAAAAATAGCACCTGTAAATGTGAAAGGCGTACTCGAATGTTTCCACAGCAGGATCGGAGGCTTCTAAAGCTGACCACGTGAAGTATAGGGCTCAAAACAAAATGGTGCAATGGTCATAAAAACAAAACAAACAAAAGGATAAGAGAAATGCTGGTGAATAATATACATATACCACATACTGCTCCAAACTTCACGTGCTATCTAGATGAGCAAAAAGGGGGAAAAAACTAAGCAGTTTTCACAGTTGGCAGCACTTAGATATACTGTACGTTTAGAATTCTTGAAACGCTGTCTGCAAATCACCGGTCGATGAAGTACTTCAGCTGAGAGAGGCCTCGGAGTGTCACAATCAAACACGAGAACCGCCTCCAATCCCTGTCCAGAATCTGGACTCAGGTGTCTTTTACACCCTGATTGCTCAACTAATAAATAATTCAACCTATCCCATCAAGTGGCAAAAGCAGAGTACATTGCACAGGATCTCCCTGGTCTGTTAGTTTTGCATATGGAAAAGGGCACCGGGGTGAAATAAGATTAATTATGAAGGGATATATTGCAGCTGCTTTGCTTTCTCAGGGCAGCTGGTATCAAGAAGCAGTAATGGGTTCTAGTTGGCCAGTGAGGCACAACCAGAGTTGTCACCTGGCCTTTTAACTGCTGGATGCCAAGACTAAACAAGCTTTTACGTCCATTGCAGTACAGCATTAAATTAGTGTAAACTGAACCTTCGCTTAAATGATACGGATGCCCGATTCACAAGCAGGGACTGACACCATAGTCGTACATGAAATCTTAAACATAAACGTAACCCAAATGCATTTTCAATTTCCATCTACCCGATCTTACTTCAAATACGTCATTTACACCGCCTTCATACAAATTGTCCTAATTGGCACAGTTGACTCGTTAATAAGTAAATCATACTGACATGAGTAGTTGGTGTACATTAGTATTATACTTTAATCAAGGTAATTTGCCGCTTTAAAACAAATAAGAGCAAACGATCAAGCACAACGCAGACTTAAAATGCTTAAGATGCTTTATTTTTTCACCTTTATAGAGGACTATTTGACTGTCAGAGCCTATTTGGTAATTGATCAGCAATATCAATCTAGTAAACGTTCAGCACTCTATTCACACAGTAATTTTAGCTCAGTTTCAGGACAGCTTGAAATGTTTTGTCACCAAGCGTCTGTGGGATCAGAAAGTTCCTGCTCCCCTTTAACTGCGAAACCCTTCTGTCCGCCCCAGCACTTGCAGTACAGGGGATATTTGCTTAGATTTAGCTCCTTTCCATGCCTCTCTGAAACCAGTCCACCTTAACATTTCCAAAAAAGCATTAGCAACCCAAGAACCCCAAAACAGTGTCGACTCGGAGGTCCGAGCAGGAAGCTGCACCAGCTGCAAAGGAACAAGTAAAGGTTAATTCAGGTATGACTCCTGAAGGGGGCTCAATAGCTGCAATGGGTTTCTTCTTTCAGCGTCCTAGCATGGAATTAACCTTTTACGTGCTCGTCTGCAGCGCACACTTAGCCTACCTGCAAACCTAATCCTAATCCGCTCTCCTGAAGCCAGGGCTGCTGCACTTCCTATAACATTCCCCCACACGATTCTCCCGAGACGTGTTCTGTAGCCAAATGGCAGAGCACCAAAGACAGAAACACGTAACAGAAATGCCAAGAATTGTGTTGATTTAAGCGAGGGCAGTCCAACTCCAGACCTGGAAGCCACATGTGCAGTGCAGGTTATAGTTGCAACTAAGTCTGGAGTGACTCGTCCAGCATTCCATCAGGACTGGGTTAGCGCTAGAGGTCTGCTACCCGACAACGTTTCGGGCCAGGATCACATCATTTCCCCCCCCCCCCCACATACAACTTCGGGCTCAGGCCAGGTCTGGGTTGGTTTTCTAATTAAATTATTAATTTTCACTTATTATTTTACGTTTTAAATTGATTTATATTGGGAGAGCTTGCTCGCTCGCGTCCATGGGATTCCGTTTCCCGGTGCGCATGTGTGCCTACTTGCTCTGAGAGGGAAAAGAGTGACCGATTTCGGGTTTCAAATCGGGCAGTACCATCTGGGCTCAGTCGGGCTTCAATTTCATGCCTGTGCAGACCACTAGTTAGCTCCCCTGGACTGGAAAACTGCTACTACAGTGCCCATCCACAAGAAGGGTGACAGAACTGAACCAAGTCATTACAGACCAATAGGTCTGGCTCCTATTATGTTATAGAAACAAAAGTAAACGCAAATCAAACACCAAGGAATAGTCAATCTGGATTTACAATGGTAGGTCTTACCTTGTTAATGCTCATTGAACACGCAACAGCTAAGGCATAGGCTACACAATGAGTGCACGATTAGGTGCATCTAGGGTCAGTAGGTTATTTATTTTTTTTACACGAGGAATGTTATCACATTTTAATTATAAATTATAGGTGGTAAACAATCAGGGAAATGCTTTGTTGGGTGCAAAACTGGTTAATAGAAATCAGTATGGGTGAGATGGGAGTGCTCAGATGGGGGTAATTATCATTAGCAAGGTACCACAATGATCTGTACTAAGGCCACTTCACTTCCTTGATCACATCAATGATTCTGGTATCGGTGGCAAAATGGCTAACTTCTGAAAATGGTGACTGTTGAAATTAACATCTAAGGGATATCATGTGCAAATGTATATTGCACTAGCAAGGCCTCATGTAGAATGTGTACAATTTTGGTTGCCACTTGATAGAAAAGATATTGCTGCTCTGGGATCAGTTCAAAGATCAACCACAAATCATGGGGCTTAAGGGAACATCCTACACTCCCAGGCTGAAGGAGCTGAACTTCAGTCTCGGAGAGAGAAGATTGCAAGGAGACGCGATTCAAAACCCTCCAAGGCCCCGCCAGAGACAGCCCAGCAGACCTCCAGGATGAACAGTGCAACAAAACAGCCAGGGGGAAACTACCTGCCAGCGTATTAAAAACCAAGAACAGGATGTCATTGTCTTACCGGAAGCGTTGCCGCCGTACAGAACAGGCGACCCAGCCATGAAGCTGAAACCAAGCGGAAGAAAACGATGGACAAGATCTTCGGATCAATTAGCAATCAACTATCAGGAGGACTACATGGGCCAAACAGCTTACCCTAGTTTGCAACTTCTTATGTTCTCAACTCTTTGTGACCTAGATTAGCTGGCTATTGGCTTAATTGAGCTCAATTCATCTCTCCCAGCTCAGACCTGCAGACACTTACCCTCGAACACTGGAGATGGACCACCCCAATATAAGCTATTTTAACCCTGGCAGCTTGATGAAACCTTCTTCTTGTTTTTTTTTTACTAGTAGATGAAAAGTATTTTAAAAAACAATTCAAAGGTATTTCGCTTTAAAGCAACAATTATGAGTTTAAAATAATGTGCCCTGAAGGAAATCCTGCTCGGGCCCAGATCAACTACATTTCCTCTCGGTCGCAGAGCCCATTTACAAAAACGCATCAAGTGCATATTCTTTGACATGTAAACTATGGGTCTGAACAGCTTCAAAATATAGCATTACTTAAAAAATGTAGACGTTTACTTCAATTTCTGAGTCATGTAGCGGGGAAACAATCTGAAGAGAAATGAACAGATCTGGAACTTGTCCAGTTCGCTTGCAGTTGGACACTCAGGCTGAAAATGTCAAGGGACGCATCTCTCTGGCACTTCTTCAGAAGGCTCACACTCACTTCGTTTCCTCTACAAATGCCTCACAATCTATAATCCGGCTCGACAGCCTTTCAAACAGCTCAGCTTCAGTGCCACGCCAGCCGTGGACTTTGCTAAGGCTTCAGTAACACACCCTCCCTCTGTATGTTGTCTCAAAAGCTATCACACTAACACACACACACTCCACACTACACAAATGCAAACTAATGAAACATCAGCTGCCTCAAATGAAAAAAAACTAAAGGTAAAATCCACATCCCCAAGGAATTTGGCACAATACATCAATTACACATGATTGGGATTTACCAAAGGGGTGAAAACACATCACTTCTCCACAAGAGCCACTGAAAACGAACAGATGTCTGTTTTCGGGAAGACTGGGATGCTGTGGTGTCTTTTGAAACAGACAGCTCTTATTATGAGCAACAAAGTGATGGGCATGATTTTAGACCCAAAAGGGGATGTAAGGAATAATATTGGCCATTCTGCAATACAAGGTGCTCTCCTTGTACCGGGAGCCTCTTTCTGCTGCAGACATCCCCACTATGGACACAGAAAACAGGAGAGCAACGACTACTCAGGCCCCTTATGCAGTAGGAGGGGGAGGGGTGAACAAAGTGTCAAGTTCATGGCAAACCAAAGTGTTTCGAGCCATTTTCAAACACGTCAATCAAAAGGAATAAGTTGTTTACTTGGCTGTCACTGCACCGCAGCAGAGGCAGTACACAGGCCATAATCTCACACACCTGATTGATGATGAGGAGTATTTTAATGAAGTGATGACATGCAACAATTGTAACGGTCAAGTCTTCAGCTTCAACTGCAAGCTCGACCACCAGAAATCCCATTGATGAGCCTTTTGAAGAGGAAATCCTCTCGGCCAGCCTAAATTTCATGTTTCAAGAACATATCCTTAGAATCGGACGCATTTTGACTTCAGGTTAAGCTGAAGAAAACGAGAGGCAAAAACATGTTATGCAAAGTACTTCTAAAGGTGGCTGGATAGCGCTGGGACACAAGCACAGCCTGATTCCTTGCCAATGTAAAAGTGCTGAAAGCAGAGGAAAGATTTTTTGTACTATGGATTTAAAGGTTGTGATCACAAGATGTCTTTCTTCCAAGTCACTTTTTTTGAATGCAGCCTATTTCCATTTTTACCATTAAAATGCCAGTAAAAGTTCAAACAAATCCAATTATACACTGAAGAGCCAGCTTAATTCATTTAAAGTGATGGCAAGCCATTCAAACTAAGAAACCTACAGTGTAATTAACCTATTGAGTCCTATATTTGCCTCATTTCCAACAGCATTATGCAAGTGTGAATAAGCATAACCTAGATAAAACATCTGAACATTTTAGCTCTTCAGAGAAAAAAACCAGGAATGCAAAAATGCAGTCTTCATAACCAGAAAGATCTATGAATAGTGTGGTTAACAGTAAAGTTAAAAATGTGAAGAGTCCATTCAACCCATTGGTTTGCAGCTTAAAGCTTAATGCTTTTTCTGAAAAGATCCAAATAAGTGGTTGCAAACATGCAAAAAAAAAGTTTCCAAACCACACAATCTCATGTGGAAAAAGTATCCCCTCTTCTCAGTCTTGAGTGACCCTGATTTTAAAGGAGGCCACTGTAACAAGTCAACAAATTATCTTTTGCCAGCCTAAAAAGATCCAGGTCTCAGTCTGAGAACAACATTTGCTTCAGGCCAAGGATAAACCCACTCACTCTCAAATGTAATATTGTAGGCAGAGCAGAGCAATGCAGTGCTCCCTGCAGTAACGATATTTTACTCCTGTTATAAATGAAAGCTCTGAACTTGCATGTGATCTGGACCACACAGGCCAGTTGTATCCGTGCTGAAGTCTCATACAAAGATAGCGATATTTGGGAGATTTCAGTAGACTACGATTGTCACAATCTTTTAAAACAGGAAAATCATAAGTTTGCATGTTAAAAAAAAATCAATATAGCATAAGAACATGAACAGCTCAATCTACTCCTTGTGTACAAAATTAAGCAGACAGTAGGATTTTGCAAGTTTGTAACTTCAAACACTTAAGCAAACCTCTACATATTCAGCTGGTTTAAACCGTGGTGTTAAATGCATTGTGAATATAACCTTAAATATTAAAAGGCCGCTGTGGTATTTTGTGAAAATTTACTTGACATTTACCAAGTATTAAAACCATCGTTTTCCAGCAGTCGGCAACGCCATCACAACCACTATAACTTACTTCAATGCAGCAAGTCCAGCCACCTTGCTCACATTTCACACAAGAAACTTTATGAAAAGCTGGCAAAACTCGTCCTGTTAACCCGTCAAGCTCATGAATCTTAAAGCTCTGTGAAACCCAGCACTGGACTTTAAAGGTAATTAATCCTAGTTGAACTGCAGAAGGCATATATTAAAGTCAGGCTTTGAAACTGACGAGAACAGTGACTTAAAAAAATCTTTTGGTGTAGGAAAGCACAGTTACATGGATGCTTATGTATCTACTAAAGCTGGACACTTACTAACTGTGCTTCAAGGTCCTTTACGGATCCAGAAGCAGATTTTTTTAAAAAAATCTTTGACAAAGGACAACTGACTGATTTAAAAAAAGGAACAGTTACAGAGTCAGTGAAGTTTCACAGTGTTAATAAGGGGTGTTGCTGGGATCCGAGTAAAGAAGCACCACAGCAAAGACAGCGACAGTGAGGGCAGATGCACTGAGCAGCTGCAGCGAAACAAACCAATTTCATTAGGATATTAGAGAAAAAAGCCCATCACTGCATCCTCATACAACTTTCTCCTAAAATAACAGCAAAATGGTGGGTAATTTATACCATTTAAAGTCTTTTCTCCAGGCATTTGAAAATACAACAACTAATTCGAATGTCTGATCTTAAACATAGGTTATTAGTCCGTTATGAAGTTATGAATGTGAGATACACAAGTGGGGGGGGGAGGGGGGAGAATTAAAACAAAAAGCCATAAAATATTTTTGCTATGTAAAAAAACTGCACTATAAATAAGTGCATAGTGATTTCATCGTGTTAAAAAAACCTGAAGAACACCTTGCTAATTAAGCTGCTAGCAGTAGGAGCAGAACAGACACAGACTTCTTTGACAAGTACACGCCGAAGGGCAGGACAGTGGCACAGTGGTGAGCATCGCTGCCTCGCAGAGCCGTGTGTGGAGTTTGGACACTCTCTCCCGGTCCGTGTGGGCTTCCTTCGGCTACCCCAGTTTTCTCCCACGGCTCAAAAACAGACCGGCTTCTGGGACAACTGGCCCAGGTGGGGGCATGAGCGTGTGCACGCACCCTGCAGCGGACTGGTGTCCCCTGGGGTGACCCCCGAATCGGATGGAGTGTACCGCTAACGTGAGCATTGCTCAGGAATTCTTGTTTTAGAGCTCGACGCATTACTGAGCGTACTCGGCGAGTATACCAGCCTGGCTCGATTATCAGTAAGTAGCAGGCCTGTGAAACAAAAGCCTTATTCCACTGTCTCACTTTATTTTACTATACATTAACCACTTTGCTTAAGATACATGTATCCGACATGTGAAAACAATGATAAACCGTTTAAAGAAAAGACAGTAATGCAATGTTTACAGTCTCCGAGAGACCCTTCCAAGCACCTACATTTAAAAAACAAACTCTGCTGCACCTGAATTCTGCATGACTTATCTGTAATTGCCTGCAGTCTGATGACGGCATCCAATTCTAGCCCTATAATTTCACTCACTTTATTACAGGTAACAATCCCAACAGCCACAAGCAAACACTTCATGAAACTGCGCTTTTACTTTACCTTACCAAAACAAAACAGACTGGGATTCAGGCAATGGGGTAGCACAGTAGCACAGTCAGCTCCAGGGTCACGGGTTCGATCCCGGGACTTTATGGGGCTCGCTTGCTCACCCCGATTGTGTGGGCTCTCCTTCAATGGCTCGTTTGCCTTCGGTCCCACCTCCTCCCCTCAGATGCAGCCTCTGTGCCATTCCATGCATTTTTCGACATGTTTAAAAAGAGCCATTAAAACCGTAGAGTTCAGCAGTGCAAGTTCTGTAAATGTAACCTTGATTGTTAAAATAAGCGCAAAAAAAATCCTCATCGAGTGAGATGGGGGAGGGGGGCTGAAAAGCTTTCAGACACCTCAGCAAGCGTGTCTTAGTCAAGCCCAGCGGAGGTGTAGCCTTTAATTGATTTCTGGAAGAGAACGGCTCACTTGCTGTGCTCGTTAATATATTACGAGTCATTCAGTCTTTTTTTTTTTTATCCCTCCACAAGTCTCGGGGGGGAATGCAGATCACTGATCAATTTAACTCCATCACACAAAAGTATACTGGCATTCAATATGCCCCTGCCCAAAGAGAATTAAAGTTCGACAAAGCTGATGGTGAAAATCTTTAAAGACACTATGCAATGCGAGCACGTCTTTGTCCGGACGGGCTTTTAAGTGGCGGCTTTATCGGGTTTTTGAAAATACTGTTCTCAGGCACCCATGTCCATTGGTTAATTATGATGTAACTGGTCTCTGATAAGACTGGTGGAACAGCCCCCCTGAGAAGACCTGCATGCAGCACCCTTGCCCTTGTCCTTGTCCTTCCCAGCACGGCATTCAGGTCTGGCTTACTAAATCACCGAGGAGACGGCTCTCTGTGGCTCCACAAGCTCCCGAGCTCATTTGCATCCCGGAAATCGGCAAAACTCTGACACTGTAAATGCCACTGTCAGTCAGCCTCTAATCAAACAGTCGCACAAGGAAAACTTCAGAGCTGCCGGGATGCCAGCGAGGATTAAGATGTTGGAATAGGTCCAATATGACTTTGTGCTCTTTTGATTGCTTTTCCTTAAATAAAACTTGAGTTCAGGGCATCCAGGACAAGAGCAGTATTTCCACCGCCATTTTTTGTAGAGGGACCACGCTAAAATTTTAAGCTTCCCTTATTATAAAGCTCTGTCGGGAGTGAACGTCCTGAAGTAAACAGGCAGCCCTAACTGAACCTCCCAACGCTTCGTGAAAAAACGTGAAGATGTACAAAGCATTCCTGCCTCCCGATTGTACTTCTCAGGCGTCTGGTTTCCTTTACTGCTACTGGACACCTGTCACCTAAAATTCCCACCTGGAAACCGCAGTCCCATGCCAAAGCCTGTGCTTTAAACTAGTCTGACAATGCGTTATGACCTGAGAAGATTTCTGAAAAGCCCATTCCTCTGCCCTTCACTGAACGATTCCCTTTGCCTTCCAGTTCCTGCTGCTCATGCCCTCTAATACTACCGATACCTCTAAGCTGCCTGTCAAAGTGGCTGCCCTTGACAACGTCCAGCGATGATGCGCTGCACCACTCTTCACACAGCATGCTGCCAAAGCATCACAGAACAGCAGACAGGAAACACAGACGAAACCAGCGTTTCTGGTTTGTGGGTACCAATCCCAAGCCCCCCTGAAAAAGACAGAATCTGACACCATAACCAGGCAGTTTAGACCGATTTACAACAAACTCTAGTAACAAGCAATCTCCGCAGTCAGGCGAGCCAACTCTGTTCTGACGATAAAACTCTGCCAGGGACTCTGCTAGGTCCATCTTTCTTCCAGCAGGGGATGAAGTGCCAACCTGCAATCTATACTCCACGTGCCAGTTTCTACCCACACTAAAAAGGATTCATCGACGAGCTGCCAGCCTGCCTCGAGAACGCATTTCAAACGCACAGCTCCTCTGCGACAAAACCCCACCACACCGAGGGCTTCGGCCCTTTTCTGCAATGTGACTTGCAAATCAGCAGGGCTCAGCTGCTCACTATTTGCCTAACATTTAAACACGACACTTACAAGAAACGTTTGGTCACTGGCTTTTCAAAATGACTTGCGTCAGCTCTTCAGATCAGAAACGGACCAGGCAGAAGGGGACCGGAATAACACTTTACGACCTCGTTTTCCCATTTTCTTTCCTGAACGGGAAGCTGGGAGGATCTCAGCAACGCGCACACGGGATAAAAAGAAGAGGCATGCGGAGCAAATCTAATCCAAGTGTGATTGATTTAGACAAAGAAATTAAAACGGCTCCATGTACCAAACCTACAGGGTTTTCCATAATATTCCCCCTCCCCCAGTCCTGGAGCAGCTGTCCTCTTAACGGCAAGTGGAAATTCGATTGGTAACAACACAGCAACAATTCAGATTGTGAGTTTTAGACAGAAAGAGCTCTTGCACAGCTCTTGAGATGCCAAGCTTTGTACCATGCAGAAATAATTTTACACTTAAACATCAGCACTTAAGCCTGTTCCGAGCAGTGCAAAAATAGCCTTTTCAGAAGATGGTTAGCATGTGATAGGCGCACTAGGGGCTGAAGGACTTGCGAGTACATCTGAGCACTTATTAATTAGTAGTACATAATTAGTATTTGTCATTGAGCAGCTCATGTTATATATATATATAGGATAATTAGTAGAGAATCAATGTAATTCAGTCCTTTACTACCACCTGATTATGAGGAATCAAGGATGACAGTGCTGCATAATTTACAATAAGCAAATGAAAAACTTAACATGAAGCTGAAAATATCTCAACTATAAGGATTCATTGAAACATCAATGTAACTGTAAAAACATCAGGTCGCAGTGCCGGTGGCTGTCAAGTAAAGGTATTTACTGTATTATGAAAAACTACAAATATCGAGCGGGAGTATTAGATTTTTACAGCATGTTAAACAAGGAATTTCTCAAAAATCTCTACCAAATCAAACATGACTAACCCAACGATTTAGTCAATCCCGATGGCCTCTTCTCAGTTATTCCCATTCTTATGGTGTTATCATTCTTAGGGATTAATAAGGATTAAGAATCCCCCTCCATTTCCACGTTTCATTCACAGCAGGCTTCCACGTGTTGCTCCAAAAGTGATTTTAATAAAGGTAATTATACCACAAAATGAAGGGACAGGGGAGTTTAGAACTTCAGACCAGTAAAACTAAACAGATCATGCTCATTAGTCAGATAAAGTTCACTAACAGCATTTGTCTGTAGTACCAGTGTGAACTGGAGGGAATTGCTGGTGTTGCTGTATTTAGCCCAGGTTTTATGGTATATTACTCATTAACAAATGGTAGCTGTTAAATAGCAGCAGCCTGATAAATGCAATCAAGTTGCATGTTTTTTATAATGCTGCATAATCTGGACATCTGTAGAGCAAAAATGGCAGGGATGTGCACGATTTACTACATGAAAGCACGCGAATACAAGCTCGAAAAGCTTTGAGCCTCTTGAGTGCTGCTTAAAAAAAAAATATTTCAATACTCGACTTGCAAGACGATACACAAAATCTTAAAATCACCACGAAGACTCAAGTATCAATCATCCCAGCTCTATAAAAATAGAAATCAATAACCGCTGTAGGGTAATAAAGTCAGTTTACTCTGGACAACTGTGGGAATGCTGAAAGGTTCATTCCAGGTTGTAATTTCAGAAAACTAACCGACTAAAACAGGTCGTTCACATGGATTTATATTCTGTTCGGCTAGCAAAACATTTCCCAACTTGCATCATAACATCTTTATATTTATTACAATCAATAAACCATCAGGTTTCTGAGGGCCAACAGATCATATAATTTGCCCAATACAAGTATTTTGCTCCTAGACAAGCTCACCCTCTCCAGAGATTCCAGAGAAATCGGGCAACTGTTAATGTGCCAGGCCATAAAAGACTGTGGAAGAAACTTAGAGAAGCTGACGAATGCTCCTCTGAGGTACCTCGCGAGTACCTGACTCCACTAACTGCTGGAGAGGTACTAGCTTGACCCCACACAGCCTGGGTACCAACTACGACAAGCATCAGCTGGCAAGGCAAGACGGGCAAGATCGTTTCACGTTTCTCCCGGTTATCTCTTACAATGCTGTGGTGTTTCAAAAACAAAGAGAAACTATACTGCATGTTCATAGCGAGGCCATAGAGAACAGAAAAAAAACCTCTGTGCCATGCATGGTATGTGCACTTATTAAAACTGGAATCAACCATTTCTCGAACAATTCCACTCGTGCAGACCCAGGGGTATATTACTTCACATTCCATTAGTTGCAATATGTTGACTCTGGAGGATGTTAGTTGGGGGTTTTGCTTCATTTCATTCTGAAACACTTAGGGAAGCCACACTAAAACTCCAGGGTAAAGAGAGAACGTGAAGATTTAGTTTACGACTTTAAAACTTCAGATCGTCATCTAATGGCTAATTACAAAACGTCTACCATAGAAGAGACAATTATGCCTACGGCCATTCTTTACTTAATCTGATTAAGATGTGCAAAAATACTAATAATTAAGAAGGCACCATATCGTCTCATTAAAAAAGAAATTGGGTTTGCAGGGCCTCCAGTGAAGACCAGCTCTGGGGTCCTTACCCACTGTGTAGTGCAGGTGTAGGAACCCAAACTGCAGAGCATCGCTAACTCAGGTTCTCGGTTTTTGGTCCTAGACAAGGTCGCTGTCTGAAAGTATAGTTGCCGTTCTTTGAGGTCTACTGTTCTACTGGGCTGTAATGCTTGAACAACAGTGCTCGTTATTTAAATACACTTGAAAGGCAGCCCCTGGACCTGATAAAGCCATGACTACCTCAGTTCACGAGTAGAGTAATCTACAATAGTAATCTACAATAAGGTGGAAGGAACTTTTCCCCAACACTGCACCCCCCTGGGACTGGAGTAGTGCCCCTCCCGTTTTTAATGAGCTCAGAATGACCATAATTATCAACCTTTCTGGGGTATAGCCTTCTGTCAAGTTTATATTTCCTCCATATTTTAAAAAGGTACTACAATAATCTTTCAATAGAGTTCCACAGGGTGGATTTCAACAAGCTAATCAGAAGTGCACCACAGGCAGGCACTCCTCTGTGGCCAATAACAGAGGTAGACTAATACTGTGCAATTGGTCTACCCAAGGTGAAATCCATCTGTAGACACATCAGGGTCTAAGCTGACGGAGGACAGGATCTCTGAGGCACTACTCACTGTTCCAAGAGGGCCATTAGTACCCAAAACTTACTATTTAAGAGCCAGTACCTCGGTATGTGCAGCAAGCAGTCTGACACACTCATCAAAGCACAGGCACTGTGCCTCCTGACATGGATCGGCACTGTGCCTCCTGACATGGATCGGCACTGTGCCTCCTGACATGGATCGGCACTGTGCCTCCTGACATGGATCGGCACTGTGCCTCCTGACATGGATCGGCACTGTGCCTCCTGACATGGATCGGCATATGGGCAGATAGGAATTACATGTACATAAAAGAAATAGTTTAAAATCTGGAAAAAAGATTTCCTTTAGTGAAAAATGTTTTCATGACTTCCATGAGCACATTGCTACAGAACTGGGTAGTGTAAGTGGACATGGTGTGTAAGAACAGATTCTCAATAAGAACAGTTTGACAGGCATCAGAGTCCCTCTCCAGCCTGCAAAGAAAAAAAACACTACCCTGTCTCACAGATGTTGAGCATTACAGCTTCATACACTGCCTCCTAAGAGATTGCTGCATGTGAACAACACCGATCAGAGAGCTTTTCTGACAGAAAAGACAGGGCCAGTGCTATTCAGAATCGTTTTACTTTAGTCATTCAATCATCTCATTGTGCTGCTCCACGGGCTGAGCAAAACATAAAGGACGCAATCTCAGAACTACCAGTTGTCTGTGGCAGTGGTCCCTTGCACCCTGACCAATATTCTTGTCCTACTTTCACTGTCCCAGTTCACTACATGGGGAAAAAAAACAGAGGCCGAGGCTAAGAGAGTGCTGAATACTGCTGCCCATGTAAACACTCAATTTCAACTTCCACATTTCAAATACTTGATTAAATCTAGTGGAAAGAAGAGCAAGTTGTCTGAAGGTATGTGGCTTGCTCAATGACAAGTGATTCATGTGCCACAGGAGCTCTGAAAAAAGGCGACGTCTTCCAGCAGCAAAGCAGCACCTCCGGCACGGATGGGAAAACGGGGAAGGCCTTTCTCGCTAACAGAGCAGCACTTCACAGCAGGGGATAAGGACAGGTAGATCTTCCTCACTCCACACAGTCAGTCAGAATCATCGAAGCACAGGTCGCTCCTTTTGATATCCGAGCGTAACCGAGGTACTTCATTTATTTACTGCAACTACTCACCTCCTCCCTTCACGAAAAAAAAAATTAGAAAAGGCAATAACAAAAATATTCCTTCAACGTCGTCATTTTCCATCACAACCGAAAACGCAGCTTCTAGCAAGAGCAGGTCTGGTAGCAGCTTTCATTAACCCACCGCTGTTGCAGAGACACCTATAATTAACTGAAAAGGCACAAACAACTATTGCCAGAACAGCAGAACGTTCAACTTAAGCACCTATTTGGGGAAACAGGGTGGGATAAAAAAGGCATCCTTTTATGAGGAAGAATGAGGCCTCTAATTTTACCCAGGAGGTAAACTTCTATCTATTCATAATTTATCATGTGACACTATAGAATGTACTATGGCAAGAAACAGAATGCCACAACACTATAGACAACACTCCCTTAGAAAAATCATTATGGGGAAAGCTTCCTGTACAATAACCCTGCAGTGACTCCTGAGTGCAAACGGCTCTCTTTGGCAGGAGAATCACATGAAAGATCCAATAAGCTCATTCCTCCTTGCTCGTCTCAGCTCTCGAAGATGCACCTGGAAAGTATTGATCACGATGAACAGAAGACAAAGATGTTAAAGGGAGGTGGAAAGTTAATTAGTCAATACAGTCATCCCACGGTTTATGAATTTTCGCTACAAAGAAGCCAGCAAATATATACCCATTTTTCACTCCAAGAACAACATTTTTTGCTACAACGAAAACACCTCTTCACAGGCAGTGAACTGACTGCATGCAGAGGAAAAACGTGCAGAGTTTTGGAAAACCTTGCCAAACCGCTTTAGTGTTAAGTTTAACTATGGATATTAGGTTTTGGATTTAGAAACCTTCAGCTGACAAGCAGTTTTCGCCATGCGGGTCAAGTTCGTAAATCGAAAGATGATCATAAATCAATCTCACCTGCCACTAAAAAAACATCTCAAAACACTCACATGTTTGGAACTTAATGCACATTCTATTTTTTGCCTTGCCAGATTTCTAAATCTAATCTTGCACGGTAGCATCTAACATTGTGAAAATGCACAGATTTCACCATCTCCGAGCTCTTGAACGTGATGTACAGATGGTGAGGCAGCAAAGCACTTATTTCGCTTTTAAGTAGACACATAGGCCTACTTTTCCTGATGTATTCTGCCTTTAAGTTGCTTCTACATAACACTAAGGCATCAAGAGGACAATGTACAAGACAGGCTTCAAGAAAACCTCCAATCCCACAGAGGCATTCTGTAGGGAATATTCACGTTGTAATTTTCAATCACAGAATACTTAGCCCCTGCATTTGTGAGAAATGATTTCTCAAATATAAATATTATAAACATGGACTCAATTTTCTGATAGTCAAGTTCACACTTTTACCACACTATTGAGACCAAGAACAACATAAAATAAATGTAAATTGTCAGATGTACTGTAGCTTGCTGCGAAAAAAACTCATTTAGATGAGTACTTCAAGCAGATGAACTAGGTTGTTTATTGCTTTGCAATACATTTACATGACATAAATGCATGAGTTTAGATACAGAACCAAGAGCTGACTTCCCCTACCATTCTCCAGCTTAAGAATGATTCCATGACTAATCCAGGCAACAGGCTCGGACATGTAGCTAAGTAACGTTTCTTGCTTAATTGACAATTCAGAATTGTGTGGAAAATATTCAACCTAAATTAAAAAGAAAAGCTAAGTTCAGGGGCCTGCAACTTTATAATACATAAACATGACTTGAAAAACGGTGCCAGGTATTATATATTGTATCCGAATCACAGGTGAATGTATAATTTAATATGGTTGCTTTGCAAAGAATCAATACATTCGTATTCAGACAACCTACAAGAGTACAAGCACAAAATAAGAAAAATGATTTAAACATGGTTTTGAACTAGTGTTCATGGCCTGGCAATTCTAGGACTATAGATTTTAAGCACTACGAAGAAAAAAATAAACTGCAGAAGACGATTAATTTGACAAGATATTTTCATCAATTCAGGACTACCACAGGAATGAATGTTCTGAATACAGATCCAGCGTTTGCAGCAGTTAACCCTATCGGCATCAGATCACTCCGACCAGACAATTTCATGGCTGAAGCACTTGGATTCCCCTATATCCTGCACCACGCCGCGCATTTTAAAGATATGAAAATATTTGCTTCTTTCTGTGCCCTAAGAATACCAATAGATAATGGCATTTCAAATCTAGACTGTTATATTCCCCCTCTCCTCCTTGTGTCTCTAAGGACCCCACTCCTTCCGAAACACCTTCCTCAGCAACACACACCGCTGACCAACGATGAAGCCACACACACAGAGGAGAAAGACCCATTGGAGCAGGCCAGCCGACACCACGGGTAAGAAACAAAGGGATCTCCCCGATCACAACGGGAGCAGGACTACAAGGACAATTCAAGAGTCCGAAAGGCACGCTGGCCCTCAACCCCATAAACGTCACAATCAACACAAACAAAAACTAGTTTGAACTACACGGAACGGCACTCGGATCTGAGACCTGGAGACTCGTGTTGTACGCATACCCCTTTGGCACAAAGGATTGTGGGCACCGGGAAAACGTTAGTCAGCCATACCGGTGAAGCCGACCAGTTGCTTCCAAGCAGGACAGATCCCAGGTAGCTACAGTAAATGTTATAAAAACCAAAAATGTAAGAGGAGGCCATTCAGCTCATCTTAGTTCTAATCTTTCTTAATCATCTATGCATTTTCTAACAGCTTTCCCCACACAGGAAGCCAGTGCCTAGACCAGCAAGCAGCAGGACCAAGGCAGGTAGCACCCCAGACGAGACGTCCGTCCCCCGCCGGGCACACACAGACCCCAACACACCCACCCACCACAGGGCCAGCTTCCCAGAAGCCTATCAAACCACCAGTATGTCTGCGCCACCCTCATCTTTCTTAGATCGCCCCTTCTGTGGTGTTGCTTGCGACTGTAATGTACTGTACAGGCATTAGACTTCACTGTGGTGCAAACCTCCTTCTTCCTGAAGTGAAGGTGAAAACTGTCTGAAGCTGAAGACAACACTTCAATATTCAATGTTTGCGCTCTTCAACGCTTGTTATAATGCGTTTGAGTGGCACTGAATGCAGACATAAAAATGAAAAATCAATAACGTAATGCTAACCAAGGCTGTCTCAGCTAAGAGCAAGACTGACTTTGGCTGGAATGGCCAAGATGCGTGATGTGGGAATTTTTGCAGAAAAAAAATTAGTAGTATCCATTAAGGGGTTCTCAATTTTAAAAAGGAAAAGCACCATTCTGTAATGATTTCATCAATACCATGATCATTTAATATGAAGGTTTAGCCTTCAAATATAGACAAACACAAGGTTGACTACCTGAAGAACTGGAAAAAATGTAACAAGCTACCTCTCTTGAGAGAAAACCTGTTGTGCACAAAAAAAGATCAATGTATTAGAGCGCCTCGACATTAAACCTCCAGCTAAGAATAAAGATTAGATTGCAACACCCATGAAAAACCAAAAGTGTGGTGTGACTAACTAAGACAGCACTCTACCACAGCCATGCCTCATTTTCAAGACAAAGTTCAACTGTCAAGGAAACGTATACAATAACGGGCATTGCAACACTGATAAATTCACACGCTCCGTGCAGGCTGGCGTGCCTTACACTGTTGCAACGCGAGGAAAAGCAGGGCCTTCGTTAATGTGGCGTCAGGTTTCACAACGCAATTTGCACCTAAGGCTTTTAACCTTATACAAAAGAGCCTAGCAGGTCCTAAACCGGACTCCTTTCCCATACCGCTACTACACTTGACAGCAACCTGACAACCCCAACACATCCGGGCTTGCAGTGCTCGACAGTGACACACCAGGGGCATGCACTGCTGCCAGCATCAGCACCAGCTACAGAACAGGATGAAACCCACGCGTCCCGTGTATTCTTAAAAACACAGAATTCAGAATGGGGAGACGAGCTCTAGAGGGTCAAAAACACACGCCGAGCCCTGATTAATCGGCCTCACCGCTAGCCCTGGGATCCGGGCACGATGACAGGTCGCCAGTACGAGCCAGTGACAGGCTTGCAGGAGGCGAGGCGCCAAGCATGTGCTCGCCAGGGTGAAGAGCAGCTATTGTATCTTCGCGTCTGGAGCCGCGATAGCTCGGATGGGAGAGATTTAAAGACCCTCAACAAACAACCATCTGACTCGGGATTGGAAAGCGACCTCAAGCTGCACCCTTGGGAGAATCGGGGCATTTTTTTTTTGCCCCCGCTGATGCACGGTGAATGATGATGATGATGATGATGATGGAGGACCGGGGAGGCACATTTGGGACGCAGTAACCCGCACGGAGACCCCCGCTGGACGCCTCCCCGAGTCACACCTCGCACGACTGGGCACCGCATGTGATCATGCGGGGACGCAGGAGGGCGACGGGGCTGGGCAGCGGCCAGCGACAGGGGAATGAATGAGCGATACAGCCCTGCTTTCGAAGATCAGGTAGAAGTCAGCAGCCAGTAGGCTCGAACCACGACTAAGGATCATCCTCCGGGGGGGAATAGGAAAAAATCAGCTGAAAGCTTCCGGGTTCAACGTGACTTGCTCCCCGGCGAGACTAGATTAGAGTTGACCCCCCCCACGCTGGCTCACCGCCTGGGCAATGTCCCCCCCGGCCCCGCCGAGCCAGAGCGCAGACACGACCACGGGTGGGGTGGGGGGTGAGGGGGGGGACCGGGTCACACGCCAGGCGCAAACAAACCCACGCAGCTCCACTTCCGCGCCAGGCTGGGGCAGGTGGACGCGCCCCCCCCGCGGCCCCGGGTCCGAATGAATGAAGACGCAGGAAACCTCTGGATCGGCTTTTAACCCCGAACGACCCGCTTGCAGTTTGCACGGGGGGGGGGGGAGGAAAAAGTTATCCTCAGGGAGGAAGGGGAAAAAAAAAGTTGAAAGTCGCCCATCGATTTCTGTTGACAAAAAAAAAGAAACACCCGCCGCTCCTCTCTCTCCACCTGCCCCCCCCCCGCCGGGCCGCGCTACTCACCAAGGGTCAAACTCGTGGATGATGCTCTCGAAGCGGATGACGGCGAAGAGCCTGGAGCTGAAGCCAGCGAGCCACGCCAGGAAGAGGACGGTGAAGGACAGCAGGGACTGCCAGCCGGCCGGCTGGGTCAGGCCGCCGGACAGGCCGCCGCCGCCCCCCGCGCCCGCCCGCCCGCTCGCCGCCAGCGGGCCCCCGGCGTTGGCCGCGGCTTTGTGCTTGCTGTCGGTGCCTGCGTGCTGCTGCTGCTGCTCCGCCATGTTCCGCGGCGTGTTTCGGACGGGGAAAAAGAGAGCCTCCCCCCCGGTCTCCCCCTCGGCCTCGGCGCTCCCGGTCACTGCGCTGGTGTCGATTTGCAGCGAAGCACAGTAGCACCCCAGCCGGCTCCAGACACACCAGCCTAAGTCCGACTGACTGATTCAAAAGAGGAGGAGGAGGAGGAGGACGGGCGGGGGGAGGGGAGGAAGCGACGAGGTGGGGGCGGGGGGCGGGGACTCGCCGGCCTAACAGGAAGAGCTTTCCACCTCTCACAGCGCGACAGGTACAAGGGGGCGGGCGCCGGCGCCGGCCAATCAGAGCACGGGGCGGCGCTGACGGGCAGGAGCGGGTACCAATGACGAGAGCTTCGGGAGGGGGGGGGGGTCGACTCGCGGGGGCTGGCCGGAAGGGCTGGAACAAGCGCGAGCGCCGCCGAGCGCTGCCGCCGAATCAGACGCCGCGGCTCGCGCTGGCGGGCCGGCCGTTGGGGCCTGAGAGCTGCCCGTCAAGAAGCCGAGGCCCCGGGAACCAATGAAATAAATGACTTCCTTAGTGCAAATGGGAACGTCCGTGAGGGAGAGAGGAGAGAGTAGGCACCTGAAGGGAGAGTGAATGAAAGAAAAAAAAAACACAATTAGTGGTTTCCTAAACACGCGTGTCCTCAGTAACGACGTCCAGGGTGACCGGGACGCCCACCCAAAAGAGCGGGTGGTTTCAGGGCAAATAAAATAATATGCCGCAACCCCCAGTCCGTGTCCACCCGTGTTTGAAGGAGATGTTGTGAAAAACAAGAAAGGGAATGAGATACCATTCGTCTCAGGTTTTCACCCTGTAAAGCAGCCACGTTGTCATTCTGCCCGCTGTCGCTGCGCTATAAAACACTCTTGAGGCGATGACCACTGACGCCATAAAAGCTTTGTGGGTCTCAAACCGAACCCCCTTTTCACATTTTCACTCATTACTCGTGCTTGTTTTTCTTCTTCTTCTCGCCCCAGTTGCTGGGGAGCTTCCTAAACCAGTCAAGCCAGGCGGCCTGCGCTGAAGTTCATGCGGGCCACACGGAGACTGGAGATTTCAGTGAATAGCGGTCGCTCTGCTGCACTGGCAGACCACATCACAGATGTGCCTGTAGGAAGTGTTGATATCGTCGATGCAGACGTTATTTTTCAGAAAAGCGGGTATTCAAAGCAGGTGCACCTGTTCTTCACTGCTTTGCATACCGACCCCATGCTGCTATCTTGCTCATGATCTATGTGTTGTGTAATATTCATAAATGTTTCCATATAACTACCTCTTTCTGACAGCGCAGCCTATGAACTCAGCTTGGAACCTGGCCTAACGTTGAGGAGACTTTTGAGGAACCTGAAATGTCACGTTTTTTCTTTCTTTCTTTTTCTTTCTTTCTTTTTTCCTTTGACCTTTTCACAGAAGAATCAGACTTTTCCTGTCTGTTCGCATCTTGTGTACGCAGGCAGCTCCTCACGTTTTCAAAATCGTAATGAAGCGAGCTGATTTTACAAATGCTCCAAGCTTCATGTTAGAAAAAAAAAACAATGCTTAGAAACGAAATTGCTTTTTGTTTTTGTGACTTCTAGACGAACGTAAATTGATCATTAGGCTAAAATATGGCCTTGATGCTTAGTTAACTGTGCATACCACCCTTGATACAGTGTGCTAATCCTTCTTATATACTGCGTAAAATGCACATTAAACCCAATTAAACCGATTCTTTTGAATGACTCGCACCGTGTTTAAAATAACATTGCCACTTAGCATTTTCTACTAGTCATACTGCAGGTGTTATGTCTCACCTGACTTTTTTTCCAGCAGGTCTTAAGTGGTAATACTCTATTCTCTGTGCTGTTAAAAGTCAAAGGATGTTCATTGAAAA